>NW_021940813.1:3651318-4056004 GCF_001715985.3 Manacus vitellinus | reverse complement strand
TACTGAGGTGGAGTGATTGGGGCCGCGTAGGCCCGGGCGACGCCTGGAAATCAGGCCCTGCCGAGGCGCTTTCCCGGCGGTCTCAATGAAAACCACCAGCAAGCAGCTCGCTCACGCCCGCTGTAAACACTGCGAACACGTAGGCCACTCCTCTGGCCTCGGCTTCCAGCGGCCCTGCTGCCGTGCACGAAGAAAGCGTTCGTGGCTTTTTCATCTGATCCCTCCGGTCCGCCGTGCCGCTTCTCCCCGGAGCCGTGTCTTAGGGCTTGTCTGTAGCGATTTATTCCAGGCACTACAACCCTCTCCCCAAGGTGTGCGCAGGGATAGTTGCGTGGGGTTCGGCCGCGGAGATTCCCTGTTATTGTCCTCGAGAAAACAGGATTTCACCACTTGTTTGGGTTGTTGAGGTTTTTGTGTGTTGGTTATCGCTGTGTTAACATGTGCCGTTCCACTTCGTGCAGCTTTGTTTGTATACAGAGGGAATAGCCTTTGAAAATTATCTGGTTTGTTTTTAAGTGATTTTGTTCTCTTAGGAGCATCCAAAAATCTTGAGCTGGTTTTTAAGGTGCCATATTTCATTTTCAGGTTGCTCCCTCAGAAGTCGAGTTAAGTGTTTTGAAGATTCACAGTAACACACAACTGTACAGGGAGAAAATAAAAATCTTGCAGAAAAGAATTGTTCTAATTAAATGCTCGAAGGACTCCCAGGCTCACTGCAGACATATTGTGTCTGTCTCAGCTGTCTTCGTGCTATCTGTACAACTCGGTTTATATTCCCAGTTCTGTAGCTGTGTTCGTGTCACTGGGTGTTTGTATCAGTCTAAAGACCCTCTGAAATCGCAGGCTCAAAGCCAGCGTAAGGCCCACTTTTGCTGACCTACTTGCAGAACTGGGGCCTATATTTTTGTAAAAAGTTGTTGGATATCGATATTATTATGCATTCTTTAGTATACCAGTGGCAACGTTTGCTGTGATAGACGGGACTGGGTAACCTGTGCTTTTCAGCAGCTCCTCAAGTGCCTGACAAATAAGTGGTAAGATCTTTATGTTTAGGAAGGGACTACTGATTGGTGTTTGGGGGATTGACCTTTATTGATTATGGAATTGGAGCGATGTCCCTAGTAAGAAAGATTTAGGAGTAACTAAAATCTGTAGGCAGCTGACTTTATTCTTGATATGACAAGGTTTTACTTAGAGAAATTGTCAGGCCTCCCCATCATAAATGTTGCTGATCTAGTAACCTTTTTATTTCAGCAAAACCCAAATCATATGTGAGGGAGTTGGGGTTTTATTGTTTGTTTGTTTGCTTGGACTTTTTTGTTTTGCTTTTTAAAATAATGGTTTTGATTCTTGGAGGTGAAGTAATGTTTATTCTTTGAACTGACAAGCTACAGTAGCTAATACCAAGAATTTCAGGGAGGTGTATAAAATACCTGTATTGATTATTCTGTTGCAATACTCTGGACAACGGTGATGCTTAATGATAGCTGTGAACAAAAACATAAACATAATCATAAAGCTGCAGTGGAAGAAACTCAAGTTATCAGCATGTTTATGGGGAGCTGGGCAGGGGGCAATGAACAAGAAATAAATATAAGATTATATCATAGTAACTTTTCCCTCTCCAATATATCTTGTACTTTTCTTTTGTGTAGTTTGTGTTAATGGTATTCTTTAGGGTATCTCCTCTCTTAATCTTTCCTGGCTGCTGTTTCAAATTCTTGCAGAATTTGCCCTTTGGCAACGCTTAGGCCCATGGAACTGACAGGAAGACTACATCTGGAGGTGGTAATCAATAAGGATAGTGGTAGCAAAGCTATTTTTCTGTCTCCGTGGAACACTGTCACCCTTACATAAACGTTTTCTTCCCCACATTGTGGTGCATTTGTACTCAGAGATAGACCAGTGCAACTGCTCTCTGTTCTAAATGCACACTTTTAGGTTTATGCATTTTACTAATATTCTGGAATTCTTAGAAGAGAGACTCAGAGTAAACTAAAATAGTGCATTAGTGTCTATGTTGCAAAATTAAATAGACTTCTGAGAAAATAAAGGTGCCTGTAATACCTTAGTTCTAAGACATCTTACACTTGAAATTGCAATTAGTTTAGGACTTTCCAATATGAGTGCAACCTCGGGTAAAATTGGATAGGAATTGAGTTATTTATCAGTTTGAACAAAATACTTTTAAATGGCTTTGAAGTTTTATCTCTGTCAGGTGTGTATTGAAAATATATGGAAAGTTTTTCTGGCCTTCTGGTTTAGACAAGTTCAGAACTTATTTCAGGTATTTGAATGGAAAGTACTTTTGTGTTAGGCAGTACTCCGAGTGTAGGTATCTATATATACATATAGATACATATTTTTACATGCATACTTTTTTTTTTTTTTAATTTAGAAATACTGTTTTATATTCTAAGAGACCTAGAAGCTGTGGGTACATTTTGGAAACATCCTGATCAGGATAGCCTCATTTGTGAAGTGAATGAGTCAAAGGTGTCCCTTACTGTTTTTAACTTATAACAGGATTTTAAACAAGCCAAATCCCACAAAACATCTGAAATTACTGTGCTTCCTTTAGTTCTTTCTCTTGTAATCACAAGCAGTTGTTTAATCAAACCGGTAGCCTTGCTTATCCAGCACTTGCAGAGACCAATGTGAGGTGGTTGTCTGAAGATGTAAGAAACTGTGCTCGATTTTTTGCTCATTTGAAAAGTTGTCCATGTGAAAGCTTTTGTGTCCTTTAGACAGTTGTTTCCTGGATGTTTTGCATTAATATTAATCCGAACACGTGGACGTGTTTCTCTTGTATCTTAAGTTTTTCTTACAACATGGATCTGTCTTCTCTTCCACCTCTGTGTACCTGCATCCAGTTTTATTACCTTTATCGCACTTGTTTAAAATCAGAGTTCAAAATTTAAAGCTGTGCTGGAGGGTATGTTTTGGGAATACAGCTCGATAATGTTTGCCTTTCGCTGTAGTCCTTGTCTTTTGCAAAGCTGGCAATGTTGTGTGCTGTTCCTGTAGACTTGTCTTATATCACACATAATGTTTGTGGTGTATAAATACAGAGTTCCTTTTATTTTTTGACACAGCTGAGCATTGTTATGCTATTCCATAGTAGAGGTGAGGGGTGGAAAGAAGGTCTTTCATAAGCATTTGTTTGCATGCAGTGGGACTTGAATTTTTGTACCTGTGAAGTTTGAGCTACTTTAGATTCAGATGTTAGAGAAATGCAGTGACATTTTCATGTATTAAATCTAGTTTTTGTTTTCTTGCTAGTGTAAGGACATCTTAAAATTCTCACACTGTTATTACAAAACTGTAATTCATTGTGAGTTATCTTTTTAGAACAGTTATATTGTGTTGGCTGTCTCTGTTGTGCTTCAGGCTAGAACGTGACTTGAGGACATGGCTAACAGAGGTTAGAACCATGTTTTGACTTGGATATTCTTGTTTAGAGTCTTGAATAGACAGTGGCAGAAAACTGTTCTGTCACGACTTTGCACCCTCAAAATGTCAGCTGCTGCCTTTCTGAAACATTACAGTATCCACTTGAGCCCACTGGTGCTTTGAGTATGTTCTGTAGATCTGATTTGGTAAAGTACTTAAAAATGGAGTGTTGGTGATGTTAACAGGAGAGCTGTTAATGACTGTCCCCCCCAGAGAGGAGAGGGAAAAGAAGGTGTTAAAGTGGCCGGTTGTGATTTAGGATAAAATCCTTTTGCATTTTCTGTCGTGAATTTTCTGATATTTGCAGTGTTTTACAAGAAACCAGTAGTTGCTCATTTTATTTGAGAGGTGAATTCAGTCTACTTGTCATCAAAACTTTTTTGGTTGCCAGCTGTTGACGTGTTTTCAAATAAAAATCATAATGCTGGGAATGAAAACCATTTGGATGCAGGTGTGCTCCCAGGCTTGCTTTCTAAAGGAACATTGTTGATGTATAGTTTTCTTTAAGTATTAGTTATTATGAACTGTGGGAATGATTACTTGCTTTTGGTTAACTTTGTGTTAGTGTGTCTCTGAAGAGATCCATGAGATTTAAGATCTAGTTGTATTTTGAATGCTGGTATTTTCAGCCTTTTTTTTCCATAAAGTTAAATTGAAGACTGCTTTAGAAATAATGGATAACTATCAGGAATGTTACTGTGGGAAGCTTTTATTTGTAGCATCCTTGATCTGCTTGCAAAACCACTATGTAACCCTGTCTGGTGATTTAGTTTTCCTTACACATGTAACTGCCAACAGAAAAATGTGATTTTCATGCACATAGATCTTTTCATGGACGTCTCAGCAAATCATACTGTGTGGTAGTTAGCATTTATCTGTGGATTTACTCAGAAGAGGGGAATTCCACATTGCATCATTCCTCAGGGATGTACATCTGTGCTTTTTTTCCCAAATTCTGTTCTTAAGCTGAGATTCAAGACTATGTCAAAGACAAGACACAAATATGCGACTCTTTCCTCATATCCTGTTCTTTCTGCTGTAAATTGCAAAAGGCTTCCCCAATACTTTTTTAACAGAAGTGTTCAAATGAGTGCTTCAAAATAATGAAAAGTACTTGGAGGGAATTTCAGGGCTATCTTTTCATTAAGCTTTCATGTAAAATACCCAAAGCTCAAGTAATAGAAAATTGTTCCTAGAAGAGCCTTTAAGACAAGCAGCACTTTTTCTAACAGCTGAATGGCAACATGGAATGACAGCAAAATGTATGTTGTGAATTCCATGGGCTTCAGTCCTTAAGTCACTTAATTGGTGCTTAACCTGCTTCTGCAGGACTAGTTGTGGGAAGAGGAAACCGTTTGTTTTGTGTTATAGTGGTCTTAGCTGTAGTGATATGAAAGGGTGAAAGGAGGAAAAAAGATAATTAGAAATGTGCTCAGTAAGAAAAAACCAGTGGTGTGTGTCAGGTGTGATCCCTCTGTTACCAGGGAGGCTTTTCGGTTGCAGGGGAGTGTCCTTGCTGGCACTGTGGTGTGGGATAGTGGGAACAGGCCTGCCTTTGGCTGGGGGTGGAACTTCAGGTTTCTTGTCCAGAAATAAAAATTGACAGTGAGGGAAAGAAAAGTCTCTTACTTTTCTAATGTAAAATGAGTGTGAATGTTGTTGTCAAAACATACTGGCATCTTGGTAAATGAGCATTGAATCTTTTGGTGTTTATTTTTGTCTGCTGTCTTAGCAATAAAGTGCTTCATTGTGGTTTTGAGTAAGTTTTCACAGGACAAGTTCATGAATTTTAAAGTCAAATAAAAAAGGTGTCTCTGCTTAGCTTAATTTTGATGAACTAAAACCTTAATTTATAGTTTATATTTTATATTAGACTTTGTAGATTTATGATTCAGAAATAGAATGTTAATTGTTCAGTGATTTCCAATATTTCCTTTTAATGTGTTTTCCTGAATTATTGACCTGTGAGGATTTCCTTTTTTTTTTAAATTGTGACATAAATCCTCTGGAGCTTGAAGATGAAACTCTAGTGGCTTGTTCTACAGTTTCAGTCTCGAGTTTTGAACAGGCCTGCATATGTCTTGACCTGTCTTTCAGACAGTGTTTTATTAATCACAGTGGGACCTTAAAATCCCAGGTGCTTTTCCCTGAATGCTTCTAATTGTGTATGTGCACACACACGTGGGCACACACTCATGCAAGGGGCCTTTTTCTAGGATGATGCACTGACTTTTCCCTAGGTGAGGTGTAATGTCAGATTTCTTAAAGGCTTTATAGCTCTCTTGCTGTGTTGGGGTGTCTTCATGGTAGTTCTGGCAATTAGGCAGGAACACAACCTCCAGATTGCCTGAAAATTCTCACTGTTCGTATTCTTGTAGCAGTTCAGCCAGATTGCTGTGTTTGACAGTTTGTTATGTGTCTAGTGAAGATGTAATTTGAAACATGAATTTCCCTTGTGGCATTTTTTCCCTTCCATTTCCAGGATTGGAAAAACAAAGTTATTTTTTTGTGAACTCTGTGGTAGTGAAACCTTGCTATGAGCTGATGTGTCTTCAGCCTTGGAAAAACCCCAGTGTGATCAGTACCAGCCTCTGGTCAGCAGGTGTATGACTGAAGTTTTTCACTTACCTGCACCTTTCTGGGATTTTTGACCACATGAAAGAGGGTTTGGTAATGCCATCCTGTCATGAATTTTCCTTTTAATTCATATCACTCTGCTGGTAATGGTATGAATATTTAGGACCAGCAACAACTTGGATATGTTGCCTGGAGGCGACTGGAGGAGGGTAGTGGTTGGTTTAGTTTTGTTGTTGGCAAGTAGTAGCCAAAATAACAGTTTGATTTGGAGACTCAACTCCGGTGTGTTGATTGATCCTTAGGCAGTACTTCAGAAGATCATCTTTCTCTAAAGTTGAAATGGTACTTGATACTTATGTACTGTATGTTTATATGTTTTATATTTACTTAGGATTGAGTATCACACTGGAAGGTTGAGATGTTGTGCAAGTTATGTGCGTTACATAGACCCAGCAGCAAGTAAGAGTTGAGAGCAGAGAATCAAAATCTCTCCTGCTTTATGCTTTTAAGTATGTGCTTACACTGTGCTACACCTGAAGTACAGTTTGAGGGTTTTGCAGTGTCGAGGAGCCCCTGCGGTTCTTTGTGGGTGTGAAAAGGCGATAAATAGTGGTAGTTCACGTGAAATGAAGACCAGCCCTTTAGTTTTACTTTCGATTAGTCTAACAGCAAACTTTAGCTTTAAATGAGAGTTTATATGATATATGTCATTTAAGTTCTAAATGGCAGTTGTCCACTAGAATTCTCTATTCCATATCCTTGACATTATCAGTTTCTCTGATGTGTTTGATGAATTTAAGTTCTTTTCTCAGAATTTGGTGCCTTAAATGGGAATAGGGGGGAGGGGAAGAAAAGCCTGAACCACCGTGTTAAGGTTTAAGTAGTTAGGTCGCAGTTGTTTTTCCCGTGAAAGGAATTGTGAAGATGTTAGTCTGGGGGTACATTTCTGTAGGTATAAAAAACTTTGCTTCTTACACAGGCTCTAGAAATGTTTGTTTTCTCTTAAGGTACTTTTGTTATTTTTGTGATATTTTCTCTTAATAAGGGTTTTTTTGTTTGTTTGCTTAAATTTTTGTAGTTTGCTCTACTTGCCTGGTTGGTCTGATGTTTGTAATCTGCTTTAAAGAAGACTTACCTTGTCTCTCCTATTTCTGGGTAGCTAATGTTCTGTTTTACCAGAATTGGTAAGGTTAGCTGTATACCTTGGAGAGATTTTCTTGCTGTGAAGAAAGTGTCATCTTGACAGACAACAACTTATCACAGGGTGTGTGTAATCAGTTGGGTGTTTTCCTTTGCTTTGCTCAGTTTTTAAATGTGAGGTTGATGTTGAAGGTACCTTATTCTTGCAAGATTTCTTGATAAATACAACTGAAAAGTTTGGGGTTTTCCAGCTAAAGTACATATATTTTCATCAGGACATGGGGGTTGTAGTATTTTAGAGGGGATTCTTGAGCAGAACTAGGTGCTTGTTTTTTAAAATGCTTCTGTTACTCATTTTTGAGTCAAATTATCAGATGGCTCAGTGAAGTTACTTTTAAGTTGTGCGTAGTGAAAAACAAATGAGGCAAAGAGCCTTGGAAAAAAAATCAGCAAGTTATGGTCTGTATAACACTTTACCATTTATGGGGGAGAGTGATGGATCCTTTGATCCAACCTGGCCTTGAACACTTCCAGTGATAGGGCATCCACAACTTGGGCAACTTGTTCCAGTGCTTCACCACCCTCCAGTGAAGATTTTCTTCTTAATATGCAACCTAAACCTACTCTCAGTTTAAAGCCATTCCCCCTTGTCCTGTCACTACATGTCTTTGTCAAAAGTCCCTCTCCAGCTTTCCTGTAGTCCCCTTTAGGTACTGAAAGATGCTCTAAGGTCTCCCCTGAACCTTCTCTTCTCCAGGCTGAACAACCCCAGCTCTCTCAGTCTTTCTTCACAGGAGAGGTGCTCCAGCCCTTGGAACATCTTCATGGCCTTCTCCTGACCCACTTCAACATGTCCTTATGTTGGAGGCCCCAGAGCTGGATGCAGCACTTCCAGGTGAGGTCTCAGGAGAACAGGGGCAGAATCACCTCCCCTGACCTATATCTTTTGGGATTTCTGGACAGTGAGTGCACATTGCTGGGTTATGTCTAGCATCTCATCCTCCAACAACCCCAAATCTTTCTCCTCAGGGCTGCTCTCAATCTATTTTCCATCCAGCCTGTATTTATGCTTGGGATTGCTCCAACCCACATGCAGCTCCTTGCATTTGGTGTTGTTGAACTCCAAGTTCCTCTAAGTTCACATCAAAGTTGAAAATGGGGAAATAGGAGAATGAAACTTATTATTAAACTAGTGTTTCCCTGCCCCTTCCCACCCCCCCAGATTATGAACTCTTCCTTCTATCGGGTCCTTGACTTATTCAGTCTGGAAGAAAGATGGAATTGAATTGTCATAAAGTCATAGAATATGCTGAGTTGGAAAGGACCCATCAGGATCATTGAGCCCAACTCCTGGCCCTGTCATTCAGTATTTTATCTTTGGAATTCTTTCTGTAAATGCATGTGTTACATCACTCTAAATCGTGTACTGAGCAGAATTATTCTTCTGTTAATAAACTGGATAGGTTCTTTAGGTTTCTCTAATTCTCACCCCGTTCATTACCCAAGTATTAATCAAAAGGCTTGTGTTGTCTTTTATTGAGAAAGAACTGAGGTGCAGAGGCTGAAAACTTCAGAAGTACCTCTTGTCATAGCTTTTCAGTGGATTTTTGTTGGATGTTCAGGTGTTCCAGACACAGTTTTGCTGGCTTAGGTTGCTGTTGTGCTCCCTCGCTCTTCCTCGGTTTTGTCTTTGTCTCAGTACCCAGAAGACTGAGAGGAGGATGAAAAGGTTACTCTGAAAAGAACCCTGTAGTTTCTCCAGCAACGTATATGAACAAGACACAGACAAAATTAACTTCTTGGGAGTTCTATATTACTGCCTTATAACCCAGAGATTTCCCTTTGACTTCTGCAGTTCTGTTTCTTTCCTTATAAAACATTATTTAACTTTTGTAACATATAAGGAATGGACAATTTTTCTTCCTGGTGCCTCAGTTGATTACTGTTTACCCAGGGGACTTAGTTTGATGGAAATGAAATTACAGTGGAAACTGGATTACTCTGAAAATTCCAATTAGGTAGGAGAAAAATGACAAATTGAGCCTTTGACAAATGCAGAGAGCATGTTCTGTCTGTCTGTCATGCAGACATAGAATTTTGTTAAATGAAAACTTCTTTTGTGGAAGAGTCATGATGTTGACTGTCACAGTGGGTACAGCTGTTGTACTCAGCTACTCATTCTCTGTCATCTCTAGTTCCAGTTTTTTTTACCTGAATTTCCAGGTAATGTTTGAATTGTACAAATTGTACAGTTTTGTTTACAGTTTCATAACTGGCCTTTTTTTTGTTGGAGAAGTAAAATCTTTGTCACCTTCTGTGTTTTATGTCTTCTGTATTACCTGTTGTAGCTCTGTCACACTAATTTGTGTGCTTGTAGCCAGATTATTCAAAGTTTTATTGCTAAATTAATTTTCCTGACTCATTGTCATCTCCTGAGTATTCCACTGGCTTTATCATAATTTCCAGGACAAAGACAGTTTGTTGCCTTTGCCTTCTTAGACTTCTTGAACTTGGCCTTATTTGCTGTGGCTGCTTAATATTTCTTTCATGACTGAACTTGTGCTGTTCATGAACTGACATTCCTGGCATTTATCATACACTAAACAGCTTTCTCTGTGTACATTTTCCTGTGATACCCATTATATTTGAGAAAAATGTTGGTCTTTATGACTCTTCTGTGTTGTCAAGACTCATCTGTGCAATAATGTATGTGAACCCTGGTTCGATCACATGTGCTAACTGTGATTATCCACATTCTGTTTCCTTCCCTTTCCCTCCTCTTTCAGGGTGTATTCCATGATAGATTTGCACTGATGCTGAAGGAGGTGGTTCCTATCCATGGTTATATATATGTTCTTCCTGTTTCTTGTGCCATTTTTAGTGTTCGTAGGGCATGTGATGCAGCTGAAAACTAAAATGATTTTTGTTCCTTTCCTCCAGTTACCTTTCAGCCAGCCTGGCTTCTTGATCTGGCTGGAGATGCGATGCAAGGGCTCATTCCATAGTGGTGGTTAGGATGGAAGCAAGCAGGATCACCTTCCTTCCCTTCTCCTCACAGTGGAGACATCCCTGGTTTCAAATGGACTGTGTACCTGCAGCTAAGGCTTGTCCACATGCAGAAATACAATGAAACTCCTTTTCTAAAATGAAAGTCTCTTTCTAAAATTTATCAAGATATAATAGTGTTAGTGGGGAATGAGATTGCTGTTTCTCAGTGAGATGGAAGCAGCAGAGATCCACGTACACACTGTGGTGGCACAACTACCTTATTAGAGCTCTGTCACTGTCACTTGGTGCTAGTGGTTTAAGCACTGTCTCTGAGGAGAACAATTAAAACGTTTCCCCTGTCTCTTTTGGCCCTTTGGTGGGATCTTTACAGTGTGTTTTGTGACTGAAGGGAGGGCTCTTTAGCAGGAAAGTTTATGGGATTTGCAGATAACCATTTTCAGTTCAGGGAGAGCAGCAGTAATGTGTGTTTTGGATTTTCTATTTTGTGTGTGGTGGGTTGATTTTTTTGTTTTTTAATGGCTTTCTGTTTTTTACACAGAGCTGCAACAGAGTTTTTAAACCCATCCTCAGTCCTTAGGATGTGGTAGTAGTTGGTCATTATCTCCTGCATTTCTCAATAAAGAAGGTTGTGGCATGCCTTTTGATGGGTTTTATGGCTCCAAGAATATTATGTTTCTGGGACAATGGAGTTACATTTTGCATTGGTGAGGGAGTGGGTACAGTGGAAGTAATTCTGTTTCTAACCCTGCTTTGTTCTTAATGTACTTTTTAGGGGCTTCTTTATTTGTTCCTGTCCAACCTCCTCCCTGTTTACCTTTCTGCATTTACATGAAACTGCAACCTTCCTTCTGTTGGCAGGAGGAGCATGAAGAGACAAAATTGCTGTTCTGTTGCAACTTCTTATTTCTCTGTAGAGGGCCTGGATTTTTATGGGGAGTTGTTACACAAATTGTCCCTATCTATCAGATAGGTAGTGTTCAGTGATTTCTTGAGCATTCAGACTGCTTAGGCAGGTGGCTTGTGTGAATCTGGTTGGAATGGAGGAGCATGTTTAGGGCAGACAATAATAAAAAAATGAGCTATCACTTTATAACACCTCTAGGGAGCTTGTGCAAGCTTGACTTTTCAAACCAAGTATCTTCTGACTGAAATTCTTATAAGGCAACAGGAAATGGCAAAATGTTTACATGCAGTGAGCTGGCAGGGAACAGTACAGAAATTGCCAGGCTGAGCTGGGCAGTCGGTACGTTGAAAACTAGTTGGCTAAGTTTGTTGAACAGTTATGAATAAGCTTATTGAAATGTGAATTTTAATGCTGTTGTCACTTTCTTCTGTTTTAGAGATATTTTAAATTACTCTTGCTGCTGATGATGGTAGAGTTTGAATTCCTGTGCTTAGTTTGTGCTGATTAAACATCACGTGAAAAGCAGAGGTTTTTTAAAAAAAAAAAGTGAAATTAATGCTAGTACAGTAATGGGAATGCTTAGATTATTACACACATTTCAAAATATCTAGATATTTCAGTTATTTTTGTCATGATTCAAAAATGTGAACTGCTTCCAACTAAATGTCAGTGTTAGATGCTGTATCCTGCTTTAATTATTTGCAGTTAACAGAGCAATAAGTTGTGTTGATTTTATACTTGGAGGGGAAAATTCTATGATGTATTGATAATGTCCCAGGGTACCAGAGGTAAAGACTAATAATAATAAATTAAATAATTTTCTTCAGTGTAATGTTTTAACATAGTTTAGAGAAGGCATTAAATTCTCCACAGGAGAATTTAAGGAATCAGAAGGGCTGGATTTTTTCAGGCCAGCTTTAAATTTCACTTTTCGTACAGAGTCTTTTACAGTGTGATTGCAGTGGTGGTGTTGGGTGCTGCTCACTATGTGAGACATCGGGTGCTGTGCAAGAGATGATCTAGGAAAGAATAGTGCACAGATAACATGTAAAAATAACATTGGAGTAATATCCGTAATTCACTGGCTGAATGACTTTAGCCAACGTTTCAAGTATTTATCGTGCTGAGTTTTGCAAAGCCTGAAGTGCAGTATACTATAAATAACTTCATGTTTTAAAGCCACAAGTAGAGTGAACCTGGAAGATGCCATTACCCTTCCCTTCAGGTGCTTTGGAAAGAATGAAGGCCTGGTATTGTTTGGACCTCATCAGAAATTACAGAAGCCACAATGTGTTTATGTCTCTGAGGGGGGAACAGAGGCCAGGGATGCCACTGAAGATAAGTGATGGTTTGGACATTGGGATGGTTAGGTGGGATCTTCCAAGGATGGAATGTTGAAGTGTAATTTCCTTTTTCACTCTGTTCCATAGGAAGAATTGAAGTTGTGAACAACATTTAATTGCTCCAGTACAGCAGATCAAAGGGAGTGCTTTGTTTTAAACTTTTCTAGTTAAGTTTTTTATATTTCTGTCTGCAGTTAATATCTGTAATCCTGAGGCAGTTGGATTAGATAATTATTGGAGGTCCCTTGCAACTGAAAAAAATAATTCCATTCTTAAATAGTCTTATAATTGGAGGAGGAAGTAGATAGTTCATAATTTTAACTTCATCAGTCTTGCCTACAAAATTGTGATTTAAAAAGTCTGAGATTTCTTTGTGAGCCCTGCAGCAAAAGAAGAAACAACTTCTCTAAGGAAGTTTCAGAGGTTTATCCTCTGCTAGATCTAGGGGATAAAAGTTCTTAGCAATTACTAAGGGTTTGAGCATCACTCACAAAAAGAAGTGAGATACTATGTGGACACTTTTTGGAATTTACAAAACTCATGTTCTTCTCTATTTAACCATAGGACCCAATTTAGAGAGAAACCATAGAATCTAACACAGCCTGAAATAACAACAAAACCTTCCTGCACAAGTTGCAGAACAGAAGTTCAGGGTGTGTATGAATGGCTTCACCACTGCCCTCACAATATTCAATACAAACCCCAAAGCTTTTAATCATGAAAGAAGAAGGGAGCATCCATTCCTGAAGATGGAATCAAAGGAACTTCTGGAGTGGTTAAGAAATTGGAGTTTGCATTTTGGAAGAAAAATCTGTGTAGATGCATCAACATTTTGTTTAATTTTTCAACCCAGATGTGAATATTGCAGACCTGTGGCAAATCTGAATAAAATGGAACCCCCCCCACATTCTTTGCTGTTACATATGGAATGTTCTAACACAAAATCAAGTTGGCTTAGGCTACTGCAAAGTGTAGTATTGATGACATTCCTTTCAAAGATGAAACAAAAAAGTGGCAGCTTTTTATGAATAAGATTTTTGTCCTTGTTTTAATTGACTGTAGTATTTCAGAAATGGATACTGGTCAACAGAAAACCGTAAATGTTCTTAGGTTATTGAAGCTGTGTAAAAGGTTACATGGTAACAGAATCAGATTTTGTTTTAACATTACCTTGTAGGAGCTGGTATACTTCTTGGGTTGTATAAGCTGATTTTCTTTCTGAGTTCTTGCTTTCAAGAAAACCAGACTTTGGTGAAAAAGGTGTTTACTGCCCTTTATCTGGCATGATTGAACTCCTTTTAAGAGCCTGTGATGCATTACTTTTTTTGGCTCTGTGTTTTAATGCTGGAGAACTCGTCACTATTCTTTCCTGTGTAGAAATGGTAGTAATTTTTTTGCATCCTACAGGAATGATTTTGTTTCAAACCTAGAAAAGCTAGACCTTCCTTCCTATTTAGTTCTGTACTTTATATCTAGTGTTTGCTTTAGTTTCCAACACAAAACCATAACAATGTCACAGGACTCAGTTTTTCTTATGTTAGAAGATAGAATTTCTTACCCCTTTGAGTGGGAGAATTGTAATGGATGGAAATACTACTTCATTGTTACCCAGTGTTCTGGGAATGCATTCAGCATCCTCCCTTCTCCATTGGTATGAAGAACACTGTTACTGAATATGTTGCTCTTTATTATGTGTGCTTCAAGAGTTATGTTTAAATGTGGTTTCTGTGTATGTACATTGCTTCTAATTGAAAATGTAGCTATATATAGGTGATAGTGGTATCAGCTGCTCTTCTTAGCTCTGTGTGCTAATTCAAGCAGTCAAGAACTGTTTTCCTGCATGACTGGCTAAAGATCCACAAAACACACATTTTAGATGTCTTGGTTCTGTTCTTGAAGTCTTCAGCTTAAAAGCTCTTGGCATGAAATAATACCTTATTGTATTTATAGCTTGGGGCTTCAGAACCAAGGAGGAGATCTTGTGTCATGTGCAGAAAATAGGGTTCCTCTTCTCAAAAGTTGGAGGAAAAGTCAGGTCCTCCCTGCTTTTCCTGATTTTGTGTGTGTGCCTGATGGGCACTTACTGTGTTTTTGAAAAGAAAATGCCAGTTACAAGAACAGTTTGTATAGTATTTGCCTGCTGGTTCTTTTTCTTCTTTGATAGGCCCAAAAGTCAAAGAGAGTAGAAATACTACTCTTAAAGGACATCCTTATTTCTTTTCTTATTTCCCAGAACAGTTGGCAGCCTCGGAAGTGGATCATCTCTGATGTTCTGTCCTGTGGCTAGACTTGTAATGGGCTCAGATATTTGAGTCATCACATTGCACTCTCATCTCACTGGGGCAGTTAATTGGTGTAACTTTTCAGCTGCATCTTTTTTTTCTAGATGTAAAAGGCTGTAATTCACAAGCTTCTTACCAGTTCTGCAATCAGAATTGTATGATTCTGTAAAAAACACAATAGTCTTGAGATTTATTCTTGCTACAAACATGTGATTGTGGTGTTTGTGTGTAGTTACTTTTCTACAGTAGCCACGCTCTAGTCATGTTCTCCAATATGTACAAAATTTTCTGTAGGTCCTTTTGTTTTGGGAGTGACCTGACACTTGCCTGTGTTAGTGCACATGTTGTTGTTCCAAGCTTACCAGATCTGTTACTCTGTGATGTGGTCACATTGTTTATCACTGCATTAGTTTGGGTGCCATGTGCAAGATTAGTAATTTTACAATTAATTGCTTTCGTCTTAGTAATTGGTAATATTGAATAGTATGGAATTGACAATTGAGAGATGAAGTGTTTGGCTAGGAATGTTGTCCTTGGTTGTTAAAATCCTGTTAATAATTCTGTTTTCACTCAATAGAGATTAATTTTTTTTAACCTCTTTTTTTCCCCCCGTGAATTTAGTCAGACAAGTACAGAAATTCAGATAGTCACTAACATCTTTCACATTAATGATAAAGGAAAGTATTAAATTGATCCTACTAGACTGCAGGAAGTTGCATTAGTGGTTATGAGATTCACTAAGTGGGTTTATGTTCAGAGATGGTTGTTGGATTTCTTCATTCCCCTTCTCTTCCCCCTGTTCCTTTTTATGCTGTTTTGGGCTATATCCCCTTTTTCAAGATCTTTTACAAGTCTAGTGAGCAGATTTCTCTGGATTCTTGATCATATTATAAAACTCCTTGAGTGCAGTTTATCAGGGTTTTCTGATTTAAAAATAATTAATATAAATTTTAATATATTACATTGTAATTATTAGAAACTGAGTTTTTTGTTATAACTGATGTATTTTTTTGTGTTTAAATTCAGAGCAGAGATATTACTTAATACAATGGCAGAAGAGACTGAGATGTTTAATGTTTGTTTAATATTACATGGTGGTTGCTAGGATTTTAAAAATATATTAATTATGATCTGTAATCATATTGTGTACTAGGAAATGCATATTAGCTAAAGAAAAAGGATAATCAATTAGGATAAATTTGGAGACCATGTATTAAATGAATTGCATAAAAAATGATATCATTCTGTTTTGTTAGTACACTACAGTAAGTTTATCCAAAATTAGATTTTTAAGTGCAAGAAAAACTGAGGTGCTGTTTTCTATCTGCATTAGCATATAAACTTGTATGTTCTCCTGTAACAGCTTTTAAGACTCATTCCATTAGGAAGCTGAACCTGTTGAACTGTCCAGTTGTTTTCTGAACCACTGCCAGACTCTGTTATAATAAAAACGAAAGCTTTCAGTGCCAGTACAGGAATATAGTTTATGTCTGTCTGCTCTTAGGGATCATATTAATTGGCAAGAGTGGTTGGCTTCATTGTCTGCATTCTCATCCAGAGAAAACATGGAGATGACCACTACTGTGTGAAGTTGGGTGTCTGGTCTGTTGTTTTTTTCAGGCTTTGTAATACATCCCACTGTGCAGATTCCCAAAGTTTTTCATTCCTACTAGGAAACCACTGATACCTCAGTGCTCAAAAATTTTAAAACTTCTACTGTTTCCTAGCACTTTGTGGTAAAAATTCATGTTTTGTTAAGAAAGGTCTTTATTGCTGAAGCGAAATTAAGGCTATATTTTTTTGCTATTGTAATACTGAGAACTGTGATTTTTCCCTTTGACTTTTGTGGATCCGGTAATAATGTTCTTTGGAGCAAAAAGGCAGAGCAGTCACATTGAATGTAAAGTAACATTCAGCAGTTAATTATCCCTTTTTGAAATTAAGTAAGATGAAATCTGTTTTAAAAAGTGTAATAGCATAATATATTGCAATTATTGGCATTTGGATAATGCTTTAGGGAACAAACAGGATTCTTAGTGTTTTGGACAGTGAACTTTGCTGTGCAGCTTGGAGAGGTGTAGCTGTCACATCCATCTTAGAATTGGATGAACAGTTTGAAGTATTTGATATGGCCATGACCTAACTAGGGCTTTAATAATCCGAAATAAGGGACCAAGAGCATTTAATCAGTCTTTGGTGCAAACTTGAGATGTAACTACTTCTTGAAGTAGTGATAAATATATGTGATATAATAATAACTACTCCATAGATGATAATTATCAACTGCAAATGTCTACATTCCTTTTCATCCAGAACATTACCTAAATGTAGACATTAAGCCATGATTTGTCCTTGCCTGTAGTGTTCTGCAGCTGCTTCTGAAGGACTGAGGTTGTGGTTGGACCTGCAGTCCAGTCAACTCAATCCTAATTGGCTCTATTGCCAAGAACAGAGTTTTTGGGTTGCAGAAAGACACCTCCTGCATAAACTGCAGCATAATTGGGAACAAGTGTAGCATAACAGCATGAGATTGGGTTTGGCTGAAACAAACAAACATACTGAAGTTCTTTGATTTTATTTTTTAATGTTTTAGTTTTGGAGTTGTTTCCTGTTTTAGCTCGTTCTGTTAATACAAGGTAAAAGGAAGTCTTGCCT
This sequence comes from Manacus vitellinus, assembly GCF_001715985.3. NCBI lineage: Eukaryota > Metazoa > Chordata > Aves > Passeriformes > Pipridae > Manacus > Manacus vitellinus. Next base: position 4,038,641 of record NW_021940813.1, on the reverse strand, counting down.
GTTTCTTTGCATGTGAATTCGGTAGTCAAGAAAAGGGCTGCATAGTAAGTGAAAGTCAAGAACATCTTTTAAAATAGATTTTTGCATTTTCCAGCTTGAAGTGACTTGGTAAGTTTACTTTTCTTAGGTTATAGTGCATGCATTTACCAGTTTTCTTTATATTTACAAGGTTTCATTCTGTTCGTGCAAAGTCTGCCTTGTTTTACCATCATGACCAAAATTTCCATCTCTCTATAAACCCCCACATTATTTAGCTACTCACCAGTGCCTTGAATGTAGTTTCTTAACTGCTTGGAAATGTTTAAACCATTAATTTAAACAACAGAATTGTAGGGGCTGTAAGTTTTATGTCCCTCTTCCTTCTGTCACTGAGATGTATTGAATATCATTGAAGATGCATTTTCCAACCAGTTGAACCTGAAAACTCCTGAGAGTGAAGGAATGGTTGTCCTGGGTGAGAGGCACAGTCTGGCTCAGCACTCTGTCCATGGCAGCAGCCTGGGATGTGCCCCTATGGAAAAGGATGGCAGCAAGGGCACAGCTCCCTGGAGGGAACTGTCTTACCATTTGCTGGGTTTTTATGTGCAGCATTGACTTGGTGCTGGATCTTTGGCATTCGTCTCTGTTCACTGTCACATGAGCAAAACACTTCTCCTTCAGAACAGGAACTGAAATTGGCTTTTTCTGTTTGGTAGCCAGAAGCAAGTGTGTGATCTGAAGACCTGTCCTCTTGTTACATTATCTGTGGAAAAGCTTCATGTACTTTAAGTAACCAGTGGTGCACTGTCTGACTGGTAAACACCTATTATTGGCAGATGAATGGTTTTCTGGAAAAAGACACTTGTTGCTGCTGTCCAGTTCCCTTTTGGGCCTTCATTGATTATTGCCTTGAAGTAAGACAGTCCTTTGAGTTATATAAAGGATTTCCTCTTATTCATTAAGTCTTTTGTGAGGTCCTTCCATGTGGAAACACCTCTCCTGTGAAGACAGGCTGAGAGGTTGGGGCTGTTCAGCCTGGAGAAGAGAAGGCTCTGAAGAGACCTTAGAGCCCCTTCCAGTACCTAAAGGGAGGCTGGAAGAGAGCTGGAGAGGGACTTTTGCCAACAGCATGTAGTGACAGGACAAGGGGAATGGCTTTAGACTGAGAGTTGGTTTAGATCAGATATTAGGAAAAAAATCTTTACTGTGAGGGTGGTGAAGTGCTGGAACAGGTTGCTCAGAGAAGTTCTGTCTGCCCCATTGCTGGAAATGTTCAAGGCCAGGTTGGACCAAAGGAGCAACCTGGTCTAGTGGAAGGTGTCCCTGCCCATGGAAGGGGGTTGGAACTGGATGATCACTGAGGTCCCTTCCAACCCAAACCATTTGATGATGCTGTGAAAGAAAAAATTAATACATTTCAAATACATCTGTTCTGTTGCCTTGACATGCAGAGCGAAATACTGTTGTCAGCCTTAACTTGAATGCTGTTAGATTTGATTAGAATTTCTTGGGCTTCAATTCTGGAAGCTCAGTTTTGGAAGTTCACTTTCTGTACTTTTACTGCTTGTTTAAATTCATATTAGTGCTGGGTGTAGGAGCATTTCTGATAAAGTGTAGTTGGATACTGTTAAGCAGATGTAGGTTAGCTAAGCTTAGTCTCAACCCTAAGCTTTGAAGTTAAAAAGAAAAAAAATCCTGAAGGAACTGCAGTATGTTTCAGGACAGTCCCCCTTTATTTTGTTATATGAGTTTGAGGGCAAATAGAATTATATGTTTGAATGGAAGTACTCAATGTTCCAGAAACTTAGGCTGCCAAGTGTCTTCATTTCAGATGTATGATGTGAAAGGATCACTGAAAAAGGTTACTGGAAGTAACCTGGTTTTCAGTGAGAATGGTTTTAGATCATAACAGTTACAGTTACTCAAAATCTGTCTTTTACTGTAAGACTAAGACAATTGTTGCTTTGAAATAATGTGTTGGAACCTGATGCAGCTGACTAAGTGTCATGTATACTCACTTCTTTACTAGGAGAAGGAACCTTAAGTCATTTCTTTGTAATATATGCTATTCAAGATAACATTTTCTGGTTGCTGCTTATCAGGTATTTTTTAGACATTGGAAGTTAGACACTTCTTGCTGTACTGAATAGTAGCTTAATGACAAGTTTTTCATTAATCACTGAATGCATTTCAGTTTTAGTGCATGTCAGTGTTAATGAGCAAATTGCTGGGACCACCAGTTCTCTATTCTGATTATATATATAATTTCCTCCTTCCTGAAAGATACAAGACAGAGAAGAAAGAAAATGGTAAGTGTGTGGGGGTGTGTATAGATTGTAACTACTGAATTAGGTCAGTGTTACAGATTTGGGGGAGGTGTTTCTAGATGAGAAGGCGTTCTGGTTGGAATAAAGGAGTAGGGTAGAAGGTTAGATTCCCAAGACTAGAATTTTAGGCTAGAATCATGTCATAATCCTTGTGGTGAGTCAGTACTTATTAAGATTTTAAGAAGGCAGTTCCTAGAATCCTGTATGAAACCAATCAGTGATACCTTTCACCCTAAAACTGTATTGCTGCCATTAAGCCTTTTTGCAGTACAGCACTTGTGGTGAAAAAGCACATCAGTGAGATCCTGTTTAGAGAGAAACGTCATTCTATAAATGAATAGTTGTGTGATTGTTAACAAGCTCTGTTGTTACATGGTGGGTAGACTTGTATTCTGGCATTCACCATTACCACATGGCAAAGTAGATTTTGTGGCATATGTCCTCATTTGTATGTAACCAGAGTACTTCAAATAAAAGCAGAATAGGTCTGTGACCCTGGATAGGGCTTAGGTAATGCTCATGAATAATAAAGTGCATTTTGAAGTCTGCCTCTGTCACCTGGCATTTGCTTTTTTCTGAGGCTCTATATTTTAAGTAACCAATCTAGGAGAAAGGCTGTAAGTATTGGGGTATCGCAGTTGTTTTTGAAGAGGAGACTTTGAGAACTCAAATGAAAGCTGTTCTAGAAGTCAACTGTATTAGAAAATTATGTTTGCTCTTTCATCATTATATGCTAAAATGCCATCCTTTCTGTTTGCTGTGACATGTTATCCTGTAACAGGATAATGTGCCCATATTTGCTTCGTACCTAGCACTTACCAGGAACGTAGGTCTGACCTTTTTTTATTTCTGGCTTTTGAAGAGGTGCTTGATTTCTCCCCAAAACAAGATTAACCTCTTCTGCCACACAGCATGAGGTTGCTGGCTGTGGAAGCTGAGGTGAGGCTCACGTGTGCAGCTGTACTGGGTGCTGGAGCCTGGAAGCACAGGCCCCTCCTGAGGACAGTGCTGTGCTCAGTGTCCTCAGGCTGCTGGGACTCTTTGGAGTGCTTCTTGCACTGGGTGCTGCCTTCCAAATGGGGAGTCAGAAGAACTGCAGTTGTCTTTTCCTGGTGTTATTAAAATTCCAAGGAGTCAGGTGAAGCAAAAACTGGCTTTCGCTTATAATTTATTGGTAAATCAGGGTGACACAAGGAGATGGCAAAAGCATAGCAAATGGGAATTTGCTCAACTGGCAATCAAAAAGCAAATGTCAGTGGGATTCATTTGACTCAGCCTTCATAGCCTCGTACATGGCTTGATTAGCAATTGAGTAGTTAGTTTCTAATTTAACAGGTATCTGTCTCCATTTTGACCCTGTTTCAAAACATCTATTCAAAGCTTTGGATAGAGGTGTTAATTTTTTTTTTAATGTGGCTTACCATGCTGAATCCAAAATCAGGAATAGTAGAAATGAGATGTATATAAAAACTAATGCAGAGTATCCATTAGAATTCAGCTGGATACAGGGAGTTTGAATTGTTTCTGTTGGGCTGTCTCTGTGCTTCAAACCAAGGTGTCACTGCATCGGTTTACATGTGTTTATACATTATCAAACTAGTTAGAAATAGGTGTGAAGGCTGTTCTTGAGCTGAGCCAAACTGTACCTTGGTGTGTTGCAAATCCAAAAAATTGGAATTGAATAGTTTGAATTAAGTGATGGGAATTCAAAGTTTCGTGGTTAATTAGTACTAGAGAGGTTAAAGCAGTAGCATGTTCTCTGTGGGCATGCAGTTTGATGTTTTCTCTGAAACATAAATGGTTAAATGAGTGACTGAAAACAGGACTGGTAAACTGCTGCCTTCTCCTACCGTTTAAAATGCATAAATTGGATTATGATTACACTTACAGAAGTATGTTTATATACTCTGTAATTAGAAGGAAAATACCTGAGCAAGGATATCCTTGCAATTTAGAATATGCAGATACTACAACAATCAATTTACTGGAGATGGAGTGTTTTTAGTTAGCTGCAGAATGAGTGGAAGTTACTTTTGTATCTCTGAGGAGGGACAAGGGATGAACTCCTGAAGTTGGCCTTGTGTTATGCACATGGCCAAGCCAAGTGAAATTCTGAGGAAGCCCTGAAATACAGTTTTCTGGGAATATAATTTAAGTAATATACATGGAGAGTCATGATTAGACTCTTAAGCAAACAATCACTAAATAAGAGGAAGAAAATGATAGGTTAGTCCTTTATGTAAACGTTTTTTACTAGTATCAACAAAATATAAGGAAAATATACAGAACTTTGCTTTACTCTGTGAATTTGCATGATTTTGAATAAGTTGGATATTTCAGTAGTAGCTTTCATGTATTTCCTAGTTAAATTGTGTTACTTGCCTTGAGCAGAATGGAATTTGCAAGAATGCTTTGCCCACACCCTTGAGACAAATCTCAAGGTAAATCCACTCTAGTGTCAGTCAGTTTGACAGGAGAGCTGGAGTTTATCCTGGCTCCCTGGCTGGCATTGGGATGAATGCTCTCTGCCCTTGCAGTGTACCACTCCAAGCAATTAAAGAAACTGGAAATAATCAGTCTCTGTAAGTTTTGTGGGTTTTTGTTGTTGTTTCTTTTACTACTCCAAACCAGCTCATTTCATGATAATTCAGCCCAAAGCATTAGAATAAGAAAGGGATGAGATGGAGCAGCTTGCCCTTGGTGTAAGCAACTGTGGACACTTACACTGTGGTGTAAGCAGTCCGTGGACACTTCTTCCTGCAGTTAAAGCCAACCTAGACCAGGATTGGTGCTGAAATGACCAATTTTGCCCTTTTTCTGGACTTTGCTATCTTACTCCTTGTGCCAGCACAAGTTTTCATGTGGTGGTGTTGTGAACCAGATCTGTTAAGGAAGAATGGTGGTGGTTAAAGGAGGTTTATTGTGGTGGTGGTTGGCTTAGGGCTGCTGAAAGTGCAGTGTAAGTTGGCAGCAGTTTGATTTCACTGGTTTGTACAAGTACCTCAAAGCCTCCATCAGGTAGTGCAGGGGAACTGACTGCATTGAACTGCAGTAGACTGCAGTGTGTGTGTGTATAGATGTATGTGACAGGAAACTTAGTCTTGCTAGTACTTTCTTCCAAGTGATCTTTCTAAACCAGTAGAAAACAATTAAATACTCAGGAAGGCATTTTTTAAAAAGCTCCAATTACATGCCAAATACATTAATTTTAAAAGTTGTCTTTAAAAAGTCATTTCCTCCTAAAGAAAATTTCAAGTTGGTAATGCATTTGTTCTGCACTTAGTGTCTTACTAAGCTCTATGAATATGAATTCTGAAGGTTAGAGTTGGATTACAGTTGAGTGTTTTCAAAGAACACAACTTTATTCAAAAGTGAACATTATTTTAGTGACCTTATTAGAGCTCTCTAAATTCGTTGGTGCTGTGAGTATTGGAGACTGGGCAGGGTAGGTACAATGTGTTCAGTCAATTTTTATTGTATATGTAATGCCTTGCGAATTTGCACAGTTTAAGAAAGGATTTTAAAGTGTCTTGGAGGAAGATAACTGAAAATTAACTTGAGACATCACAATAAAACACTTATAAATATGCATAGTGTTACAACAGAATTTTGCTGTTTGAATCAGGAGCTTAGCACTGCCAAATGCCTCTTGCTGAAAGCTCATACAGCTCTTTCTACCACTTTACTTGGCTTTTTAACTTTCAGAGTACTGTTGTTGGTTTTTGTGGTGCTTGGAAATCTGAGTTGCTCTGGGAAATTACATCTCATCTTCTACGAATTACACAATGCCCGGTGTTATAGGGTGAAATTGCTCTTATAACTTAATTCAGCTCCTTTTGTCTGTATATAATGCAATGAAGTTGAAACACATAACAAATATTGAACTCTTGCTATCATGATTACAAGTTCAACAAATCTGATGTCACAGTTTTCTTCACATAATCTGCTAAAGTGCTTGGTGGTGAGATGGTGGGCTTTGCAGTGGGGCTGCAAGGCCAGAGAACCCAGGCTTTGGTAGGCAGGTGCTGGAGAAAGGGAATACAGGTCAAATTCCCTGGGTGAATACTGATGTGCTAATGGAAGTTTGGCTACAGGGTGTCAGTCTCAGCTGAGGCAGAATCAGTCTCTAACTCTCAGACATCTGCAGTTAAGCAGTGTCAGGAGAAGATATTGGAAAAGATGACAAATTTGGCTTTTTAGGCTTGTAACCAGGTCATTTCTACCATAGACCGTGAGCAGCACCAAGAATTCAAGTTGAAAATCTACTGTAGTGATTCAGGCACAACAGTCAGAGTAAACAGCTGCATTTTTGATGTGTATCAGTTTCTCAGAGGTGTAAAGGTGATTATCAGTGTAATTTTTACTCAGAACGTTAAAATCATGTCAAATATGTCAAATGTGATTTTGTCAGTTATATTCTATAAAGAGGAATACTAAATCTAAAATAAGAGATTCTCTATAGCAGTGTATTTGTTTTCATGGTGTTATTTTCCAGGTGTGGATTATGTTTATATGGATGTGTTAATACAGCGTATTTCTTTTTTTTCCACCTACAGGTTATGCAATGGTCTCTGCAAGATGTCATGTTCTTGAGTTGGAGCTTTTTAAGGCAAGCATATGCTGGTACTTCAACTTAACTAAGTGGACTATAATTTCTTCTCTCACATCAACTACATAAGCAGACAAAATTGCAAAGATCTGCCCTGTGTCGAGTATGACAGCCACGACTCGTGGCTCTCCGGTAGGAGGGAATGATAGCCAGGGCCAGGCTCCTGATGGACAGTCCCAGCCTCCCCTCCAGCAGAATCAGGTACGGTATTAACAATCAAGTTGTCTAAAAATAAAGGATTTTGCTCTTTGGAAATAGCGTTTCTGAATTATTTGAATTTGTATATTCCTGGAGATGTCTAGTAAAGTTAGATATTTTTGTGTGTGTGTCTGGAAGTACAAAAACATTTTGAGGGATGAAGGCAGTTCTACTGGCAAATTAGACACTGCATTGCAAAAAATGCTCGCTTTCCAGACAGTGGCATAGTTCCTTCAAGCATATGTATTTTGGATAAGGAGCCTCCTTGGAATGATACCAGAAGCTTCCTCTGAACCGCATTGTTGACTTACCTGCCACGGATTGGCAGAACTACTCTCTGTGAGTTCGGTTCATGCTCAGTTCTGCAAAAGCACTTTCTGGATACAAGAGCTTACATCCAGGTGTCAGCTCTTCCAGAGCAGCTGCATCCAGGTCTCTGTTCATTGTACAAGACTTCCTGAACAGCTTTGTGTGTTTCTGTTGAACGGGTTATCTAGCTTTCAAAAGACAAGCAAAAGCTTTTATATACTATATTATAAAGTGATGATTCTTTTTTGTTGAGGAAAAAAATGCCAGAAAAGGCACTTTTAAACAGTGCAGCTAAAAGCGTTTAAAAGAAGAGAGACACTTTGTCACTTAATCCAGTATGAATATATCATTATTTTTTAATACCATAAGGTTTAATGGTTGCTTCTTCCTGAGAATAAATTGTACTTTGCAATGTGTGTGGTGGGCTGACCCTGACTAGCAAGGAAGTCTCCACCCTGTCGCTCACTCCCTCTGCCTCAGTGGGATGGGGGAGAGAATCAGAAGGAAAAAGTGAGAAATTGTATGGGTTGAGATAAATGCAGTTTTATAAATGAAGGGGTGAGGGGGAAACAAGTGATGCAAGTGCTGTCACTCACTACCAGCTCATGGAGGCCCATCTAATCCCCAAGCAACAGCTACCTCAGGGAAAAAACCCCTTTGTTTTATTGTCAAGCATGACATTACATGGCATGGAGCACTTCTTTGGTCAGGTCAGGTCAGCTCTCCCCACTGTGTCCACTCCCAGCCTCTTGCCCTGCTTACTGCTGTGGGGGCAAAGTGGGAATGACAGGATAGTTAAGGTTGGAAGGGACCCCTGGTGTCATCTAAATCCAACCTCCCTGCTCTCAAGCAGCATCCCCTTCACCATGTTACTTGGGATTGTGAGCAGGCAGCTTTTGAGTATCTCCAATCTGGGAGACTCTGTAACCTCTCTAGTCAGTCTTTTCCAGTGAATGGTCACCCACGCAGTAAAGAAGTTCTTCATATTCAGATGGAACTCCCTGTGTTTCACTTTCTACCTGTTGCCTCTTGTCATGTTGCTTGGCACCACCAAGAAGACCCTGGTTCTGTCTTCTTGGCACCCCCCCACCTTTAGATATTTGCACACATTGATGTGTTCCCCTCTCAGTTGCCTCTTCTCCAGGCTGAACAGGCCAAGCTCCCTCAGCCTTTCCTCATTTCTGAGGTGCTTCAGTCCCTTAATTATCTTTATCATCCTCTGCTGGATCTGCTCCAGGATCTCCAGGTCTCTCTTGTGCTGAGGAGCCCAGAGCTGGACACAACACTCCAGGTGATCCTCACCAGGGCTGAGCAGAGGGGCAGGATCACCTCCCTGACCTGCTGGCAATGCTCTTCCTAATGCACCCCAGGATCCCATTGGCCTTCTTGGTCCCCAGGACACTCTGCTGGCTCCTGGACAGCTTGTTGTCCATCAGGACCCTCTAGTCCTTCACAGAGCTGCTTTCTAACAGGTCAGCCCTCAGCCTGTCCAGGTACCTGGGGTTATTTTCTCCAGCTGCAGGGTCCTGCACTTGCCTTTGTTGAATTTCAGAGAGTTCTTCTCTGCCCATCTCTCCAGCCTGTTGAGGTCCTTCTGAAGGGCTGTGCAGCCCTCTGGGGTATTGGCCACTCCTCCACCTTTGTGTCACCAACAAAGTTGCTGAGGAGGCACCTCCCACTTCACCCGTCATTGATGAGTAAGTTAAACAGTCCTGGGCCCAGTATTGAACCTTGGGGGACACCACTACTGACAGGCCTCCAACTACACCCTGTGCCACTGATTACAGTCCCCTGGGACCTGCCATGTAACAAGTTCTTGATCCACTACAGTGTCCGCTCATCCAGTCCACACTTCCTCAGTTTTCCTAGGAGGATGTTGTGAGAGACAATGTCAAAGCCTTGCTGAAGTCCAGGCAGACAATATCCACTGCTCTCCCCTCATCCATCCACATAGTTTTTTCATCATAGAAGGCAATCAGGTTGGTTAAGCATGATTTACGTTAAGTGAATCCATGCTGACTACTCCTGATTGCCTTCTTTTATCCATATGGACAGAGAAGGCTTCCAGAATGAGCTACTCCATCACCTCTCCAGGGATTGAGGTGATGCTGGCTGGCTGGTAGTTCCCTGGGTCCTCCTTGCCCTTTTTGAAAACTGGGATGATATTTACTTTCTTCTAGTCCTCGAGTGCCTCTCCTGATGGCCACAATCTTCCAGAGATAATCGTGAGTGGTTCATTGTGGTGTGTGCCAGTTTCCTCAGCACTGGGGTTCATCCCATCAGAGCACATGGACTTGTGGATGTGAAGTTTAATTAAATGGTCTTTATCTAACCCAGTCTTCTCAACCAAGGTGGGAAGGTCTTCCTTCCTCCAGACCTCCTCCCTGATCTCCTGACTCAGGGATTCCCGAGGACTGGCCTTGGCTGTGAAAACTGAAGCAAAGAAGGCGTTCAGTATCTCTGCCTTCTCTGTAGCCTCTGTTGGCAAGGATCCCTGTTCCATTCAGTAGCAGGACCACATTTTCCTTAGTATTTATTTTGGTTTTGGTGTATTTGAAGAAGCCCTTCTTGTTATCCTTGACATCCTTAGCCAGATTTAATTCCTAACGGGCCTCAACCTTCCTCATTGCATTTCTGCGTACACTGACAACGTCTCTTTATTCATCCTGGGTAGCCTTTCCCTGCTTCCATCTCACCTATCTCTTGCCTGTGTCTGAGTTTTGACAGGAGTTAACAAGGAGAAACACAAGGCCTTGAATCTATGCCAGTGCTGTTCACCAACAGACAAAACACTGATGTGTTTTCCTTGCTGTTTTGGTCACAAATCCAAAACCCAGCACTGTGAAAGGTGCTGTGAAGAAAATACACTCCGTGCCAGCCAGATGTGATACAACAGGTGGAAAATGTACTTGAGGTTTTGTCCTCCTAAATCTTGCTATTCTGATTTGAACCTTTATTATTGTCAGTTCATACTATTTGTATGTGTGAATAAATGACATCTGTAAAATACATTGTATTTTGCATGGCCCATCAAAATGGACTTGACTTAGTCATGTTCTTGAAGGTTGGTTAGTAGACAATTACAGTAGTAGGTCATTCATTTTTAGCAAACTTTTAAGAAAGTGTTTTTCATTGTTATTTTCCTCTGTACTGCTGCTCAAGGTTGTATCTCTGCCTAAAATAGTCATCTTTTCTGCAGAAGATTTGTACAAACTGGAGCTCCCGTGTATTTATTTCACCTTCTAGATAGGTGGTCTGCTGAAAGTAGAAGTCTGTTAAAATATACCCCACTTTCCTCACTGGGAATTGTAGCTTATTTTTTAAACTATCAGCATAGAAAGCATATATAGCACATTTTATGCTCTATTTTTTGTTAACAAATCTGAAATCGAAGGATATTATGTTGACACGTGCTTACTTCAAATGAATCTTTGAAACACAATATGAAGGAAAAATGCCAAAACAAGTGCAGGCAGTATTTAAAGTATTTTCCCTACCAATTTTAGACTTCTTCACCTGATTCTTCCAATGAGAACTCCCCAGCTACCCCACCTGATGAGCAGGGCCAAGCTGATGCTCCACCCCAGCTTGAAGATGAGGAGCCTGCATTTCCACACACAGACCTGGCAAAGTTGGATGACATGATCAACAGGTATTTTCACACTGTCTTCAGAGGGTGTAGATTATTTTTGCAAATAGCTTGGTAGTGGAATCAGGATTTTTACATCTTTCTTTCTCCGGATTTCTTGAAATGTTTTTTTTAGTTGAGTTAAAGTTGTAAAGAGAAAGGCTCAAAGCAGAGTAGGATTTTGTTTGGGTTGGGTTTGGATTTTTTTAGTGTAGTACTCATCAGGACTTTAAAATGTATATACTTAACCGATATTAAAAGCATTACTAAAGGTCAAGGATTCTTGATTTTTCAGAAGCACAACTGAAATTTGGGTTGATTTTGTTTTTGATTTTAGGCCTCGATGGGTTGTACCTGTATTGCCGAAGGGGGAATTAGAAGTTCTTCTAGAAGCTGCTATTGACCTAAGTAAAAAAGGTAAACTGAAAAGACAATTAATGATTATTGGACAAGTGTGTAAAGTCTTTTCTTGATCTTTTGAAGCCCTAGTGGAGGCTTAAAAATTCTTAATAAATTCAGTGTTTCTGTTACAACTCTTACCCTGAAGATTGTTAGATTGCTATGCAAAACCTTCACAGATCAGAAATTTTAGGAAGGCATTAATGTAGTTAGAAATTAGGTGCCTTAGCATGAGTAGGAAAGTTGAATAAGCTCATAGACCTAAAAATCCTGTCATTCCTGTCATACCTGTTTTCTGTTTTCACTTTGATATCAGACTTAGTGGGTTTGGTCTTTATAACAGGTACTGAAACTCAAAGAATTCTGGTTGTTTGTTTGTTGTTTTTTTTTAATATAAGTTACTCGTCTAACTTTCAAATATCCTGCTGTAATTTTTTGTTCAAATTTGGCATGCACTTACGTTTGAGAATATTAGAGAAAATTTAGAATTTTAAGCAGCATGGCTTAGGCTAATAGTCCTACCAGTGCTTGTTATGTCTGATTTGGAAGTAGGAGGGCTCCATATCAGGACTGTGGATGTGTTTGCCAAATTGTACAAGTCAGATTGACAAGTTCTTCATGTGTTCTGGAAAGTGCTGTCCTCCTGGGAAGTGGCTTTGGTCTCCTATTCCAGTTAGTGTTTGTTACCCCAGTGCTTGAGTAATACTGAAAGTAGATAAAAATAATTTTTTAGGTTATCTGCACTTACCATCTAGTTGTGTCTCAAATATAGTGTCATACAAAGTGTCTGTTCCTACTTTTGCATGCTGCTGGCCCAGGATGACTTCATTTCCATGTTAATAAAAGTTAAACAATTTTAAGGCAGAAAAGCTGTTTGTGGTCATGATATTCTGGGTTATTTTGATTGTTAAGTATTTCTTGCTTTGGAGCACTCTCTGAAGAAACAAATCTTAGGGTGCATCTTTATGATCCAACACAGGATGATGACATCGCTGCTGACTTATCAGCCGTAGTTGTGCTTGTCATCGGGGGCTTTATGTGTAGCTGGTTCTGGCAGGAATCCTGAGGCGAGTGTAGGATGTTCAAGTGATTGCATCTGTTCAGGAGCAAAAGAAATGCCAGCTTACCGAGAGAAAATGAGCCACCTTTGTGTCTGGGTTGTTGGAACAGTGCAGTAAAGAGAAATTCTCTGCTTGTGATTTGCGGGAGAGGAGATGTATGTTCTGCCAGCTGTTAAGTCATCTTTAAAAAAACAGAAATCAAAACCAAGAAACTGTCAATGCAATGAAGTAATAAGAGCAAAATGAGAGTTTTAGCTACTCCTAACATCAACTTACTTCCCCAAAGCATTGGCTTAGTTGAAAGTTCCAAACAAAAACCTTGTTTTTCCTTTTGAAGTTGTTAAAAGCAGTGGAAATGTATTCATATGCTTTATGCACTTCAATTTTTATTAAGTTGTTGGTGTCCAAATCTAAAAGGTACTTCTCTGTTGCTATTTAATTATGTTTTCTCCTGCCCTCTAGATGAATTCCTATGTGTGTACGTATGCAAGGATTATTGGATAAGGAAAAAACAAGGAAAGCTGTTAGAAGTAGTTGTTTAACTGTGTTATCTTTACAGTTACCTCCTAGATTTTTTATTTTTTCTTTGCTACTTGAAATTACATGATGGCTAAGATGGTTCTTTTTAAATAACTTCCAGTTCTCAAGGAATATGATAGGGCGTCACTTGGTGTAACTGGCACTGTTTTGGTAGCTCAGAACTTGGCAGACCCTGTGTCAGAGCAGTGTATGTATAGAGAGGTAACAGAAGTGATTCTGTTGTGTACATTTCTTAATAGATTGAAGATGTGTTCCATTACCGGGGTAAGATCTAAAATTGGACACCTTGCTACCTGTCTGTGGGAATTTTTCATATTCCGAGGAGTTCTGTTTCAAAAAGGAGGAACTGAAAGGAGAAATAGAAAAATAACCAGCTTTTGAAATACATAAGCTCTGTATTTCAGTCTGTATCTCATTTAAATTGTGAAACAACAGAACCTAGAAAGAGCCCACTATGGTTTTTTTGTCAAGCACCATTTTCTGGTGATTAGGGTTCTTGAATAGCTTTTATTCCTAACACAGCCAGTGGCCCTCAGCATTCTGGAGTGATTCTGGGTAACTACTTTGTGACCCTGTCTATAAAATGAGTGATATTTGCATCCTCTTTAAATCTTTCCAGGAACTAAAATTGAAAGGGACATAACTGAACTAATTGAAGGTAGTAGTGAGAATTAAATGCAAGTGCAAGGAGCAAATTTGACAGAGTAGCATAAATCCTGTCTAGACTGTGACTCGCATTATTTTTGGCAGGTGCATTTATTTATGGAAAATTCTCTTTTTATGTGTAGGCATCAACGTATTATTCGTCATTAAACAAGCCATGAGACTATCAAATAATAGTCTGGAGTTATTTGCTTATAGAAGAAAACCTATTTGGAAAATACTATTTAATAGCAAAACTGATGTTTATCCTCACAACAGTCCTGAAATACTTACAGAGTGTTTTCAGTAATGAGATTTGCTCCAGAAATAAAGGTCATAGTGAGTTGGACGCTATAAATTTTAAAGCGAAAAGAAAAAGTTTGTTTGGTTTGTTTCAGGGTTTTTGTTTTTTATAGACCTCTCTTTCAAAAGGATTTTATTACTCCTAGTGTTTGCACTCAGTGTTTAACATGCTGCCAGAACTTTCCAATGTGACACACTCAAGCAAGATGCAAGGCAATTTTTGGAATTTGTAGCTTATTTAAACTGGAAAGAGACTTCACTGCACAGCGTAAACCTTGAGACTTGGTCCCAGATCTGTGTTTTTGATGAATTACAAAGGTTTACAGAGTGGTAAAGAGAGGCCTTAGTGCCAAAAAAAAAAATAATTAGTGTGTGCATGTGCATCCAAAAATTAGGCAGCCCAATAATAGGAGTTGTTGCCAACATCCACTGAAGACTATCTCCATCTCTTTCCAGATGATTCATCTGCATTTCTGTGGAACCACTCCGAGTTCCTTTCTGAAGCTGTATCTTCTGCATTTCCTTGAAATGGTTGTTTTTACCCCTCTTCACTCACTGATTTTTACTGTTAAAAAGTAAATAGGAGATAATATGAAGAAGAATGGAGGATAAAGATTGTACTTATTGTTATTTTTGCTAGTGTATCTGCATGTTGCAAACATGAGAAAAAACCCAACCCCCATCACATCTTTTTAAAAATAACTTAAAAATCATATAAAGGAGTGTAATTTTTTGAGATGGCTTTACTAGAACACTAATCCATCAAGTTTTTTGTCCATTCAAGCTTATGTAAGTTTGTCTTCACAGAAAGCTTTTTTAAAAATTAATTCTGAAACTTTAAACACCAAACCTTTGAAGTCCAAATGTTGTGATTTAACCCCAGCAAGCAACTCAGCCCCACACAACCTCTTGCTCACTCTCCCCTGCTAGGATGGGGGAGAGAATCTGAAGGGTAAAAGTGAGAAAACTCGTGGAATGAGATAAAGACAGTTTAAGAGGTAAAGCAGAAGCTGTGTGTGCCAGCAAAGCAAAACAAGGAATTCATTCAGCACTTCCCACGGGCAGGTGTTCGGCCATCCCCAGGAAAGTAGGGCTCCATCACAGGGGATGGTGGCTGGGGAAGACAAAGATCATCACTGCAAATGCACCTCCTCCCTTCTTCTTCCCCCTGCTCTGTGTGCTGACCATGACCCCATGTGCTCTGGGATATCCCTGTGGGCAGTAAGGCTCAGCTGTCCTGGCTGTGTCCCCTCTGTACTCCTTGTGCACCCCCAGCCTACTTGCTGGCAGGGTGGTGTGAGAAGCAGGAAAAGCCTTGGCTCTGTTATTGCTGCTCAGCAGTAACAAAAACATCCCTGTGTTATCAACACTGTTTCCAGGACAAATCCAAAACACGGCCCTGTAGGAGCTACTGTGGAGAAACCAACACCGGCACACCAGATCTCTTCTCTCAGCATTTAAAAAGTCCATGTAACAGCTACTGAAATTCCACATTTTGATTGTTGTTTTTCTTTTCTATTTTAAAATAGGCCTTGATGTAAAAAGTGAAGCATGCCAGCGATTTTTTCGAGATGGGTTAACAATATCCTTCACAAAAATCCTTACAGATGAGGCAGTGAGCGGCTGGAAGTTTGAGATTCATGTGAGTTTTTAAAGTTGTGTTTCTGAAAAGGATGGTAATTTAAATAGGGAAAGAGACTGTAAAATCTGAATTTCACTTTTGAAACTCAGCAGTGAAGTGTAAGAAGACTCTTGTATGCAGGGATAGGGGCAGGCAGAGGGGAGTCACCTTTCTGTCATTGTTTCACTTTATGGCCTCCAGTGTTTTTGGAAAGAAAAAAACCATGAGAGATGATACGGGGAGGAATGGAACCATGTATGTTTGGTAGTGCAGCTCTTTTTGGCTGGCTGTCTTTGGCCAGATGTTTTTATATACGTGCTAGGACATAAAGGTTTTAGCAACCTGCTGACTCCTGAGTGTTTGTAGCAGCTGCTTGAACATAAAAATTACCTGCTGGACAGCTAGATACATGCTAAGTGAGAAACTGTAAAGATCTTTGTAGGCAAATTTAAAATCTATAAGAAAAATGGGAGAAGAAAGGAAAAGTTAATAGTACAGTGGTGATGTGTGAATGTCTCATCCAAAAACATTTGTCTCTTTTCCCTAAATTTAATTTCTGGCTGAAAACAGATAGTTTCAAGTTTGTTTAAAGCCTTTGTTGGAGGAAGTACAAATTAAAATACAGTGTTGTAAATCTCTTGTGCAACTCTTGCATGCTAGGTACAGATGGTTCAGAGTTTATAGTTCATATTCATTGTACAGTCACCTGCCATGTTCTTAGTTGTTGTTTTTTTCTTAACAGAGATGTATTATTAACAACACTCATCGACTAGTGGAACTATGTGTGGCCAAGCTGTCCCAAGATTGGTTTCCCCTTCTTGAACTTCTTGCCATGGCCTTAAATCCTCACTGCAAATTCCATCTATATAATGGTACTCGTCCCTCAGAAACAGTTCCTGCAGGAGTCCAGCTCGCTGAAGATGAACTTTATGCCCGTCCTCCTGACCCACGATCACCAAAGGTATGAGAGCCTTTTCAGACTGTGGTTTTAATTTCATGCAGTGTTAACTAATGACACAGTAGCTGTAGAGAAGTGTTTTTAGAGGGAGAGGGGGAAAAGCTGCCTTTATTCTCTTTATCTCTGAGATGTTCCTCTGCTTATGACTCCTGGTAGTGATTTAAGGTGCAGTTCCCCTTCTAACTCCTCCCATCTTTGGTCCACAATCAGATTGTGCCATGTGTTTCTGTGATAAGCTGGCACAGCTCTCTTGGAATGCTATTCCCACTGTGTTAATTGGCTTGCTTGGGTTTGCCAGTTGATGGATTTGCCTTCTCACTTAACATGATTTTGTAGATAGCACATTTTGAGGAGGGGATTATGTGATAAAGTAGGAATTTTCTCTGCATTTTCTAATAGTTTCCAATGATGGGAGAAATGTTTTTAGTTGGACATGGGATGCTAGTGTCTGTGGGTTTTGGGGTGGGTATGAATGAAGGTTTGGTTTTGAGGTTTTTGTTTGGTTGTGATTGTTTGTTTGTTTCTGTAGGTGTGGTTTCTTGGGGTTTTGTTTTGCTTTTTTTTAATGGGCAGTGCAGATTAGCAATTTTCTGGTTCCTGGCTCTGAACTTTTTCAAAATTGAGCTCCAAGTGGCATTGATATGACATCAGGAGTTAATTACATTTTTTTGGCTTTCTTCCTTTTTTTTTTTTCCTTAGTAGAACTACCAGCTGTTAATATGTAAGAACCAAAGATAAAGAAGTACTAGGACTTCCTGGCATTGCTAGTGCTGTTTAGAAGAATGTTATTTTGCATTTTTAATGTCTTTATATGTGGCATTATCACATCCAGGGCCAAGAGAAAGTACCAAAATTGTCATGCTTTCTCTAGTAACTCAGCAGCCAAAGCAGAACCTGAAGTATAGTCAGTTTTATTCCTATGTATTTGATAAATTTCTTTGAACAGCATCTGTTCTTTGACATGATAACAGGAAAGATCTTGTTGCCTGTTTTTAAGCATTTCCTTAAAAATGAAAGCTGTTGTGTAAAGACTTTTTTAAAGCAAATTTTTGTTATTAACAGGTACTTGTAAGTATTTCTAGGTGGTAATTTGTAAATGTCAGAAAATAATTGTTTGTTATATTGCAGGGTTGGCTTGTAGATCTCATCAACAAGTTTGGCACATTAAATGGATTTCAGATCTTGCATGATCGCTTCATGAGTGGATCAGCATTGAATGTTCAGATCATTGCAGCTCTCATCAAGTAAGTTTTTTTTAAATAAAAAAATATTCTGTTAGCACAAAGCTTAGTCTTTTTTTGAAGCACTTCCCCTCACTCCATCTCTTAGCTGGTTGTGTTTACCTTCACCGTTTCATGTACTTCTAAGTAGACATGAGTTTCTTGAATTAATTGCACTGTACTGTCATGATATTACACAAGTACTGATTATGGCACTTACCCCTTTTTCTTTCTTTTCTAGGCCATTTGGACAATGTTTTGAATTTCTAACATTACATACAGTGAAGAAATATTTCCTTCCAATTATAGAAATGGTTCCACAATTTTTAGAAAATTTAACAGATGATGAACTGAAAAAAGAAGCAAAGAATGAAGCCAAAAATGATGCTCTGTCAATGATAATCAAATCTCTAAAGAACTTAGCTTCAAGAGTTCCAGGACAAGAAGAAACTGTAAAAAATTTAGAAATATTTAGGTTAAAAATGATACTTAGGTAAGATGCTACTTCTAATATGATATGCCACTGCTGACATTTTTTTCCACACTTCTTACATTAAATCTCTCTCACAGGTTGTTACAAATTTCCTCTTTCAATGGTAAAATGAATGCACTAAATGAAGTTAACAAAGTAATATCCAGTGTGTCATACTATACTCATCGACATGGTAATCCTGAAGAGGAAGAGTGGCTTACAGCTGAAAGAATGGCAGTAAGTTCTCCTTTTCACTGAAGTTCATTGAATAGATTTTGTTTCTCCTTATTACTTTAATTATAGAAGTAGCTGTATACTGTGGATACAGCACACACTGCTTATGTTCATATCTAGTGTTAGAAACAGTAGGTGTCATGTGAAGGTAATAAGTCGTTTTAATAGTAGCCTTTCTGTGAAAAAAAGGTTGTATTTGTGTCAAAGCTGCTGCTAAAAACATTCCTCAAAGATAGATCCTTGAGTATTGTGTGTTTTATATAGTGTTTTAAAAAACCCAAACAAACCTACATAAAAAAAAAAGTGTGATTCCTTTGAAACTTCAGTACCACAGTAACTGGAAATTTAATGGTCATTTAAATAAGGATATAGTCCGAGTTTTGTGGTCCAGCCTTTTCTCTTTAGAGTTCCAAGTGACTACTCTGCTTTTCATATTTCGGAAACTGGATTCTGTGGTACAGAAAGTTCTAGATACCACATTTTTTTTTGTTTAGTCTTTACATATTTTGAATACTGTTGCTTGAATGTATACATAGGGAACTATGAAAATGAGTATTTATAAAGTTAAGAATGATTTTCTCTTCATCTTTGTGAAATTTAGTCGTGTTAAGTTATTTTTTTAGTGTTCTGCCCTGTTGCTGTGACTGGCCACCTGTTGTGAGGTTTGTAGTTTACAAAAGGACATCTGACAAGAAAGAATAACTGCAGTGTGATTTTTTTTAAAGCAGTAGGAGGAAATAGGTCTCTTTTTTGCGTATTCCCTACAGTTTGGCATCTCAGACAAGGCCTGTGTTTTTAAATGAAAACTTGTAGATTTAAGTATTTCATGAAACTCTAGATTGAATGTTGTAAGTCTGTAATCAAGGAGACTGTTGGAAGCTGTGGTGCTGTGGATGTTTGTTTTCTCTTTTGGTGTTCACAGCAAACCCTCCTTTACTTCAGCTGGAACAAAACAGTCTGACCGTGTCAGTGACACCACTGAAAAAATTGCGTCTTCCTAAATATGACTTGAATATTTGTCTCTAATTCAATTAGAAGGATTTCAAAGCCTATAAGTGGCAGCACTGAAATAATCTAATCTTTATATTTCAGTCCTTATGTCCTTTTTATGGGATATGCTGTAGGCATAGCAGTAAAGTTAGAAGTGTCTTAAACAGTTTGGTTTTGATATTTAATGACTGAATTGGAATGTAAAAATTTTGTTCCTTGAATAGAGGCGTTAACTGTTCTTCACATTGACTTCTTATGTTTGAAGTCGTTTGAACATTTTTATACTTTGAGTTCATGATTTTAATATGCCTGAAAAAAATTTCCCCTTAGGATATCACAGTGATGAGCATAATGGATTATTTTTAATGCTGATTTTTTTTTTTTAGGAGGAAATTAAAGTTAGGGATAAATACCTTCCCCTTGTGCTATATTTCTCTTGCTTAATCTGTAACAGGTTGAATTTTTTCTTTGTACTTTAAATGTCAATGATGGCACCTGAATAATTTGAGATGGCACTATTTTTTTTTTTTATATTCAGGAATGGATCCAGCAGAACAATATTTTATCAATTGTGTTGAGAGATAGTCTTCATCAACCTCAATATGTAGAGAAGTTAGAGAAAATTCTCCGTTTTGTCATCAAAGAGAAAGCCCTTACTTTGCAGGATCTTGACAACATTTGGGCTGCACAGGTAAATAATTCAGCTGCTCGTCTGCTACTGCACGAGAGGGATGTTGTTGTATGTCATGTATTGAGAAGACAACCTGGGCTTCTTTTGCTTAGTGTTTGACAAAACTGAAGAAAAAATTGAAATCAAATAGTGTTCTTTTTTGGGGTCCTGGATCTCAAAACTGTCTTCTCAAATGTCTTCAGCGGAAGGGATCAGCTGCACACATATGGAAAGTCTAAAGGAACAGTTCAGAACATGGTGCAAAAGTTACTCTTTCTAAGTATTAAGGAACCCGCAGTGTCGAGCAAAGACGTGATAATGATACTCTTAATGCATTTTAAAATATGAAGTTATGTGTTGTTGATCTCTGAGTTCACCACAGTTGTGTAAATTTTTCCTGGGCAGAGCATGATTAGTAAGACTTAAATAATAATATAATGATGATAATAATAATAATGACTGTTCTAGAAGTTGTTTAAGTGCAAATTCTTTTCTTTGTGTTGTAAAGATTATTTTTGAAAAATTACAAATTTTGCAGTATTGACTTGTTTACTTAAATGATTGGTGAAGCTGGTCTTCCTAGCTGCAGGTTGCATGAGTTTAATACACAGAATGGGCAGCTGAAGAGACAGAATCATTTAGAATTATTGACAATACAGAAATAAAAAGTCATTTTAGGATAGAGAACAAGCACAAGTACATAGATCCTTTTTCATAAATAATGGGTAGTGAAAGTGATTGTAGGAGTAAGCCCTCAGGCCAGTCTTTCAAGTCTGGGAAGGCTAAATCTGATTAACAACACAGAGAGCTGTACTGGTTTGGGCAGGGACAGAGTTAAATTTCTTCACAGTGGCTTTTGTAATAACTGTGTAAGTAAGGCAAAAGATTTACCTGTTGATCTCAACCCACAAATTTTCTCACTTTTACCCTCCTGATACTCTTTCCCCATCCCGCTGTGGGTGGAGGGTGAGTGAGCAGCTGCATGGAGCTCAGTTGGCAGCTGGAGTTACACCATGACAAGAGCTAATACAGGAGTTGGGTGGTATTATATCCATAGTTTACATGTGTTCATGCTGTTCTGAAAATGTAACAGTTTGGCTTAAGTGGACTTTTCCAGATGTCCCTGTACTACTTTCAGGTTGCACTTCAAACACTTGGGACTGGTTCAACTAAATTCATAATGTCTAGACTTCAGTTCCATCCTGATAGTAACTGCACAGGCTGAAACTCAATAAAGTCTTTTCTCCATTATCCCAAAGCCCTGTTCAGAAAATTGCATCAGGTAGCAGAGCAATACACAGATTTACTTGAATTAGGGTCTGTGATTACAGTTACTTTTTAGCTTGTGATCTGTAGATACTTCCAGACTACAAGGTGTCTGTGGGGCAAAAAAAAGAAACTTTGAGAGGTTAGTTTGCTGCTAGTAGGCTTATTTTAGCTGTATTAGATCCTCACTTTTGATAGCAGTTTTGCCCTGTATTTTTTTGTGAGGAAAAATTTATTTGTGAGAAAGTAATTCTTATTCAGGTAGGTGGTTTCACTGCGGCTTTAGCTATGGAATTAAAATAGACTAAAAATTAAGAATACTGAAATCTGCTAGTACAGAATAGTACAGAATGATTTTTACCAACTTCACTACTCCCTGTGTACAGTAGTTTTTAGGAGTTCTTATTAAGTGACTGTTGTAAGAGCAGCTGGAGCATGAAATTCAGTAGCGAGGAGTTGATTTACTGTGTAGCTTTATGTAACAGGCAGGTTATTTTAGCTCGGCCTCTGCAGCAGTGGTGAGGTTTTGCTTTTGGGCTCAAGTCGTTGTGCTGCTGCACCAGAGAATCTTAGTTAAAAACTAGAATAAAAATAAGTAGTTTATTAAAGTAATACAGTCACGTTGCTTTTACTTTTAGAAGGCAACCTGAGTTTTAATTTTACTAAAGTGTTTTCATGTCTTACAAAGCCACTGCTCACAATACAGAAGGGTATTTGATTCAGAGAGTAATGCTGGAAGTCTTTAAAGGCAAGCATTAAGTTGCAGCCTCTGGAGTTGCAGGGAAAGATCCAGCAGGACAAGACACAAAATGGCAGAGGTTGAGGTCTTATTATTCTGGAGTATTTAGTTGGAACTTTACAGGCACTTCCTTGTTTCTGCACAGCAAGCTGGGATGTCACTCACCATGTTCCTTCTCTCCTCCCACTGTCTGGTAGTGCTTCCCCATGTCTGTCAGAAACCTCCCAAGACAAGAGTTGCTACGTGCCTTATTCTTATTCTCCTTGCTCCCCCCAGGAGCTGTGCATACTTCTGCTTTTATTTGTTATATTATAGATGCTCTTTTTGCCCTGCATGCTTTCAGGTTTTTTCTATCCAGGAAATGGTCTGATAAGAGAAAGAAATTATACAATATTTTGCAGAATCGAATGGGTTTAGTAATTCCCCCTCTCATAATCTTACCCATAACATGAAAACCAACATTACTACTTAAATTCACTTTATTTCAAATGAAAATTTATGGCACACTATAAAGAGTTTAAGGCACAGCATGTAACAAAGCTATTAGTCTCTTTTTTGTTTTTAAGTGAATTACTGATGCAAGCTTTTAGAAGGAATTGAATTTCAAAACTGCTTACACATGTATTTTTAATAGTGTACAAAGATTAATTACATCAGAATGTGTATTCTAGGTATTTGGTTTGCATTTTTTTTATTCCTTGCTTACGGGAAAATTTTCTACAGTGAATCAGTTGATTCACATAGTCCAAATTTGTTCGTTTTGAGTGCAGATGTAAAGTACAGGATGCTTTTTTTCCCCTCATTACCCTCCTCCTTAAATGTCAGAATTGTCTTGTACACCAAACTCTGGGTTGAAATGATGTCTAGTGTAATACTGAACATCTTGTCCTTAGCTTTTTAATTGTTAGATTTTTAAGATTAAAAGCTGCTGGACTTTCAAATATGGTCTACCAACAAGTTGTTTGTAATAGAAAGCTTTAGTTGTCTGTGAATGCACTATCACAAAGGAAGTACTTCAGCCTGAGAAACTACATGGAAATACTAAAAATTGATTTACAGGTTACAACACCTCAGTGAAATTCATTGCAGAAATGGATTTTGAGTCCTTTCTTGTTAAAAAAAAAGAAAAGCACACAAAACAACATTAAATTAAAATACTGATTTGTAAGTTAAAATACCCTTTTAGACTTTATTGTTCACTGTCCCGGTTCAATTTTGTAACAGCAACAAAAAAATAAATATTGTGATGCTGCAGTATTTATATTCTAAATAAATACTTGTGTGCACACACGCAGAGGACACTTAAATACTTACACATACGAGGGAAATCTAAATACTGTGAATTCCCAGTGAAGCAAGTATTCAGTTTGCCATGCTGCTCCCACAGCATCAGCTCTTCTTGCTGGCCACCTCAGACAGTCTGCTTGTAAAAATGGTGTTGGATGTCTTGCTGCTTGACTTAAATATGAATTGCTACAAATGGTGGATTCTTTTTCTCTTCTGGACAGGCAGGAAAACATGAAGCCATTGTAAAAAATGTACATGATCTCCTCGCAAAATTAGCTTGGGATTTCTCTCCTGAACAGCTTGATCACCTATTTGATTGTTTTAAGGTAATTATGCGTGTTTTGACTGTAATCAGGAAATGGGTTGTGAGGTTTCATGCAGATTTGTGGCTTTTTCAGTGTCTTACTTTCTACTTATTTTAGATAGTTGTTTTCCGTGTGTTAAAAGACTTCTTAGTGTGTAGCAACAGTCTGTAATATTCAGTTCTAGAAATGCTTTTCTTTAATGACCACTCCTTGTGACATTTTCTATTTACTTCCTGTCTAAACAAAGGCTAGTGATGCTTGTTTAGTAGACAGTTTTGTTTTCTGGTTTGAACACTTTGGGGTCATGCACATCTATTCAAGTATTAACGTGTTAAAGTTACCTATTAATATTAAAGTTACCTTTAGCAATCCTAGGAATATAGAATGCCAAATAAAATAAGTTATTTATCCTAAATACCTTTTTACATTTGTTCCAAATTAATAAATGTTGGTGATTTAGTAAATGATGTTTTCTCTTCTGGCATTAGAGTAGGTTTTGTCAGGTTTACCAGGCAGTGCTACTTTTGATCTTTAAGTGGAGGAGATCAAGGACTTCCGTTCCACACTCCGCCAACTTCCTCTTTATCATGTAACGATTTTTCTCTGTTTAGCCCACATACAGAATGACACAGCCCCAGGAAGATAAAGTTGAATGTTTATAAACATATAATGATTTGATTTGAAATCACAAAACAACTTGTTTCTGAAAGTTCAGTTACTCACGGGCTTTTTATGTATAACATTTAACATTTACAGCTTCCAGTAGTGGGGCTCTCTGGCTTGTTTTACTGTTTCACTTTCAGGACATGATCTGCTGTTTCACTTTTAGGACATGATGAGCTTTGTAGTCTCTGTTTTCTTTTTTCAGATAAATGCATTATGGGCATATTTTGGCTTATGTGCAATTTGTGCTCTCATTAATGGGGTCCTGTAGTTTGGTGAATATGGGTCTAATGTTCTGTAGTTCAGATGCTGAACTCAGTGCTCAGAAATTCTGTGTGTAAACTTTTTTCTCAGACCTTGAGAGATGGATATAAAGTGATGTTATACTGAAAACTTTCTCAGAAAAAAGTTAATTTAATTCAGAGGACATTTGTTTTGGTCAGATTCAGAGGCACACATGATACTAAAATTTTACTCACATAGTAATTATAAGTTATCTAAGAAGTTTTTAAAGAATAAGCACAGGAGTTTTGTGAAAGCATTTGCAAGAAACAGCTGAGTCCACTCTGGCCGTTGGTGAACTTGTCAGTGGTAATGTTAACTTTTACAAGAACATGTATGATCTTAAACAAAGAGCTGCCTTTTTTTAAACTCCAAGTTGAATACACTTTAGTTGTAAACACTAGAAGAGCTCTTCAGTTGTGTCTGGCTTATGTACTGTGAGCTCTAATGTGCTCTTTGTTTTTAATGAAAGAAATGGAAGTTCTCCATGTAGTTGCATCACTTCTTTGTTGCATCATTTGTTAACAGTGCAGGTTATGTGTGGAGTTTAAAAAAAAAAGACTGTTTTTTATAATATTTTTTTTAAATATTAGGCAAGTTGGACGAATGCAAGCAAGAAACAGCGTGAGAAACTGCTTGAGTTAATTCGCCGCCTTGCAGAGGATGACAAGGATGGTGTGATGGCACACAAAGTGCTGAACCTGTTGTGGAATTTGGCTCACAGTGATGATGTACCAGTTGATATCATGGACCAGGCTCTTAGTGCCCATATTAAAATCTTAGATTACAGCTGTTCACAGGTGAGTGATCTGGTATGTTGTGCTGTGAAAGAAGTCACTGAGTTTCCTTCCGTTCCCCATGAAAAATTGAAGGGATTTGGTAATTTAGCAAAAGTGTTCCCTATCATAGATTTGTATTATTGTACTGACAGCCTGGTACTTTTAAAATGTTATGGGACATATTTTAATTAACACAGTTAGTGTTTTAACTGGAGGGAGTGAAATTCATCAGTTTGCCTGTCTTGGTGCAATTGCTGATGAGCACACTGGAAGAACTGGAATTGGACCCTGCCAAAGTAAATAGGGAGAAAGGAAAAGCAGCCCCACTCCTCCTGTCTTTGCTTTTTCCCAAACTCAATTATACTGATCTGTTTTGGTGTTTTGTTTTTTTTTTCCCAGTAAGTCCTTATATGTCTTGTATAATATTAGAAAGGACCTAGCAAAGGTCCTTTCCAAACTACTACACACGCTCCTTCCCCACCCAAACTTCTGTGGAAGTCTGCCAGAGCAGTGCTTCCTTATGGTCCAAAATTAATCCATTATCCATCTTGTTGAGTGAAGAAGCAGTTTGTCATTGTTTTTTGGTATTTTGTAACAGTGAGTAGAAATAAATGAAAGCTTTAAGAGAGAGCAGATTATTTAAGCACTTCTTAAGTACTGAGTGCTTGAAGGCACAGACTTTTTAACACGCTGGTGACTTCTGCCAGCATATCGTGCTGCTCAGATACTTTCCTTATGCTTCAGAACTCAGGTGATCTAGCATTTGTTTGGTGTTGTATGTGTGTTCTGTCTTGGAAACAGTGAGGGAATTATAATTTTGCAGTATACTTGATTTTGATTATGAACTGCTGTTCTTTAAGGATCGAGATACACAAAAGATCCAGTGGATAGATCGTTTTATAGAAGAACTTCGCACAAATGATAAATGGGTCATTCCTGCACTGAAACAAATTAGAGAAATTTGCAGTTTGTTTGGTGAAGCACCACAGAACTTGAGGTAAGAATTGAATGCAAATGAAGTTTCCTCTGCCAAAAGGCAGATGGGTTGGAATGAGGCAAATTTAACTTTTTTTTTTACAAAAGGTCAGTAAAACTTAGGTAAAACCATAACCTGTGTTGGAAGATGTTCTTGAGTTTGTTTTAGTATGGATAAATAACCTCTGAAAATTCAGGCAGCTAAGTTCAGTAAGAGACCATTAACTACTTCTTCAAACATGCTTTTATTAATTTTTATAATTGTAGTCTAGTGGAAAATCTGAGTTTGTTTAGACTTCCTTGCCTAACAATGGAATTAGCTTACTTAGTATAAGTATATTTTATGGTTTTGTATGGATATATGCACACACATCCAAAACCACAAACATACCCACCCATCCCTGTTCTTTGATGACAAATTCATGCAGGTCATCTAGTTTATATGCTTGAAATCAAAGGTGACTTTTTGGTCTGGGAAAAATACTCTACTGATTTTTCTCTCCTGAACGGAATTGTTTTACTGGGGGGAGGGAGTTTGCTTGTTTTGTGGGGGTTCATTTGATGGTTGTTTTTAAAAGGAAATAAAAATGAAAAGCAGTTGTCTGTTTGGACTTGTTAAAGTGTATGTGCTTGTTTTAGTTATTTTAAATGTCTTCTCACTGCAGAAATAGCTGAAATTCCGTGCCCCTAACAGTATTTGTGTCCACATCAGAATTTTTACAGACTCCTGAAAAATATTATTTGCTTATCAGGGGTGCACAAATCAGGGGTGCACAATTGCTTTGTCTTAAAACTTGTGAGCAGATAAACTATTCAAATCAGTGTTGCTGTTACAGTTGGTTTACAACAAAGATCAAGTCAGGGAAAGTTAAGGAAAATAAGCCTCAGTTTGCACAACACTATCTTCTTACTGATACCATATTCAGGAGCTGTGATAATACTGCATTCCTGGCTTTTAGAGTTTTCTTTATTCATTTAGTTTGCAACATATTTCTCAGCTTTTTCATAACATTTTAATCCTTTACAGTTTCACATTAATGATTGCTTGAGGTTTACCCAACAAGGTCACAGAGTCACCTGCTAATTAGCAGAAAAGTTTGTTTTTTGTGTCCTGGAGTCCTTAACTATTTTCATGCTGTAAGATCCAGGCAAATCAAGCTACCTGATCATGCAGAGTGGTTGTTCAATTTGAATGCTTTTAACACAGTGCCTTTAACAAAGATGCTTTGCTTTAAGTAATTATTGAAGCAGAGCTCATTCAAGGTACTGATTTAAGTTTCTGCTCTGAAGTAATCTTGGGAGGAAGTTTAGGTTTCCTTTATGGTCTGTGTCCAGTTAGATGGCTTGAATGTCTCTCGTCTTTGTTTATCAGACCATCTCATCCTCAGATTTCCGGGCAGTCTGCGTTGCAGTGTGTAATAACACCTTGTATTTATGCAGGATTTGAAAACAAATATGGCAGGAAAGTAAACTTGGAATTGAAAGTTTTAATCAAGGGACTTACAAAGACCTCTTCCTGTGGAGCATCCTTTGTTAGCAAGATACTGTTGAGGGAGTTTTTTTAGTCAGATATTATTACTGCCCAAGTAGCTGGGAAACCTACTGAGTGAAAACATCATTTTGAAATAATCACTGACTTTCCAGCCTGCCTAGTTTTCTGATAACTGTTGATAAGGTTTGGAAATTGTAATCTATGCCTCCCATACCTCTTTCTATCACCTTACCTTATCTAACTTAAAACTTTAATACCTAACATCCTTCTAGCATTTGGATTGAAAACAGGTCAATGTAGGTGTATGTGACTACTGCCTGAAAAACATGTCTGAGAGCTTTCTGTGTGCAACAGTAGTCCCATTTTCTTTATGCTGCTCTTTTGGGGTGGTCCAGTTGATTGGCAGTGGCAATGAAAGGTTCAGTCCAACAGCAAAGGCTGCTGATCCTTGGCAAAACTAAGTATAAATTGTCTTATGCCATTGGCACTGTAGAAATTCTTTTGGGAGGGAGGTTTTAATTGTTGCTAGTTATTCATGCAGTTGAACAAAGTGATGAATTCGTTGTACAATTGCTATGGCAAAATTTAGCTCCCTGACCACAGAGAAATGCTACATGTTTGGGGAAGTTCAGCTTAACCAGAATTACAACAGAAAATAATTCTTATGTAAGTTCAAGGACTCTTACAGGTGCAAGGATGCTTTTGAATACTGAGAAAGAGTCTATTACTCAACATGCTGATCTTTACTGTACAGATAATTAATCATCTTAATTTTCTCTGCGTTGGCTGATGGAGGTAGAGCCTCCTGTAGACTAATGTCAAGCACTTAAGTTTGACCTGTATCTACCTGAGCAGTAAGAGATCCATCTCCTAAATTATTTGCCCAGAAGAATTAATTGAGCATTGACAGTTCAGGGGTTTTGATAGTGCTTTAGGGCAACAATGATGCTTCAAGTCACTTTTTAGCCTAAGTAGTAGAATTTGCTGGGATCAGTCACTGCTTTTGGATTTTTAATGGTACATAGCATTTGTTCATTTAGCAAAACAACTCTCATCTTCAAAAGCTGAGTTATATGGGCAGAATTATTTTGGGCAAGATATATGTGCAAATAAATAATTTTTTTAATCCGTTTAAATTAAGTTGTTTGGAATTTTGCCTTTGTCAATTTGCCATTATTTTTCTCGCAAATAAGCATTCTGGCTATGAAATGTCTTTTGTTGTATTGCCAAAATACTACTTCATCCATTTCAAAATGCTATTTTTTCTTTTTATACATTAGCTTTGGGTATCCATTTAGTAGAAACACAATGAAAATCTGAGTTTTGCTGTTAGCTTCAACTTTTCTTGCTCCTCAGTTGTTACACATTAATGAGTGTGTAGTAACTAATGTGTAATAATATTACACATTAAACGAATGTGTTCTAATGGCAACATCATAATACAGTCTAACCTTAGATGCTTAAAGAGAATTTTAGTTGCATGTAGAATTTGCTTAAATACTAGAAAACATGCTAAAAGAGCTTGTCAGATCAGCTTTTTTCCTGTGCCTGAAGACAGTAATTTTGCCTTTGACTTCATCCCAACAGATGATCAAAATAACATCTTGAATGTTGCTCACAAACACAGTGTAACAGCTCACAACTCGTAGCTCATAACTCTAGTTATTACAATTATTCAACTTTTAGAAATAGTTGCTAACCAAGGTGAATCTGTGTGCAAATTTACTGTTTGTGCACGTCGTTGAGAAAGGAGAGAAGTAAATAATATCTAACACAGAACATTGTAGTCTTCTGCTGGTAAAGCTGTTGTGTTGCTGTACTTTGTGAGATTGATACAAATGCTTAATATTATGAGTATAAATATACACTTCAATATCTTGATTCTGCAAAACACTCCATCTTGCTTCTGTTTGCTCCTTTAGTTGTTTCATAATATGTATTTCCCAAATAATCAGTGTTCTTATTTACTGTTACCCTTTGTGAATGCAACTCTCTGTCTAGAGGTAACATCTTGGGTAGTCACTAACATAGAGACATCCAGCCTTTTCCTGTGTTTGCTGCTGGTTTATTCTGAGTAAGGAGGGTCGGTGGAGATGGAATGAAACATAATTGGAAAGTTTCTTGAAGTGAAAACAAAGAATTTTTTGAGTATATGAAGTTCTGTATGCTTTTTCTTTTATGTGTCCATCCATTCTGTTTTCTCTCTGACGGAGATCTCAGTTTCTGGGTTTCTTTTTAACACAATTTGTGTTTTAAGTGCCCCTTTCAAACTGTTTTAGGAAATTCTGCATATTATGAAATTCAATATTCTGAAGACCACAATGCTTAGGAGGGCAAATTATGTTGGTTGCAGTTAACAAAATTATTGGCAGGGTGTTGATGGCTTCTGTCTTTTAAACCCAAATTGGCAATGATCTTTGGTCCAGTGAATCAGTTTATCTGTTGTTGTTACATCTACAGTGAAATGTGGTTATCAGCTGCAAGATCATTGTCAGCTGGTGCTGGAACTGGCATTTTTTGCCTTCCCCACTGTTCTCTAAAGGTGTGGGGATACTGTAGAGTGCTGTAGGTCTTGTAGTATGGAGACCCTCTTTCCTAGGAAGGATGAGGATTCCTACCTGTAATCCATTCAGGTCTACTTTTTGAAGTGTTGAAGGAAAAGAGAACAATTCTGAAATGGCATTTTTCTTTCCTCAGGGCAGGCTATGGGATCAGCTGAGTGCTAATGAGGAATGTCACTCTTCCCCCTGACACCCACTTGTTTTCTTTTTTTCTCTTTACCATGGAAGAGCAGCACTAGTTTGCCTTGTTTATGCAGTCCAGATCAGTGCTCTGATCTGCAGCTACAGCAGTTGAGACATTTTGAGGGTGTTCTGCAGAGGTGATGAGTCTCCAGGTTCTAGAATTTGATAGTGTTAATGGCATGTGGGTCTTAGACCCAAGCTTTTTATTTTCTTTTACAGTTTACTTTTGTAATCTAAATATGTCTAGTGTTGTTTAAGAGCAGCATTTTTTGCCAGGTCTTGAACTTATGATCTAATTATTTATTTAGGATATTTCTTTTTTTGAACTTTTCTGGAATTTTTTTTGGCTCTATGCTTTGTGTGTCTGCTTTTTTTGTTTGCACCAACATTTTTCCCAGATATCGTTAGAAAAAAATCAATACCGTTTGCAGGTTTTTTTAACTGCTATGATTATTTGCTAGTGTTCTTTCACTGTGGTCTCAGGTTTTACTTAGTGTTTTAATATTAAATATAGAAAATATTAGATGGCCGAGGAAGAAACTGGGTTTTGTGTGTTGTAGTTACACTACAGTTGAGGGTCTCTGTCATTACTGTGCACTTTGTGGGCAGGTGTTTCTGGTCTGTCTTGCTGCAGATATTCTCCCTCTAGCACACTGAGCTACTCAGATCACTTTGATATTTCTCATACATATTGTAACTGTATAATCCTCACAAATTCACTGCTTTTAGTAACTGATAAGAACTGTTGGTATGTCAGAAGAAAAAAAGGAAAAATATTGTCAGAAACTTAATATGATTTCTATTCAAGATCCTTTAAGAACTTGCATCAAAGATTATTTACTTAAATTGATTTCTGAACTGTTAGGTGCAAGACTTCTCTGCTTTTCCTCTAACATTTGTATTTTATTTTCAGTCAAACTCAGCGAAGTCCCCACGTGTTTTACCGACATGACTTAATCAATCAACTTCAGCACAATCACGCCCTAGTTACATTGGTTGCAGAAAATCTCTCTGCCTATATGGAAAGCATGAGGCAGTATGCTAAAGGTAAGCTTTAACAAAAAATTTGCCTCACAGAGTGTATGAAAACTCCAGTTGAAAATGGAGTTAAAAGCAAATTCCCATAATAAAATAACTATGAAGTTTATTTGTTTAATTTTCAGGTGTCTGTGGGGTTGAAAGCTTTTGTGGTGTCTGACTGCATAAGAAAAGCTTAAAATGCTATTTTTTTCTTTTTTATAATTGAAAATGTGTGTTTTATAGTTGAACATGTGGAAGTGGCAGCTCTCATTTATCTGTGGATTGATAAACATCATCTTACCCTACTTAGGCTAGGGTAGTAATTTTTGTGGAAAATCCTAATAGTAAAGCTTCTAGTTTTGAATTTTTGAAGGCTCCTTTGAGAAGCTTTTTTAATCACCTCCTTTTGAAGCCAGTATTTGGAATTTGTCAGGGAGAAGGACTTTAAACCACAGGGATACTATTTGTTTTTACAAGGTAACTCCCATATCTGTTCAGTTCCTTTCTCACTGCAGTTGTTACTGTCAGCACATTGTGTTAGTATTTATATATTTTAGGCTAAACTCAGCCCTTCACTGATGAATTTACCCTCATACTCTGGATTAACTTTTAGCTACTGAGGTAGAAGCGTGGAAGTGAAGGATAATGGTGGACCAGGAAACTCCTTGTTAGACTAGACCACGGTATTTTAATATAAAATTAAACCAACAGAAGTGAAAGGAGGAGGTTTACACCCCTCCTTCTCCACCACTGACTTTACTGACTGGAACCAGGGACTGTTTTCTACCCTGGCATCATAACATCCTGCCAGCCTTTCAGTTGCTTCTCAGATAGGGCACAGTATGTTGTGGAGGAATTCGGTGTAGACAGTCCAGAGAGGACAGGATATTTGCATATTCTGAAGTTTGTGTCTTACACCACTAGGAAAGGTTGCCTAGACACCTTTAATTTTGGATTTCATTTAATTTTGGAGTACTAAGTATATATATTTTATATAAAAGATACCGAAAATATGTCCTTGAGGATATGTGTGAATAGCGGTGCTCTGTGAAGATGGTCACTCCTGCCAGGTATAGGTCAGGGAGAATGACATTTAGTTAAATCTGCACACTGCAAATACATTTCTCTGTTCAGGAATACATGGGGCTATTACCCTAATTTAAGTTCCATAATTAATGATAGCCTTGCACTAATTAGTGTTAGAATGATACTAAATTATTTGGTCTGTTCTCAAACCATAGTGTCTTAGCCTTAGTCTTCACAGGAAGGTGGAATAGAACAAGTATTAGTGAGCTGTTGGAGCTAACATGATGCAAAAATGCCATTTTATTTGCAATGAACTTCACATTTTAACTATATTGATATCTTACAGTTTGTGATTCTGTTCTTCTTTCTCTTGGGCTTTGACCAGCTGTGAAATCTGGGGTTTGGCCTCAGGGTTAGCAGGGAAACATCATGAACAGCTGTATTCTAAAGCAATGCTGTCTTTGTCCAAAAATAGCCTACACATGCTGTTGGTGTATGAACTATTTTTCATTCATTTCAATCACATCCCACTGCCCTGCCCCTCCCCAGCTATAATGACTCAGTTAAGCAGGAATATGAACATCTTCAGTGTGATAGGAATTACATGTGTGTGAAGGGTTTAAATTTAATCTAATTACAAAGCAATTAAATTATGCTTTCCTGAGACAAAGCTGTTGCAGAACTTCTCATTTGCATCAGAGAACAAAAACAGATGAATAATAGTGTGGATTTTTTTTTTTAGATGCTTTATTACATTATTGAGGGCAACTAGAAAATACCTCCTAATGTTCCAGATACTGTACTAAATAAGACACAGTTCCTGTGCAAAAACTCTTTAATTTTCAGCTTTATATACTAAATAGAGCAGAACATAGAGCACTGTGAAGTTTGTCTTCCATGCCTTAGTGGAGGAGGAGGAATATGCCAGGGGGGCATATAAATGAAAGGGAATAAATGAAAGGAGAAAAAAGATTATGCATGTGAGGACAGAAAGAACTGGAAGCTGTAGAATTAAGCTTGGCTGGAGAAGGTGAATGAGACAGAGGGAAAAAATTCAAGGCAAACATCCAGACAGCACAAGTCAAACAAATGCCATAGAAATGAAGAATCCAGTTGTCAACAGATCTCTTTGGCAGTTAACACTGCAATTATTGTGTAATTTTGGATATTTTTAAATTAATTTTGAATTTGCCATATTTTTATTTTCCTTGAAGGCTTCCATAGTTGCATTCTGTGATGGAGAACAATGCTCCTATTCTCCCGTTATTCACCAATGCATAGTATTTTCTGTGACAGTCACTTCTGTATGTTTGCCTTTTTAAAGAGAAGCCTAATCTATGTTTCTGAATTTTTTCCACGCTTTTTGATTTTCCCTTCTACTGAACTCACCCTTTTCTCCAACTCTGCAAAGTCCTCCATGAGATGAGACAACTGCTATTGCATTTTGTAGTCCTGAAGGAGGTCACAGTTTCATCTTTCTGATGATTTATCAAAGATCTTTTGAAAATTTTAGAAGGTTGCTAGTCAGTTCTCCTTTGTGTTCTGTTTTTCTGAAGTAATAAAAAAATCCAAAGTGTTAATGAAATGTAATTATTTGTAGAAATTGTGCCATATGATCTTCCATGTGTGTTTATCACTAATTAGACTTAAATTTTCAACCAGTTGTTTTTTGATCGCTAATTTCTCTGTTCATTCTTCTGCTCCAGTATGTAAAAACAATTTTTAAGGAGATCACACACACTTGGACTTGCTGTGGGATACACAGATTAGAAAATAAATCTGGCAGATGTAGAAAGAATGTGATATAGGTAATATTTAGGGAGACAGAATTTTTTTGTAGTTCAGAGTGTTTGAGAATTCTGAAGTGCATCCACACTGCCTTTGGGCAACTGGCTGGGTTTGAATATTTGACTTCTTCTGTCGTTGCCAGTGTTGATGTTGTTGTGTCTGTGAATTAAACTCCAGTCAGGAAAAAAAATCCCAGATAGTCCCCACAGTGAAAACAAATGAACACCACCACCACCAGCTCCCCCTCAACAAGATAAAATCAAACAAAAAACCCACCCAGAACGCCCAACACTTCAAGTAATTAGTTTTAATTTCTCTGCAATATGCTTATCTACCCTAATTGTTTCTTATTCTGGAGGCACAACATATTTTACCAGTTTTCTGCTTGTAAAACTGAAGTAATTTTTGTTTGGCTACCTTTATATTCTTTCTTCTGGTTTTTTTTTTTCACATTTCTTCTTTTGATAATTACCCATTTATGATTACTTCATTAGGGTTATAATTCAAATTTTTTGAAGGATTTCCAGTGAACATAATGTCTCCAGTTTTGCAGACATCAGTTAACTACTAGTCTTCTGTTTCCCCTTTTATTTTATTTTTAAGGTAATGCACCTTTTACACTTGGATATAGAGAGCAATATGACAATAATTTTTCTCTTAATTTTGAAACATTGATGGACTTCAGCTGTTAGACTGGTTTGGTTTGGGTTTTTTCCCCCTCCCTGATATAATAGGAGATACTGATTTTCAGCTCTGAAGATAAATTCTAGTATTAGTCTTGATGTTGTCATGATACAGTCTGTCATGGCTGGGTCATCTTAGCTAAAGGCAATTTGTACACCTTTGCAAATAAGAAATACAGCATTAATTAGTTTATAAGGGAGCTGTCATAATGAACATGTGTCATGATGAAATACAGTATGTACAGATGAAAGCAATGTGTGCAGAGATCTAGATTGTATCTCTTTAATTAATAAAACCCAACCAACCAACCTAACACCAAACAAAACCACACCAACACCTGTGTTCCCGTGAAGCAAGCAGCTGTTTGTTAAGCAAAATATTATGCTAAGATTTGACAAAATGCAGGTAGAAGTTTGACTTCTTGCCTTATTTTAAAATTACTACTTCTATTTCAAGCTTGTCAGTATTCCAGGCATTTGGGTCTTGTATTTGGAAACTTGCAGTAGATAAAGTTGTCTTATTTTCTTCCTCTGAGTGATGTTGTGTACATAACTACTTATAAAGGTGTTAAAGAAATGGAGAAATTATTTCCTCTGGAGAGGAAAAAGTCCAAAAATGGAAAATTTAAATTTTGGAAAAGATGTTCTGTAAGGAAACTAAAGCATCCTCAGGAAAAAAACCCCCTGGATAATCTGAATTATATGCTTGGTGTACTTTCATTTTTAACTGTATTCTGGCTTCAAACTGACTACCTACATTAGGAAAAATTGATTTGAAGTAGAAGAATGCAGGTTCCTAATTTTTCTGTAATACTTTCATTGAACAGTGAGCACTTGTATCTGCACCTAATTGTGTATTTGATTATATACCTCGGTGGTCTTTGCCTATACTCTTTTTAATCTGGGATGAAATACTAACAGGTAGTAGCTTGGTGAAAACTCTTTTTATACACCTTACTGAAAATTTTCTGGGTTTTGAGTGGTTTTGATTATATTCAGAATAACAAGTCTTCAAACACACCCTGTCTTGTGGAGTCAGCATGCCTTTTCTGAATGTCTTGTCTTTTATTTGCAGAGCATGGGGAATATGATCCTCAAACTGTAAGGCCAGGAAGCAGATACAGTCACGTGCAGGAAGTACAGGAGCGACTCAACTTCTTACGGTAAGTTTGAACTTGAATATTTGTTTGACTTCTGTAAGAATACTTTGAATACTTTAAAGAAAAAGAAACCCTTTGCATTTCTTTTTCTTCTACAGCTTTAAGTTGTTGTGTT
This sequence comes from Manacus vitellinus, assembly GCF_001715985.3. NCBI lineage: Eukaryota > Metazoa > Chordata > Aves > Passeriformes > Pipridae > Manacus > Manacus vitellinus. Next base: position 4,002,157 of record NW_021940813.1, on the reverse strand, counting down.
AACTTCTTTCAAAACTCAGATGCAAAAATACACTGAATGTTTTTGTTTTGGTTTCTTTTTTTTTCCCAGAGGGCTTCTATGCTACTGTTCGAATATTCAAATAAAATTTATTAGGATCTTTGCAATCCAAGGCTCTCATTCTGCACTAGGTTTTGTGTGGTTTTTTTCCTGTTTGTGTGTAGAACCCTACTGACTTGAATACAGTGTGCAGGTGGATACAGTTACATACCTGTTGGAGTAACTTATCTGAAAGTTTAAAACATTCCCAGTAGGGATATGGCCACGTGTCCTTATTTCTTGCACCACACCAGATTTAAATCCACAATCATAGCCTGACATATACTTTTGTCAGCCACTGATGTTGTTTTGTCAGCAGCTGAGCCATAGAAAGACACTGGAATAAAATTATTTGGATGACTTTTGGCCAGCTGCTGTTTGAGAAAACAAAGGATCTCTGCTCATCATAGAACTGCTGTATGTTGATGCTTTTTAGGCTGTCTTGACTTTTTCTTAGTTGTTTTTAACCTTTTTTTAGACAAGTAAAAATACTTGAACTGTCAAGTTCTGAAGTATTCTTTACTTTTTTTCTAGGGGAGATTTTTTTACTTTTTAAAATTTTACCAAGAATTTTTATGAATTAATCTTAAGTGTTAAATGGTTAATGAACTTATACAATAGCATATGGATAGGCTTAATTTATCACTCCTGCGTGTTAAATATTGTAACTTCCTTAGATTTAACTTCACTATATACACAAATTTATGAAGTCCCATGGTTGTCAAATGTAGAATATGTAGCAATTTCTGAAAAGCAGTGCCATAACTTAGGCCCTCCTTTCTTTTACATAGAAGAGATTTTGAATCCAAAAAATTATTGTAAAGAACTTTATCATTTGTTCCTCCTGAAAGATCCTTAGTGTTAGCTCTCAGAATTGAAGTTCTTAATAATTCTGTCTTAATAATTTAACACAAATGAAAAACTTGGTTAAATAAAAGGAAAAATTTCCAGTTCATTGACTTTATTCTGTAGAGTTGATACTTTTTTTGCAATTTTGCTAAAGCAAGTGTTTATAAAACATTGTGAGTGATCGCAGAATTAATTTATTCTCTTATGTCGTGACTTTTAAACTAAATAGTTTACATTAGATGTGCATTTCTTTGTGTATAAAATGCAAATAATGCTTGATATTTTTGTGCAAGACATTTTTTGCTGAATCTTATTCCTTTTTTATTTGGAATATAAAGTCTTGATTCGTTCAAACTTACTAAGAAATCATGGGGCTAATTATGATGTAAATAAATGTATTCATGATGTAAATAAAGTTTTCAAGGTCATGCTTATGATACATAAATGAATTACATATATATATTCACCTTTGTGCCTGTGCTTTTTACTGCATTGTAACCCTGGATGTGTGTTAGAAGTGCTGTTAATTGTCTCTCTGTTTTGCTCAAGATTTTTATTGAAGGATGGTCAGCTGTGGCTCTGTGCCCCTCAGGCGAAGCAAATATGGAAGTGTTTAGCTGAAAATGCGGTTTATCTTTGTGATCGCGAAGCCTGTTTTAAATGGTATTCCAAACTAATGGGGGATGAACCAGACTTAGACCCTGACATTAATAAGGACTTCTTTGAAAATAATGTGCTTCAGCTGGATCCTTCCCTATTAACAGAAAATGGAATGAAATGTTTTGAACGTTTCTTCAAAGCTGTGAACTGTCGGGAAGGAAAGCTAGTAGCAAAGAGAAGAGCCTACATGATGGATGATCTGGAATTAATAGGATTAGACTACCTTTGGAGGGTGAGTTAATTGGAGGAAACATCTGAAAGTTTAATTGCTGAGTCTTTCTCAGTCTCTTAATATTTTTAGGAATGTGTAGTTTCATATTGAAATTACAAAAATCTACTTTTTCAAAGTAAATGCTTGACTTTTGACTCCACTGTCTTCCCAGCAAGTGTACAAGCTGGTAACTTTGCAGACTGATACTTGATGGAAAGTTGTTTGAAACATAAGTATAGTTATGCATGCACATGAAATTAAAAATTTGCCTATACTGTTGAAGAAGAAAGGATCATTCCAGGTGATTTACCTGTAGATTTCTCTTTTCTTTCACATGCACATTATAATTAAACTTTGTTCCGTGCATTAATGAGCTACTTTATTGCATTCCTTGTGGTGTGGTAAACTGGGGTGATTCTACATTAGACCATTGACCACTGGTCTGATTCTTTCTCTTATAACCACAACCTGTTGCCTAAACATGGTTGTTATGCAGGATCCACAGGTTCTATATAGCCACCTGTTTATACATATAAAATCTTCCTTTTCAATAAGAAGGTTGTTGCTTTCTGAAGCTTGCCAAGTCTGTTGGGGAAAAACATCAGTATCTAATCTGTTGTGTAATTTTTTCAGAGTGTTCCTGGTTCTCAAGAGCTGTGTTAAAACCCACAGTGGTGCACTGTGGCATGATTATCATGGCTGTGTTTTTGTAAAACATGTACAGCAGCTGTCTGCAGTAATTTTGGTTGTGGCTTTTTGAAGGATTAGGTATTTTAATCCTGGTGATAATAGTTAAAACCAAAATAGATCACAATTTGTATACAAATAAATTCACGCTGTTTGTGAACAGAGTTCCCACATAATGATAGCATGTTTTAGTGTTGGGAATCACCTTACTCTGGTCAGCGTGACAAAACTCATTAAGCTTCAGCTCAGTATCCTGCAGGGTTTGTCTGTAAAACCTGCTTCAGACCTGGTAACTAGTAATTAAAATTTAGATTATCACATAAGAAGCAGAATTCATTTGCCTGTTCCCCTTCCACCCTCTCACAGCCATTTACATATTTGAAAATTCTCTTTGGTGATGCAGGCTGTTCAAGCACCTGAAAAAATAGTTTTCTTATTCTCTGAAAGTAGAGAAAATTGGAATATTATGTGAAGATGAATATATAAACACTAATTCTATTCTGTTTATAAAACATCAGCTTTTTTTTTTTTGGTCTGAACTCCTTTAAAACTAGCTAATTCTTAACCATGATTTTTATATAATTACTTTTAGTGTAAGTTGTTTTATTTTTTGTATCTAAACATTTTAATCACTTTCACCTGATAAAATCATTAAACATACTGTTGTGTAAAGATACTTATGTAGTAGTTATGTTCTTAAATTTTATACCAGCAAGTTTTAAGATTTCTAATGCTTTTTGTGTTTTTTTTTTTAAATTATGCTAGGTTGTGATTCAGGGAAATGATGACATCGCCAACAGAGCAATAGACCTTCTTAAAGAGATCTATACTAATCTTGGCCCAAGGTTACAAGTTAATCAGGTAAAAAAAAAAGCAACAAGAAAACTGAAATATGATAGAAAAACAGTAATAAAATTCAATTTGTGATATTTTCATAGTTGAAAGATTCGAAAACAGAGAATAGTTTTCGTGTTTTGCAGAGTATACTCCTGAGTCCAGCCATCAGTTTCTGGTCAGATGCAGAATTAAAGAGTTTTTTCTCGTATTTGGAGACTGAACTCTGATAAATTTTTCATGTTAACTTTGTCTGTTGTATTTGACCCTTCTACTCAGAAAACAATTAATGTCATATACTTAGGAAGACCTTTTGTGGAACTTTCAGTTGTGGCACTTATTTATACCAGCATGTTCCCTGGCTGGGTCTGTGGAGTGTTGTCATAAGCTAATGTAATCTCTTTTTTCTGTCATGTCCCTTACAAAGGGTCACAGTTTCCCTATATAATGGTCAAGCTGAGCTCTAGCAAATCAGATATTATCTCCCTGCCTTAATATTTGCTGGGAGCTGCATTTCAGTGGGCAGAGAAGAGAGAATGAATTTCTGTGAGGTCAGAAGAAGGGATGTCATCCAAGGGTCTTTGACAGGCTTGAGGTGGGCCTGTGAAAACCTTCTGAAGTTGGACAAGGCCGAGTAGAAGGTCCTGCGCTGCACAGGGGTCAGAGCAATCCCAGGCACAAGTACAGGCTGGGAGGAGAATGGATTGAGAGCAGCCCTGAGGGGAAGGACTTGGGGGCACTGGGGAATGAGAAGCTCAACATGAGCTGTTGATGTGCACTCACAGGCCAGAAAGCCAAACATGTCCTAGGCTGCATCCAAAGCAGAGAGGGGATTCTGCCCTTCTGCTCTGCTCTCATGAGACCCCACCTGGAGTGCTGCATCCAGCCCTGAGGTCTCTAACATAAGAAGGGTATGGATCTGTTGGATTGAGTTCAGAGAAGGCCACGAAGATGATCAGAAGTCTGGAGCTACTCTTCTGTGAAGACAGACAGAGACCTGGCGTTTTTCAGCCTGGAGAAGAGAAGGCTCTGGGGACACCTTAGAGCAACCTTCTAGTACCTAAAGGGGGCTGCAACAGAGCTGGAGAGGGACTTCTTGACAAGGGCATGTAGTGATAGGGCAAGGAGAAATGGCTCTAAACTGAAAAGAGGGTAGGGTTAAATTGGATATTTGGAAGAAATTCTTCCCTGTGAGGATCACTGGCACAAAGAAGTTGTGGCTGCCCCATTGCTGGAAGTGTTGAAGGCCAGGTTGGATGGAGCTTTGAGCAACCTGGTCTAGTGGAAAGTGTGCCTATGGCATGGGGGATCTTAACTAGTTGATAATTGAGGTTCCTTCTGACACAAACATTGTATGATTTAATGATTGCACAGATTTGGTGGAGGGATCATAGAATCAACCAGGTTGGAAAAGACCTCCGAGATCATCAAGTCCAACCCTTGATCCAACACTGCCGTGGTTACCAGACCATGGCACTGATGCCACATCCAGTCTTCTCTTAAAAACCTCCAGGGATGGTGAATCCACCCCCTCCCTGGGCAGCCCATTCCAATGTCTGATTACTCTCTCTGTAAAAATTTTTTTCCTACTATTCAACCTAAACCTCCTCTGGCACAGCTTAAGACTGTGCCCTCCTATCCTACTGCTGGTTGCCTGGAAGACCTGTAGCCCCACCTGGCTACAACCTCCTTTCAGGGAGTTGTAGAGAGTGATGAGATCTCCCCTGAGCCTCCTCCAGGCTGAACAACCCCAGCTCCCTCAGCCTCTCTTCACAGGACTTGTGCTCGAGTCCCTTCACCAGCCTTGTTGCTCTTCTCTGGACCTACTCCAGCACCTCAATGTCCTTCCTGAACTGAGGGGCCCAGAACTGGACACAGCACTCCAGGTGTGGCCTCACCAGCGCTGAATACAGGGGAAGAATCACTTCCCTGGACCTGCTGCTGTGCTGCTTCTGATACAGGCCAGAATGCCATTGACCTTCTTGGCCACCTGGGCACACTGCTGGCTCATGTTCAGCTTCCTGTCAATCCTCTGGACAATCTCCAGTTGATAGCTTGCCGGTTGTATTTCTTAAGACTTCAATTTTCATACTTGTCCTCAAAAACACAGAGTCTTCAAAGCTGCCTGTTTGCCAGATCCAGCACAGCTGCTCCAGGTGGTGCATTTACAGCCATTCAAGCAGTATCTGACTGCAGTGGCAGATGGCTGGAGCCTTCTCTCTTGCAATAGGTCTGGGCTTACTAACCGTGCATCGATCTGTGCATGGTTAGATCTGACAATTCCAGAAGTGTTGGATTGACTCAACATGCACACAAGTATTCAGTGTGCTGGCAACTCCTCTGTTCCTGAGCTGCCTCTAAGGAAAGTGGCTGCTGGACTGTGGTTTGCTGCAGTAGCTGTGACTGTTCGTGTTTTGGTTGCAGACTTACCTGGAGACACTGCAGATTTTTTACAGTGATTCTCTAGGTTATGTGTCAGTCTAGGTCAGGAGCAAGGATGTTAGATGTCAGATATAAAATGTTAGATACCAGGCAGAACGAAGAGAGCTGCTACAGCTGCCACTCTGCTGAATCTAGCTCAAAATCCGTTTCTGAGTTTGTGCAGGAAATGAGTGTATCTGGAACTTGGTTATGTGGTTTTGGAGGCTGGGGCCGGGGTAGTTGTTCTGAGGATTTGCAAATGTTCTTTGTTCAGTCTTAGTGTTAAGTAAGTCAACCTGTACTAGATAGTCAGCTAAAGATTCATTAGCAGTCTGAGAAAATGATGAAGTGAAAGTCCAGTTGAGTGTTCTTTGTCCAAACTTCCACTTTTTCTATTTACATGCAAGTTTGCACTGTACAGTTACAGCTGCTGATGACATGTAAGATTTTTGAAGCCACAATAAATTAGAGCTGTTTTATCAGTGGTTGTTGATTTGGTTAAATGGTTTGGTTTGGGGGATTTTTTTTTACTTCTACCATTGAATTTTCCTTCTGAAAAGATGATTTTTAATATTTCTTGTAATTGCACCAATTTCTTAATGTAATTAGGTAGTGATTCATGAAGACTTCATTCAGTCCTGTTTCGATCGTCTAAAAGCCTCCTATGATACTTTATGTGTGTTGGATGGAGATAAAGACAGTATAAATTGTGCAAGACAAGAAGCAATACGGATGGTGAGAGTGTTGACTGTTTTAAGAGAATATATAAACGAATGTGACAGTGATTACCATGAAGAGAGAACTATTCTACCTATGTCAAGGTATGTGTGAAAAAGCAGTATTGTGATTTTGATTTTTGTTAAACTAAAACATTACTAATAGCTTTGTGATTTTTGCATTCTAAAGGGTTTCTATTCAGGGAATGGTATTTACAGAGTTTCAGAATTCCATTTTCTTTTTTAATACATGAAACTGTATTTTAAAAAAATTAATTTGAAAGATCAGGCAAATACAGATATACATGAAAGGGACAGCAGACCTGAGAGTAAACCTGTTGTGCTGGTGTTTTGTTCTTTAACTAGCACAATGTACCTTGATGCTCGATTGTTTTGGATATAGTTCTGTTTTCAGATAATTACTTAAAAGCAATACTGTTCTTTACATTAGCATCGTCAAAGCTTTGTTTTTCGTATTCCTGTTTTACAAAAAACATGTCAATGTATATTTTCACCCTCCATAGTTGTTTACAGAGATCTTTTATCTTACTTTGCAAGCCTAAATTTGGGATTATTTCTAAGGGAAATAGTCTGTGTAAGTTCCTCATAAGAGGGGGAAGAAGAAAACAGTACCTTGAAGTATATTTATTTTCTGTATACCTTCACTCTTCTTGTATTTGTCCTTCAATGAAAACTCAGCTTGAATCCTCACTCTCTTCCTTAACTTTGTCTTTGGTATAAAGAAAAAGCAAACACTTAAATCCAGTGTTGTGTAGATGTTCATAAGCAAAATATTTCCTGAGAGAGGAGAGAAAAGCAGAACAGAAAACTGTTTAAATGTTCCACTGTTAATAGTTGCTCTCTGTGGGAAGAAAGCCTCAAAAGTACATCAGGAATACACTATGATTGCTATAGATTTATGATAAAACTAAAATATTTTTAGACATGGTAGGGGTTTGTCATCCCTTATTTTAAATGCCCTTTGCTGTTTCTTCATGGTGTGTCAGTAAATTTGCAGTGTTCCTACAGCTTTTTTATTGTATTTGTTGATTGATTGATTAGTCCTAACGAAGTTCTCTTGTTCATTATGGGTGCATCTTTTTTTATATGGGCTGCTTGTTTGATTAGACTAATCTTTCAGAGGCCTTGTTAGCAAGGAGCTTTCTGAGGAGTTTTTTCTTTTTTGTTGCATGGGATTATTTTGTTGGGCTTATCTGGGCACATCTTTCCTAATGAGCTCCCTGCCATTGTGGGAAGTGTGATCACTGCTAATGTGAAACTGTTTCTTCCTTTTTTGATCCCTTTCAATTTTATTGTTTTTTTAGTAATTGTGATTTTAAAAATTGGAATTCTAATGTAAAACTTCTAACAGCTTTTGACAGAAGTCATTAACACTTGGTGACCTAAAGGCCTTTTCTGATCTTAGTGTATTTAAAAGCAAAGCTGAGTTGCTTTGCTAAAAGAACAAAATGTCGTTGCCAGTCTGATTGATCTTTGCACATTTTGGTCAGGAAGTTGCTAGACAGAGAAAAGATCTAAACTTTATAAGAGAATTCTAAAATTTCTGTTGATGTTCGTAACCTGACTGTAAGTTTGACCATATGATTAACATACTTGTGCCAAGTTTGGCTTCTTGAAAGATTCTGTGTGTATTGTTTGCATAGTTGCTGGGGCCTTCACAAAATCTCATGCTGGAGAATATCATCATACGCAAAGATTCAGTGTTGAAATACCTGCAACACAAAATACAGCAGGGAAAAGAATCTCTTTCATGAGGGCAAAAATAACTTTTTCTGGTGTGTTTATTTTCAGAGCTTTCCGTGGTAAACATATCACCCTGGTAGTTCGTTTTCCCAACCAAGGCCGACAGGTGGAAGATTTGGACATTTGGTCTCACACGAACGACACCATTGGCCAAGTGCGGCGTTGCATCCTCAACCGCATCAAAGCCAACAGTGCACACACGAAAGTGGAGCTGTTCATTGGTGGGGAGCTGGTGGACCCTGCAGATGACAGAAAACTCATTGGGCAGCTGAACCTCAAAGACAAAACGGTGAGTGTTGCAGGCTGATTATTTACCTCAATTCAGATGTTGCTTCCCTTTTGTAAATGCTTGAAAAGTACCGTGCACAGGATCACTTATTCTTGTGAAATAGTTCCATTCTTCCTCCTTGTATTGTGCCATTAACATGATATCAGGTGCTTATTTAATAAGGAATCTTAATTTATGCATGGTATTAAAACTGTGATTGTGTTTTTCAGCTAATTACGGCTAAGCTCACACAGATAAATTCTAATATGCCCTCAAGTCCAGATAGTTCTTCTGACTCTTCAACTGGTTCTCCGGGCAACCACGGCAATCACTACAGCGATGGGCCAAATCCAGAAGTTGAAAGCTGTTTGCCTGGAGTGGTAAGCTTATTCTGAAATTAGCAGTTTAAATGCATTTTTTCTTATACTTTGTCTCTAACTAGGAATTTTAATGTGTGGTTTTTTTTAAAATTTGCTTATTTTAAGATCATGTCACTGCATCCTCGGTACATCTCTTTTCTTTGGCAAGTTGCAGACCTGGGCAGTAGCCTAAATATGCCACCCCTTAGAGATGGAGCTCGTGTTCTAATGAAGCTCATGCCACCAGGTAAAACTTAATTTTATCCTTTTTTTATCTTGTAATATCCTCTATAATAATTTCTTGCCTTCATTTTATAGAAAAATGAAGATAGGGGAATATTTTCTACTTTCTGGTAATTTATTGATATTACAATTCATGACTGATCCTAATTAGGACTCTAAATGTTTTCCCAAATAGTTCTTTCTTCTCTGCTATATCAAGTTGCATAGTTTACCGTTGGTATTGGGGTTCAGTGCCACAGTGCAGTGAAAATGGGGAGAAGTATTGTATTCTGAAATGATTTTGTAGCACTGCTTTAACAGGATCACTTTTGACTGTAATAATCATTGCAGAACACTTCATAGTCTGATGTTGTCTGTAGCCTTTTGCAACTGTTCTGATACACTTAAAACTTTTCAGATTTATATTTGTAAATAGTACTGGCTTTTTGTGGAGTAGTTTTGTTACAAAACACTTACAAGTCGTGTTTTTATTGCAGATAACACTACAGTTGAGAAACTAAGAGCTATTTGTTTAGATCACGCAAAGCTTGGGGAAAGCAGCCTTAGTCCATCCCTTGATTCGCTATTCTTTGGTCCTTCTGCCTCACAAGTGCTGTACCTAACAGAGGTTTGTGATGCTTTGCCTGTTCTTTAAAAATCTTTAGCTCTCCCTGTGGCAGTCCTTTCTGTAATGTTATACAAGTCTAAGATCAAGTTCTGGTTTGAAATTAGCAATCAAAAGTACTTAACAATTTACTGGAATAAACATGTGTATGACCAATGCTGTCAAAAGCATTGTTTAAGTAGTGTTCCTACATATTCTCATGTTCAGTATCTATATCCAAGCTGGGGCATTGCTGTTAGTTAACTCTGTATTTTGTTCTACAGGTAGTTTATGCCTTGTTAATGCCTGCCAGTGCACCCCTGGGAGAAGATGCCAGTGACTTCCAATACAACTTCTTAAAAAGTGGGGGTTTGCCTCTTGTGTTGAGCATGCTGACCAGAAATAACTTCCTACCAAATGCAGATATGGAAACTCGAAGGGGTGCCTACCTTAACGCTCTGAAAATAGCCAAATTGTTGCTAACAGCCATTGGATATGGCCACGTTCGGGCTGTGGCAGAAGCTTGTCAGCCAGTTGTGGAAGGCACAAGTACAATTTCACCGGTAATATGAACCTTCCTTCCTGCAAAGGGCTCTGGTTTTTATGTTGTCTGCAGCAACTTCTCTCCACTCTTCATTAACAGTCTATTCTTTGAGTGCATTGCATGCCAAGAACTCCTGTTACTTTCAGATAATGTTGTTTAAAAAAGAGATCAACTTGCTAAAAGAATCCTGTTTCTTTGTGACTATAAAAAGTTAGTGTGAGATGCACTTGCTCTGTATGTGATTTTCAGTGGTTTGCATGATTGTCAGTGCCAGGTAACTTTTAATTTCTAAGTACATTATCCCATAAATTCAGTTCACAAAAAGAATTCTGATTCTTTTGAGCTGCTGAGTCTATTGAAGGATGTGCCTCTGAATTTCTTGTATCTATTAGAGCAGAAACGAACAGAACTGATGTTGAGTCATGCCAGCCCTTTGTCTACATAAAGACAAGTCTTTGGATTGCTAGTCCTAATTCTGAGTGTTGTTTGTAGAAGATTCTTGCAGAGAACAGTTTAGGTACATTGCAAAGTTAAGTGCTGATGGCTGAAAGGTGTCCTACCCTAGGATTTCTCAGTTAGAAAGGGAAAAGTCTGACACAGGTATTCTGAACTGTGATCTCACATGTCTGTAGTAGATTTTATGGATATTTAGTATGGCAGGTTAGTTTTTGTATATCTAGACAAATATGTTCTGGGTCAAGGTTTTATTTGTGTCCTCTTACAGTAGATGGACAGCATAGAGCCCAAAAAGTAAACTTTGCTGCTGTTTGTCTTGGACATTTGCTTCACAAGTATTCCAGCTATTTAGCTATTTTTTTTTGCCTTTTGTGAGGTTCCATCCCAAATAGTTGCTTGAGCTCTCAGTCTGTACTCAAGAATACATAGAGAGTCCCACTTCAATGTACTTTATTCCACAGTATTGACTAAGATCCATCTCTGAAGCAGACAAGTACATTCCCCTTAGGTCTGAAAAATAAATATCCATTATGGTTAGCTACATCTCTTGGAAGATACATGATTAATTCTTTTTTCCAGAGGTGAAGATCTCTTTTCATGTCTCATATTAGAATATAACAGAAACATCTTAAAGCAGACACGTTTGCCACTCTGTCCTTTGTTCTGTTTAAATGAGTAAGTTTTACTGCCCTCACAACATAATAATTTCTTACAACAATTATTTAAAAGGTAGTTTGGAACACAGATATCATCATTTGAGTCTTGAAGTACTGTTTAAAATATATTTATGCTGACTACTTAAGAGGTAGTAGCATTTGTCCATGATTACTGGCATTCACTGTTTGGTGTTGCAAACATCTAACTTAATAATATTAACTGATTTGTTGGAACAAACATGGTTATTCTTGCTGTCATCATCGTCCTGTTTGAAGGACTTTGATATTTTTTGTTATTGCTGCAGCACCAACAAGTTTACACCTTGGAATGGAGGTGAGATTTGTTAATAACTTTCATCTGCCTTATCTAAAGCATAAGTACCAAAGCGTAGCTTTCTGTCTTGGCTTTCCATCAGTACTTGAGAGAAATGAGGTAGCCAGGGTTATGTGTCTGCAGTCTTTCAGTTATCAGTCTGTTGCTATCACTAGTGCCTTTTAAATTTTTACTTTTTTCTTCCTTGTTTTCATAGAAGGTGGAATTAAAAACATTGTCAAACACAGTATTCTGAACTTGATTTGTCCCATGTATATTGTGGTTGATCACTTCCAGCCTGCTTCCAATAATTAATTGACTGTGGAAGCTCTTTTAGTCTTTGGTGGGGGTTCTGTAATTTTGCTCCCTAAATCAACTGTCCTAGTGAAGCTGACAAAGCAAGGGGTGTGATCAAAGGCAGGTGTTACACAGCAACTTCACAGTAGTGTGTCTTTTGAGCAGCATTTGAGGTGGCTTTTTTGAATGAAATGGTACAGAGAAAATGAAGAAACTCTTTTGTTGAAGAAGTTTTAGCTTGTAACCACAGCCCACAGTCTTTTGTTTGTCTGTGAGAAGGAAACAACTGTTTCAGATTTGAACTGTCATAACTGTGAAGGTCTTGCAGCCCAGGGAGAGGGAACTGTATGCTCAAACCAATACAGAAAAGATAAAAACTTGTCTTGCTACTGTTTTGTTATGGAAATACCATAGAAAAAGTGGAGGGATAATTCAGAACAGAATTCTTCAGTAGTGCTCTAACTCAGATGTTTAAAATGTACTTCAGTATAATGAACACTGTAACCATGTACTGTCTGGACACTATTACCTAATCCAGAGGGAGAGCCAATTGTTTAACCAAACCCTTTCTTTCCTACATCAACAGAAAGGGAAGGAGGCGTAACTGTAAACATTCTGTTATGAATAACCTTGATCAGTAATCTGATCAATAAACAAGCTTCCAAACCTAATAAATTTTGAGCAAGTGCCTCTCCTCTTAACTGCTTGTACTCTGTGATCATACACTGCAGCATAAAGTGTCTTCAAATGTGATATCTGTTTGAAAATGAGATTTATCTTGGTGTTTGCAGATTCTGTAAGTAGTTTTCCTTCCACGATCTTGCATACTTCTGCCAAACCTTTCCAAGTAACTTTAGATCTTCATATCTTTTTGCTTTTTTCCCTATGTAAAAGTAAGTATAAGAAGTACTTTCTTCCAGATAAACCAGGCTACGCATGACCAGGCAGTGGTGCTACAAAATGCCCTACAAAACATTCCTAATCCAACTTCAGAATGCATGCTAAGAAATGTAGCAATACGTCTTGCACAGCAAATATCTGATGAGGTTGGTGAATTCCTTTCTCTTTCACCTTTTTTCCTATAGCATTTTTCCTCTTTTTTTAATCCTTAAATTTATTGCATTATAAAACATGGATTTTCCTTTTAAAATTTCATGAAACATTTTAGGTAGTCTTCATATGATTCAATAAGCTATTAATTAAAAGTATTTCTTTGTTTCCATATGCATAATGAAATTTGGTGTCTAATACCATAAAGAGGCTTTAGTGAAGAGGCAGTTTCTGAACAAGCTCTTTAATGGATTGTGAATATTGTTATCCTTAGATCAGAACTTTAGAAAATGGATGTAATAGATTTAAAGAAGTTAATGGGTATTTTGAAAACACTTTTTGTGATACTTTCTTCTTTTTTTGGTCTTCTCTGTTTTGGTTTCTGAGTAACACTCTGTTCCTGAGGAGAAAAACAGAAAGGGGAAGGGAAGTTTAAAGTATTGAGCATTATTTTTAAATGCTGAGAGATTAAAGTCTCAAATCCTTGCCAGTGTATCTATATATATTGAAAATGGATTAATGTTGCAAGTGAGAAGTTGGATTGTGGACCTCAGCAGTGTTAAAGAATGTGCTTTGAAAATGTAATAGTCTTATCCATATGGTATGGCCAAACCCTGTTTAGATGTGGAATCATGAGTCAGTGAATAACATATATTAGTGAATTCTGCTGAAATCAGCAGAAGCTGAAATCAGAACTGCTGTAACTTCCTCTTCCACAGTGCATTGGGTCCCTCCCAGTGTGGAAGCAGTGAAGATGGTGTTTCTGTACTGTATAGCACATCTGCAAAACCATCTCCAAAACATTTCTGAGGTATCTAGGTAGAAGTAGCCTGTATGATCATCTTGGTGTTGAAAAGGGCACTATCCCTGCAGAACAAAGGACTGTGTGTAAGGAAAGCACCATGTACTAGACTGCAAGGCTGACCCATCTGCCTTAGATCAGTGGTGGTGTTGCATCTGTACCTGAAATCAGCCAGTTGAACTCAATTTAATTAAACTGCTTCCATAGAAGAAATGTCTTTTGAGGTGAGGTATGAAGCAAGTTTTTTAATTGTGCCTTTGTCTTTCCTGGAGGACTTCTAATAAATAAATACATTATTTTTCTTTCACCAGGCATGTCAAAGCAAACAAAGGCTGAATTTCTTTAACAGTATTGCTGTTAAAGTTTTATTTGCAAATTTCTGGTATTATGAAAACTGCTGTAGATCTAAATTTCATATGTATCACAGTTTGCCTTTGAAAGGTTTTTTCTTTCTCTTTTTCATGTTTTGATGTTCCATCCAAAAGACTGACTCTTTTTAACTGTCCACACAGTTTTTTAAAAAATAAATCCAACATGATTTCCACAGGCCAGAGAGAAGACTACTGCAGAGAAAGGAATCTTTCACGTTTTTTAAAAATGTTGATACTTGAAGATTTTAAAACTCCAATGAGATAAAAAAACACCCCTGTTACTTTTCTTGTGATGCTGTTGCTCTGAGGTTGCTTAGCTTGTGACAAAGATGAAATACCTGTTACTTTTCTTGTAACTCCAGATAATGTTCGTATCAGTACACAAATGGACACTGTTCAGGTTTCCTGATGCAGAGAGCTTAGTAGTTCAGCCTCCCTTTTTTATTAAGTCTGAACATTAGAAATATGGAACTTGACATTTTTGAGAACTGTCTGCCATCTGCTTTTAGAGGTTGCCTAGTTTTTGGACAGTTCTACGTAGAATACAGACCTTGGCTGTGTTTTGTGTTGTTTTTTAAAGTTGATGCAAACTATAAATAGTAAGTTGTAGTATGTTTTGTAATGTCTGTATATCAGTAAAAGCTATTGGTGCTAACTCAGTCCATGCACGAAATACTGAAGAGTGATTCTGCATTCATAAGATGCATGAGCTGTGTTTTTATTAACGTTAAAACCTGTATATCTTAAATGTAGAACAGTCCCTTTATATCATGATCACATACTTTATAAGCGTCAGTTTGTGGAGCTTGCTATCAGCCAGCACAATAAATACCATGAGGAGGAAAAACCCTGAAATAAGTTTCTGCATTGCTTAAGAGGCTGGCTGCCTTCCAGATGCATGTTTGGTGGTTTCTTGGGGTTTTTTCCCAAATTGAGAAATTCAGCATTGAATTTGGTAGTTTCTGCTAAACCTTAGTCAGTATCAGAATCCTACTTTCTGTTAAAAAATGAAATTTTATTTAAATGGAGTACAAATATTTTCAAGATACATCATCTCTCTTTTTTCTATTTAAAGCAGCATTTATTAAATTTTGAAATTTTAAGTGTTAAATTTTCTATAAAATTCATTTGTGAGAATTTGGACTCCACAGTAATGTTATTTGCAGCTGCATTCTAATGTTGCTTTGGTTTATTTCTCTCTTTTTTTCAGGCTTCAAAATACATCCCTGATATCTGTGTTATCAGGGCAGTACAAAAAATTGTCTGGGCATCAGGCTGTGGGTCAGTTCAGCTGGTTTTCAGCTCAAATGAGGAAATTAGTAAAATCTATGAAAAGGTAAGAATTCCTAAGTAACTGCTTTTTTGTGAAACTGTTCATTTGTTTATAAAAGAGTCTGTTGACCACATCAGGCTTAGGGTGTTGAGCTTTTAGGTGTGTATACCCTGGTGTTGATATATTTCAGAGTTCAGTATAGGTTTTTGTCATACCACAGTTTGTTCTATTCCAGATTACTTTTCTCAGTAACTGTTTAATTGTAGCTTCAATCTGGTGTCAGTTCAAAAGTGCACCAGTTCTGTAAGCTGCTCTAACATGCTTTCAGCCCAGTTAGATTCTGTATCTAAATAAGGAATAAGTATTTCTTGCAATACTAGTTTTTCTGGTCTTCAAACTTAAAAGGTCTGTTCTCCAAAAGCTGATTTAACACATATGTGTTGTCTAGAATGAAAACCAAGAGCTAATTTATGTGAAACTAGCACTGGAAAAAAATTAATTGCTAATCCTGTATGACCTTTTTCTTTTTATTAGGTAGATATGTAAAACATCTTGATGGTTTCACACATGGTTTACACACATAGTTTGGAGTTGGGGGTTATGCATCGGTGCAGTATCACACACTTTGTGTGTAATGTTGTTTACAGTTACAGGAAATAGTAATATGTATTTTGACAGTGATTTTTTAAAAAGTATCTTTTTGTTCTCTGAGCATCTTCTCTTGTTCATCTTAAAAAAATCATGTTTAGGACTTGTCAATGCTTGTCTAAGAGCAGAAAAGAAAGGAATCTGTAAGGGGGCTTTATTCTTGGAGGATTAGCTGCTGTGCTTAGGTGATCAGTCAGAAGAACATTTACTTCAGCAAAATGCAACACCTTTACATTTACCTCACGTAGTGGTATTGTGGCTTCTGCTTCTATTGCTGTGAGCATGACTTCTTCACTAAATAAATTGGGGCTTTGGGGGTTTTTAGGTGATAAACTGGCATATAAAACATGGTTTCATTAGTGTGACAGTCCAAGCACACAAACATATGCTCTTGTATCTACACATATGATGTTTTAAGAACAGCAGTGCACTGGAGAAAATACACCTGAAAGAAAATAAAGCTAAGTGTGCTTTTCTAACATTTTTCTGGCAGTTAAGTTCTGGTAAAATTACTTTGAAAGCAGTCATCCTCCAAAGGATTTTATGGGTTTTCTGTTTGGTTTTTTGTTTTATTTATTCTTATTGACACTTATATGGACATTTTTGATAAATGGCAGCTGCATTTGGTTTATGCTAGGCAAAAGGGGAATAAAAATTGAAGGGAAAAATTTGAAATTAAAAAGAGGAAGAAACTGCAGAGGTAATAAGAAGGAGGAGAAGGTACTCTTCGCTAGTGTAACATAAAAAAGAGGAAAGTATCCTGGAAATAGAGGAACATCATGGAAGAAAGGTCACATTCTTATTTTAAGAGAATTGTGTTTGCTTATAGATGACAGGAAGTAACTTTTATGATGGTTTTATAAAGATTGAATATACTGATGGCTTTTAGAGGAAAAAGTATTTTAAGGAAAATGCTTTCAGTTTCCTAAGTTAACCACTAAACGTTAGACTTTAACTCATAGGTCCTAGAAGTATTTTACTAAGTGTGTGGAATAGAGATTTATCATTAAATGTTAGTTTAAGAACAAAAGCAGACTCATTTTTGTGGAATCAAGAATGACATGTCAGGATTCCTGAAAACATCAAAGACTGCAATGGGAAATTATTTTTTTAAGAGGCATTTCAGACTAGCGCCATCAAGAATGACTTCTGAAAGAATGCTGAGCACCTAAAGAAGCTTCTGAACTTAACTGGTGAATTGAATTAAACTTTAAAGCCCAGTTAAATTATTTTGAGAGCATAACTTGTATGGAGTCTCTTCTGCCTCCTGCCTCCAAAAGTTCTGGTGTGAGAATCCTCTCTGTGGCTGAAGATGACTTTTTGCAGCTACCAGTGGTGTCCAACTGCCTTTGCCTCATTAGCTCAGAGAAGGATCCTGGACACCAGAAATACTCCAGATGTGCTACTTGGACAGACCCCTCAGCTCCTGGTGCCTGAGTGTAGGGAAGTACTTCCCTGAGTACAAAATGCACTTTGCTGTTCTCCTGGAGCCCTGCAGCAATGCAGAAATAACTGTCCTTTTTGAACAGGGGGCAGTGCAGAGCAGGTGCAATCCTGAACTTGTTGGAAGCACCTCTGTTTGCTTTAGGATCTTGAGCTGTGTCAGAGTGACCACATCCTCCCACTGCAGTGTGGTGACTGTCTCTGATTTTTTAGCTGCTGTGCAAAGACTAAGTAGTGTTTGTTACCAGACTGAGGCATCCTTTGGCCTGTTCACAATTAATTCTCTTTCCTGCGTTGCAATCCCTTCTTTCTGCCTACTTAATCTTGATGCCTTCCCACATATAAAACAAATAATTAATGCCTTTAGTAAATGTTACTAACCTGCATGATTTATAAATGGTGAATGGAGACCTGCTCACATTCAGTTTCTTCAGAACTTCTTGAAGATAATTACTTTTAGGTGGAGGAGAGGGCTTGCCATTATTCTTAAGAGTATTTATTTTGGAGAAATGTACCAAAATCAACTCACTTGATTTTCTGTACCCATTAGCAATAATATTACTTTCTACTTCAAAAATCACCACACAGCTATGTTTGAAATTTGGTTCAGCTCTCTCATGTTTCTGAAAAATAGTGATGAATAAATTCTAGTAGTATTAAGAAGCTTTTGGTCAAATAAGCTGTGAGTGTCAAAGCCTTGTAAAACTGGATTTAATGATGGATTATAAAGCACTGTAGCCTTTCTGTGCTTAAGTAGTAACTGTTTTCCATGCTTTACACTCCATGTTCTGAGTATTAAAAAAAAGCAGAAGAAAAGAAAACCAAAGAAACCCCCAGATACAAACCAACAAACAACTCCAACAGTACTAACTGATGAAACTTCTGCTTGCAAGCTTCCTATTTAACTTCTGGCTCCTTCAGTTCATACTTGGAATCCTCCTTTGAGAAGCACAGTACTGGAAGTTCAAGTCATCCTACACAGTGCTTTGACTCAGATCTGAGTGCAGTGCATAAAATACTTGGCAATGATAATCACTTAGTGTACAAATTTGTGGTTTGTGTTTGTATTTAGTGGATATACCTTGGAGCCAGTTGGGTTTCTTGGGATTTTTTTCTATACCCACTTTGTGCACTCTTGTTTGTTTTCACAGACAAATGCAGGAAATGAACCAGACCTAGAAGATGAACAAGTTTGCTGTGAAGCACTGGAGGTGATGACCCTGTGTTTTGCTTTGATTCCAACGGCACTGGATGCACTCAGTAAAGAAAAGGCATGGCAGACGTTTATCATTGATTTACTGCTGCACTGTCACAGCAAGTAAGTTTTGATTTTTTTTTTAATCACATCTACTGTTTTACAATTCAAAATTCATATGAAGCCTAAATGCAAAGCAGTGACTTCTTATTTAAGTGATTTTTCTCTGCAGCTGTCTTAATTATTGTTTAGCACTGTAAATCTAATTTGGATACCTGTTCTAAATATCAATCCCATTTTCTTTGTACTCATAAGGAGGATATTGTCAGGCTGGATGGATGGGTGTCTGATAATGTGCTACTGATGGCTTTAGAACAAATTATTTGTGGTGCTCTCAGATGAATGGGGTCAGAATTTCAGCACCGTGTTTTGGAGTTTTACTTTTCTAGATAAACAGGTTGAAAATTCTTAGATTCAGGAATATTCAAAAGGATCATCAGAGTATCTCTTTACAATGAACAATTTGCACACGTTGGTGAAACTGTGGAATGTTACCAGAATACCACAAACTTTATTAGTTTGCAGCCTCTGGTGTAGGGTGTTGAATTTTCAGTTTCACTGAACCTTGCTAGTATCACTTATTGTTTGGAAAAATAGTTCATTGTGTCAGTACAAGAAGCTACCACTGAGCTCTTTTCTCTCATATGCTCATAAATGTTGTGATACATATGATAATCTCATTTAGAGTAGTGCATCTCTTCATTATTAAATGATAGAATAACATAAACATGATAGAAACAGGAGACTGCTTGTGATTGAAGATGGAGAAATTGAACTAAGTTGCTAAAAAGTTCCTCTTCTGAATTAATGCGGAAACAAATTAATGTTTGCAGAGAGAGAAAATTTAGCAAATACCAGACAGAATTCTGAATATCCTTCCATTTTCAACTATTGTTCTCTAATCTCCTAAGCTCAATCAGAGAACAATGTGAGCAAAAATACACATGTGAGAAAATGCACCATAAAAGAGAAGGAAGATGATCAAGTTCAGATCTCACAAATAGGATCTTTCTGGAAAAGATCAGATGGATTGCTTGTTTTTCAGAGATTGAGACTTTTGCTGTTTCCTCAGAGCATAACCATTGAGAAACAATGCAGCATGTTTGGTATTAAATACTAGAGCTGTTCTTCCTCTCCAGGGTAATTGATTTTCTAATGGTGTCCCCTGAATGCAAGACTGGCTTAGTCAACAGTGGATTGTTGAACGGTTAGTCCTAAATAATTGTGGAACCCAGAAGTATTCCACTGATCTCTGCAAAGTGCTCAGTGCAAAGTGCTTATTTATTTGTGGCCCAAATAAATAAAAATTCTGTGTGCCAGTGTAAAGACGTGCTCCTTAGACCTATTGAAGAGGCTGATTTCTGTTAACTAAGCAGAAATCTGTGTCCTGGAGCTTTCAGTAGGACAGGATTCAGGTTGCCTGCCTTGAGGAGGGAGGTGCTTGACCTCCAGCTGTTTTACTGGGTGAGTGTGAGTTCATCTTGCAACTTGTGTGCTGTGTGCCAGCTCTGTGCTGTTGTCCTGTGTCTGATATAGCATGGGAGGCCTGTGTTTAGGCAGCAGCTTCCCATTCATGATTCCTTAAGAACTCTTAGATTGTTGTAGCCTCACAAAAATATAATACTTGTGTTCAAATAGTGCATACTCCTCAGAGGTATGTGTTTGCTAGGTCACATTTCTCACTTTAGGAAAATGCCACCTCTATCTATTTCATTCTGCATCTACATGCATGGACCTCAGGACTGTCTGTGTGATGTGTCCAAAGCAGTTGAAGGATCGTATCTTAAAATAAAGTTGTGTGAGAAGTTCTATGAAAACGTCAGCTCAGCAGTGGGGTCCCATGAAATGTTGGTTATTGTTCAGAACAAAACAGAGCTCCCCCACCCCATGGTCCTCTGCAGCTCAGAGCAGTGGAGGAGAACTTGTAAAGATCAGAGAAGGGTGACAAGGGAGATCAAAGCTCTGAAATTACTTCCATCTGAGGAACAGCTGAATAGCTGGGGGCACTTCATATTGGAGGAGAGATAAATGGTGGGAGGAGAATACCACAGAGACCCTTAAAATCAGAAGTAGCAAAGGGAGAACAAATAGAGAACATTATTTCTTTGTGTAAGACCTTCTTGAGCAAAACATTTAAGCAGTGTAAACCTTCAGTTTGGAAATGGTTTGAGGGGTTCTTTCATGAACTTGTCCAGTGAAGGCTATGAAATACTGCTTTTGGTAGTCTTCCTGAACCACAAACTGTTAGAAGCAGAGAGAAGATTCTGGAGAAGTGTTGCTGCATCTTCATCCTTCTTGTGCACTTTCCTTTGTGGCTGATAACAGAGACGGGGTGCTCAGCCAGGTGTGTCTTTGCTCTGACCTCAAGGTCATTCTTGTGTATCTTTGAAACACAGTTAACCACACATGAAAGAACTCTCAAGGGAATGGGATTCTTTGGTGTGCTTTCCACACTGACCTCCTGGGCAGAAAACAACGACAACCACACCAGACACTGCAAAATGCAGTTTTTCATATGTTGAGATACTTTCATAAAGCATGGCATTCATGTGTAGTCTCTTCCCACACAAGCAGAGTTGTTCCTAACAGATTTTACAAGACATAATGCTCAGACAATTGATATTACAGCTTGAAAGAATAGGATTTGTCTTAAGCTGCAGTAAAAAACATATTTATCCATTCCTGTGATTAGATTAAGTTCTGAGATGGAAAATTTCCTTTAATTAAAACTACTTGAATTTTCAGGAGGGTCATCTTTTTTCTTACTAATGATAAATTTTGATCACTTCAGAGATGCTCAGCAAATGCTGAGATGCTGTAGTGGTACATAAGAGCAGTTTTACTATGGTAGTTCGGTTTGTCTGTCGGGTACAACTGGTGCTTGATTAGAAAGAAAGAGTTATTTAGGGTTGCAAATTGCTTGTTGTGTTATGCAATATTTGCTGGCATTTGCAAAGCTGTAATGGTTGGATGCTTCCAAGCTTCTTTTACCTTTAAATATTTGATTTGTGGAACAGGTTTTGTAATAGTAATTCACATGTCTGAAATTTCACTTCAAGGAGGAACAATGTGATGGGCTGTGAATAATTAAAATATTCCCATTTCTTACATTGTGTTCAGCTTTAGGAAATGACATTAAGCAGATAAGCTTTTTTTTTTTTTAATGTCCTGTTTGGATAGGGAGATTGAATTTAATGTTTCTATTAAATGCTTTCCAGAACTGTTCGTCAGATGGCACAGGAGCAATTCTTTTTAATGGCTACGAGGTGTTGCATGGGACAGAGACCTCTCCTGTTCTTCATTACCCTGCTGTTTACTGTTCTAGGGGTAAGTTTTTAGAGATAAAGGCTTCAGTACAACGTGAAGTAACAGGAGAAAATATCTGCAAGAAAAGACAAATTGCTATTGGCAGCAGTCACTAAAATAGAGATTCCTTTTGACCCACAGGCAAGCAGCACAGTTGATTTCCATTTGAATCAGGTGAGGGGAAAGGGGACTTTTTTGTATTTTCTGATAAGAACGTGAATAATAAGCTTTAATATCTGCATTTGACCTTTAACGAATGCTGACCTTCAAGTAAAAATCATTAGCAGATTAGAGAGATACCTACAGTCAATGCCTTCTCTTACTGGGCCTGCTGGGGCTTTTCTGTTCCACATGCTTGTGGCCCTCTTGAATTTGATCACTTCACTGTTTGTTTTTTCCCACTCAGGTATAGAAATTGCTACTAAAATAGTCGAGTATTCATTCATTAACAACTAAATACAATTGTAAACTTCTGAAGGGTTAAAAATTACTTTTCTTTCATGTTTACTGCCAGGTTTAGGGAAGATGTGTTGGTGTTGCACTGTAAGTAGAAGAATGTATGAATTCTCTATCATTTGTTTTTGGTTTACATAGAGTACTGCAAGAGAGAGAGCTAAGCATTCTGGAGACTACTTCACTCTCCTAAGACATCTTCTTAACTATGCTTACAACAGTAATATTAATGTACCCAATGCTGAAGTTCTTCTCAATAATGAAATTGACTGGCTTAAGAGGATTAGGGTAAGTCTTAGGATCAGTTTATTCCCAATAATTAGCTTTTTGCTACTTTGTTGTAAAGTACAGTTTTAAGCTTGGTAAATGTGTTACTTGGAGTATCCTTTCTCTTAAATTGGCAGGATGAAGTAAAAAGAACAGGGGAAACAGGTGTTGAAGAAACTATTTTAGAGGGTCACCTTGGAGTAACAAAAGAGTTGTTAGCATTCCAGACACCTGAGAAGAAATACCATATTGGTTGTGAAAAAGGAGGTGCTAATCTCATTAAAGTAAGTTGAAGTTTTTTGACCAGTGAGGGGTTTTTGTCTTTAGGTGGGGTTTTTTGAGGGGGGAGAGAAAAGGTGTTTGTTTTTTTGTTAGGTCTTTTTTTACCCAAAAGTAAGTAAAAAGAAAGCTTTACATCTTGTGGTCTGTATCCATAAAAGTGCTTCTGGAATTCAGTGTTTTCTTTAAAAATAATTTTGAAAATTACGTGTTTTGTTCATAAACTGTACTTAGCTTTCTCATTCTTACTGTATTCCAGTACTTGACAAACATCACACTAGGATAGTGAGCTGGATACAAGACTGTTTTCCTTCATTACCCCGTATTGTCTTTTCTGCACATGTTCTTAATTAGTGCTATTAATACTTATAGCAGGTTTGAACAAATGCATCACATCTGAATACCTCTTTAATCAGACTTGTTTTCTTTGTACCTCTGATATTATACAGCAGGAATGTTGGTTTTTTTCAGCAGTAATTGATAGAGAGCTTTTTAGATAATACTGGTTTGGCAAGAGAAATTTTTTACCAATCAAGAATAGTACAAATTTATTTTTAACTTGCAGTGGGGAGGTGAGTTTGCAGGGAACCACTTTAGAATGGAGTTACTCAGTTCTAAATTTAAAAGCTCATTATAGTGTTGGTCTCAATTTTGACTCACTTTTTTTTTAAGTACCCCTTTGGTTCTCAGACGTTCATTTAACGTAATAACTCTTACACTCTTATAAAATTGTGTGCATTTCCGTGGTAACAGGTGATTTATTTTCTTTTTTTTTCAGGAGTTGATAGATGATTTCATCTTCCCAGCATCCAATGTTTACCTACAATACATGAGAAATGGAGAATTGCCTGCTGAGCAGGCCATACCAGTCTGTAGTTCACCAGCTACTATTAATGCTGGCTTTGAGCTCCTAGTTGCACTAGCAGTTGGATGTGTGCGAAATCTCAAACAGATAGTAGACACGTTGACTGAAATGTATTACATAGGTACAGCAATCACTAGTATGTAATACTTTTAATTATCTATTTTCTACTTTTTAATATATATATCATGTATAGGTTTTGTTTATTATGCACTGAAGCAAATGCTGAGTGTTTTAGTTTGTGGTTTGTGTCTGCTTTTAATGTTGCAAAATCAGGATGTCAGAATCTAGGAAAGTTTGTCAGTGTAGCCTTTATTGTCCTTCTTTATGCAGTAAATGTACTGACTTGCATTACATAGTTGCATCCAAATTCCAGCCCCAGCCACTTACACTGTCTGACCCTTCCTGTCCCAATCTCTGACTACTCCCCTTTGTCCATGCCAGCTCCCAGGAACCTCATTCTGTCTGTATCTTCTACTTCTGTCTCATCGTTTCAGGCTCTGCCTAACCAATCCCAGAACCTCATCAGGTATCTTTGGCTCAGCTTTAGTGCCAGTCTCTTGGTTGCTCACCTGATTTGTCATCGTTTTCCACACACAGACACAGGTCCACTGTCCTGTTTCCCTTTTTAGTTCTGAACTCATTCTCTGGTTGTCATAGTCCTTTTTCAAGCATTTGTTTGCTCAGTTTTGGCCTTGTCTCAGCACTGCTCTGCACTGAAGGAGCTTTCTCCTTCTCACTGGAGAAAGATTATAGCAATTGCAGTATATACAAAAACTTGCCAATATTAGTGCTTCCCCAAATCTTTGTTCACGAAGCCTAGCCATGATAATGATTAGTGCTTCAAAAGCTAGTAGTCAGATGAAACTTGAGCTAATTTTCACAAAGATGGCAAAAGGCTCATACTTTAACATGGATTTTTGTTGTCAGTAAAAAGTATATAAGACTTTCTTAGAAGTGAACAAAGAGGAGAATATTTTCTCCAGCCCTGAGTGGGATAACGAAACCATTTTGGCTGTAATATTAACAGGGAAAGGGAAAAAAGAAAAAAAACCTCAACACCAACAATAAGTAAAAATCCAAACACCATCAAACCAAGCAAGCCCACACTCATATGGGAGGAAAGGCTGGTAGAGCTGGGGTTGTTCTATCTGGAGAAGAGAAGGCTCCTGAGGTACCTTATTGTGGCCTCCATTACTTAAACATGACTTATAAGAAAGAGAGAGTTTTCTACCAGGGTCTATAGTTACAGGACAAGAGGCAATGATTTTAAACTGAGAGAGAGAGAGTACATTTGTGTTGGACACAAGGAAGAAATTCTTCACTATGAGAGTGCTGAGATGCTGGAGTAGGTTGCCCAGTGAAGTTGTGGATGCCCCATCCCTGAAAGTGTTCAAGGCCGGGTTAGATGGGGCCCTGAGCAACCTGGTCTGGTAGAAGCCCATGACAGGGGTTTGGATCTAAAAGATCTTTAAAAGTCCCTTCCAGCCCAAGCCATTGTGTGATTTAACAGAATGTTTAAACTCAGAGGGTTCAACCAAACTGTGAGCAACTAAAAATAGTGTCCCAAGGAGGGAATTGTCCGTTACCCCTCACAGTGGCAGTGCTACTTGCTCAGGTGGTGCCATCAGTGAGTCATTTGAGGTTTTTCAGTCTCTTCCTTTTTAATTCCATCTCAATAAATGAACAGGGCAGCTTTATGGTGTTCCCCTCTGCCTCATCCTTTTTTCTTCACCCTTTTCTATTGGGAAGTAGTGTGTTTCTTGTCACTTCACAATTAGAAGGATTTCATTACATTTCCTTCTACTCCAGTATTTGGTAAGCACGATAGAACACCACATCTCCGTGGTCAGAGAGAGGAGACAACACATGTATGAACTCTGCATGCTGTGTGATTCATATACCAAGTTTGCTTGCAAACATGCATGCTCTCTTATGTCAGAATTTTTTGTGTTAAAACTACAGGGCTACAGGTTAGCTAGGAAATTGTGATCATAAATGTACTCTGAAGAGATGTGATACATATTTTTTCCTCCCGAGTCTTCTCTCTCAGATCCCTCACAAGTCATAAAGATAGCATTTCCTAAAACTGTTTCCCATCCTGGCAATGGAAAGTGAGGCTTAAGTGAAATAATTTTAAATGATTTTAAAAGGATTATAAATTTCTTAAAGGCTTATAAATTGATTATATATTCTAGATTCATTCAACTGAATTCTTCGGCTAAGAAGCTTGGTGGTATTGAGGAAAGACTTCTGTTTCATATCTAAATAGACTTGAATTTTTGCCTGGACACCTCTTTAGTTATGCAATAGAAGAAAATTATATAATGTCAAGATTGCAAATAGAATTGTCCTTCATAGAAGTTGTGTTGATTTTAGCAGTTAAGTTTTCTGGTGAAACGTTTGTTTTATTAAACTGCAGTGTGATACAGACTAATAACAATTCTATGCAACTGCCCTTTATGTTGCATTGATATTCTCTTTATTTTATAACAAAATAGTTCCCTTATCATATTCTGCTTTTTTCTTCTAGCTTGTGAAGCTCTTACAGAATGGGAATATCTACCACCTGTTGGGCCTCGACCACCAAAGGGATTTGTAGGGCTAAAAAATGCTGGTGCCACTTGTTACATGAATTCTGTCATTCAGCAGCTGTACATGATTCCAGCCATCAGGAATGGGATTCTTGCCATTGAAGGCACAGGCAGTGATGTAGATGATGACATGTCTGGGGATGAAAAGCAGGACAATGAGGTAAATTTATTTATGTAGAACTGGCTTATCTTTAACTAGTAACTCTTTTTTGATGAAAAGGTTATAGCAAATTTCAGTTGTTAATCAATCACTGATTTCCACTGATAGCAGTGGGGAAAATAGCATAATATTTCTTACTTGACTAGGCTCACTACCAGAGGGGCAGTTCAGAAGATCCAAGCAGCAAGGTTTGCAGAATTCCTCCTCATGGATCTGTACTGGAAAGGAACGTGTCTTATTGCTGCCACCAGAACGTTGTTAATGCATACAAAGACAGTATTTGATTTTTCAGCTGAGAGTATGAAACATCCTAGATTGTCAAATTAAACAAGAGATACAACAAGCTTTGAGCCAGCTACATATCAGTGTTAATGGCACAAATTTTCTTTTGCTTTTCAGAGCAATGTTGACCCACGAGATGATGTGTTTGGGTACCCACATCAGTATGAAGACAAACCAGCACTGAGTAAAACAGAAGATAGGAAAGAGTACAATATTGGAGTTTTGAGGCATCTCCAAGTAATTTTTGGTCATTTAGCAGCTTCCAGGCTACAGTACTATGTACCAAGAGGGTTTTGGAAACAATTTAGGTAAGTAGAAAATTTAATATTGATGTTTGTTCACTGCATCAGTAGCAGAAATGGTGGTGATGTAAAGCATATGTGATTTACAGTGATCTAAGGTGTAAATTAGCAGAACTTGTGCAGCATTGTATTTGTTACCCTGCCTTCTCACCATTCTGTAAAAGTCTGTTAATAAACCAAAGTTTACATCAGGATGGTTATTTTGAATTTTGGCAGTTCTTGACATTGATATTGAGACTGAATTAAGTGTAAAGTTACACACAAAAGCTTTTTTTTTTTTACTTACCAGAAAGTATTAGGGACAGAGTAACAGGTGATATACTACATCAAAAACCAATAAATAGTTTCCCTCAGTAAGGAGGGATTAATAGCTTGAATATTTTTATTTTTTTTTAGAAAAGCAGTTGTTGAAGAACTAAACAAAAAATACTTGACAAGATTGTGCTTTCATTTTCAGACTTTGGGGTGAACCTGTAAATCTACGTGAACAACATGATGCTTTAGAATTTTTTAATTCCTTGGTGGACAGTTTAGATGAAGCTTTAAAAGCTTTGGGCCATCCAGCAATGTTAAGTAAAGTTTTAGGAGGGTCCTTTGCTGACCAGAAGATTTGTCAAGGATGCCCACATCGGTAAGTGTTTAAGATTTTTCTCTTTTTTTTACAGGAAAACCACCTATGTTTGTGTTCTTATAAAAGTGATTAGAGTCAAGAGTGGGGGTTTTGTGTGATTTGGGTGTTGGATTTTTTTTTTAAAGCTAATAGACTTTTATTTCTTATTTTTTTATAGCCTTAATTTGTGTTCAAGTGCCTTCTTAATTATTATTGCTTCTACCTTGCAGATTGTATGTGAAGCATTGTGTATTGATCAGGGCAGAAAAAGATAATGCTTTTTCATGTTAAAAGTGAAAACAATTTAGGGACCAATTGCAATGTAGAAAATTTTAAGACCTGGCCAACAACTGTCGCTGTCTTCAGTCTTCCATACTGTGTGTTTAGAGCTGACCCAAGTGTGAGTCTTTAGTTCCAATGAGTAAACTCTGTTCATATTCACAATGTAACCTGTAATTAAGAAGAATGGTGTAGAAGGTTAATCTTTTTCTTAAGGCTTCTGCTGTATTTGTATTTAACTTTAAATGTGAATACTGAATTTCAGTTTCATACAGGATATGTAAAAACACACTCATACCAAATCCAACTGCAAGTCTGTAGCTCACTGGTGATGGTGATTAGTGAAGGAATAGAAGCAGACATTGTAAAGTTGTAATTCCCTAGACTTTTTCACCTATCCCTATATATCCCATCATATATCCCTTTTCAGGTGGATGATTAAAATGGCATGCAAGACTCAGGATGACCTAATGGTGAACTTGTTCTTTTTCAGCAGTTGCTTTTATATTATTGTGTTTGATTTCATTTCACTATCAGTTGGCCTCTTTACTGTTCAGATCATGTGTGGTTCTTAAAAAATATAGATCTCTGCACATTACTGTTGCAAATCCTCTTTATTGTGAAAATTTGCTATTTACTAGAGCCTTCAGTTAGCAATTAAAATACAGGGGAAAATGATACAAATGGATTATACTGTGGTAATCTTTCAGCTTCGGTTGAGCTCATGTGTGAATTAGAAGAATTTATAAGTGGCACATCTTCAGTTTCATGGGTTAAAATGTGTGACTAGAATTAAGTTGAAATATTGCAAGATAAATGAAAGCACTGATTTTACTTCATATGCAGTGGGTAATTAAATGGCAAATACAGATCTGAAGCAACAAGAATTACCAGTCGTTCCTGTTATTATGTACTATCCTAAAGTATTGCCTGTCTTTTTAGAACTCTACTGGATTTGCATGATTGTACTTAATAATAAAAATGTTACCCTGCTTGTAGTTTAGGGAGGAGAAAACTGATGATAAGTAAACTGTGGATTTGGGTATGACAAATTAACAGCATTTCTGTATTTTGTAAGTTATTTAATAGGTGAATGTATATTACTGTTGGTGGAAGCGTCTCTAAATATTTATTTATTCATCCTTGAATGCTTGATTGCATGTCAGAGGAACAAGCCTTTCAGGATTATGTTGGAATAGATGCCACTTTTTTAATTTATTCATCACTTCTTTATCTTTAAAAACAAAAACATATTTCCAAGATGTATCAACTGGTTGTCTCTCAAGCATTGCTGATTCATTGCTAGACATTTGTTTGAAGGTTATATTAGAACACAGTACGTCAAAGGCAGTCATAAATATGCAAAATGATTTTATGAAGACAGCTATTCATTTTTTTTTTCAGATAGAAAATACAAAGGCTTTTTGTTTGTTTGTTTGCTTAATTGGAATCTGTTTTGAACTGTTGTCATTAGATGTGATACAGTATTTGTGTTTATCAGTCTAATTCCTGACTGTAAAGATTAGCAATGGAAAAGTGCTCTGCTCTGCTCTCTGTGCTTTCCTACTCGCTTGGTTTGCCAAGAGTCTGTCACGCTACTTTAGCTGCTTTAAAAATGTGATGTGCTAAAAAAATCAACTTCCATGATCTTTTCAGTGAACTTGAGACATACAAGTCATTTTTATGATCTTCATAAAGTAACTATAGTTAGTGCAGATGAAAAAAATACAGTGTGCACATATTGTAATGTAATTGTAGGAAGAATGAAATAAAAAAGAGTTCAATTCCTTTTTTACTGCTTTCACACTGTAGCACATGTAAAACATGAAAATAGAACATATTTCTATCTTTCTCATGCATTTGCCTGTTCATTGGTAGGTATGAATGTGAGGAATCCTTCACAACTCTGAATGTAGATATAAGAAATCACCAAAACCTTCTTGATTCTTTGGAACAGTACGTCAAAGGAGATTTATTGGAAGGTGCAAATGCGTATCATTGTGAAAAATGCAACAAAAAGGTAATGATTCCTTATGTTTTGAATTTGTGTACAACTGTGATGTTACAGCTGTACTAAGTTCAGTCTTAGTTCGTGTTCAGGGGGAAAAAGTCACCCTTTGATTACTGAATTTGGTATTTGGTGATAGTATATGAATGGAAACTTAAAGAGCTGCTCGTGTCCTTTTTTAGGTTGATACAGTGAAACGCTTGTTGATTAAGAAGTTGCCTCCAGTTCTTGCCATCCAGTTGAAACGATTTGATTATGACTGGGAAAGGGAATGTGCAATCAAATTCAATGATTATTTTGAATTTCCACGAGAACTGGACATGGAGCCTTACACGGTGGCAGGTGTAGCAAAATTGGAAGGGGATGACGTGAATCCTGAAAATCAGATAATACAAAATGAACAGTCGGAAAACGAACACTCTGGGAGCACAAAATACAGGCTTGTGGGTGTGCTTGTGCACAGCGGCCAGGCCAGCGGCGGACATTACTACTCCTACATCATCCAGAGGAACGGTGGAGACGGTGAGAAGAACCGGTGGTATAAATTTGATGACGGAGATGTGACAGAGTGTAAAATGGATGACGATGAAGAAATGAAAAATCAGTGTTTTGGTGGAGAATACATGGGAGAAGTATTTGATCACATGATGAAGCGCATGTCCTACAGACGCCAGAAGAGGTGGTGGAACGCTTACATTCTTTTTTATGAACGTATGGACACAATAGACAAAGACAATGAACTAATAAAATATATTTCAGAAATAGCTATCACCACTAAACCCCATCAGATTAAAATGCCATCAGCCATCGAGCGAAGTGTGAGGAAGCAGAACGTGCAGTTCATGCACAATCGGATGCAGTACAGCCTGGAATATTTCCAGTTCATAAAGAAGTTGCTTACTTGTAATAGTGTCTACCTAAATCCTCCTCCAGGTTAGTATGTTACTGTGATAATTATGGATTAACTTCTTGCAAGAAGAGTTTTGATTCGTGTGGTCAATATTTTGTCAAGCCAATGAAAATTTTGTGTGTTCTGCTGTGAATACTCTGTCCTCCTGGACTTCTGCAGTTAAACATCCGCTGTTGAGTTGTTCATAAGGGATAAGTTGCCAGAATATTTAGGAAAAAATACTTTGATAAGCTGTCAGCTGTTACTCAGCTTATGTACTAAGTCAAGTTAAACTACTGAAGTTTGGGGGCTGTTCTGCTGAAAACAGTTCTCAAGGTGAGATGCTGAATTTCTAGAATCAGAGATATGTTAACATCCAGGTACCTGTCTTAAAGCTTACATTTTCAAATGATGCCTTATAGAAGATAGAGGCTGTTTTGATCAAGTTTCTTGTTAAAATTGGAACACCATGTTAGACAAAATCAGTTACATTATTATAAGTTGCTTTTATTTTGTCTACATGTGAGTATTTTGATTTTTCTTTAGGACAAGATCATCTGTTGCCTGAAGCAGAAGAAATAACTATGATTAGTATTCAGCTTGCTGCTAGATTTCTCTTCACCACAGGATTTCATACAAAGAAAATAGTCCGTGGCCCTGCTAGTGATTGGTATCTTGTCTTTTAACAACACTTACAATTTTGGAAGTTTGATATCTGTTAAAAGATCTCTTTTAGATACTTATGATAGTAAAAAGTGTATGTGGTCTGTCTTCTTTTCTCCTCTTCACAAAATGTGTGGTGAAGGTGCACGTGAAAAGGGGGGAAAATTTAAACAGAAAATACTGGGAAGAAACTGAACCTTAAAATAAACTTCCTGAGGTGACCATCTTCAAAATTCATTTTCAGACACAGCTTAAATCTACCTTTTGTATGTCTTGTAAAACAAATAAAGGACTAGAAGCTGTCGGTAGCACAAAACTAACAGGTTATGTTTTCTGACAAATTCAGAATGGTTTATTCATTGTTTGAGTAGTTTTGAACAAAGCTGGTTTGAATCTATTGTTGCAGCTTATATTTGTATTGTTTGTGTAATGTGTATAGTCTCTGAGACCCTGTTAGCAGAGAGCTTTGTGTACATTGCTACAGGGCCTGTAATTCAAAGCCATAGTACAACAAACAAGACAAATTATACTCACTGCACCACAACATATTAGTCTTTAAGTTCAGTTATTTTGTGCTAGAGGGAGAAGTGTGGGTTACTACTGGTCAAACTGAAGAGAAAATCTGGTATTCATGGTGAGCAGTAGTTTACCAGCTGCTAGTAAGTAGTTTTGTAATACAGGGCAAATACATATCTCCAATAGCAGATTCCAGAGTAGCTGAGTTACTCCAGTTATTTTAAGACATCAGGAAGAGTTCAAATACTACTGCAGGAAGGAGGACAGATTCATGCAAGGCCCTGTCTGAAACAGATACTTTACTCTTTGGGTATTGGTTTTTTTGGCTTGTGTGTTTTTTAGATCTGTAAATGAGAGTGTGAATTCCTGTTAGGTTGCATATTTAGTTACCTGTCTCATACCCAGCTCATAAAATCCACCTTGTTTTCTCTGCTGCTCACCCTCTACCCCAGTTCTAGTACAGAGGGAAGAGTGGCTGCCAAAATAGGACCTCCTTTGAGCAGTAAGGAGTTTGGGGGTTCTTTAGTTAGTTCTTATAGATAACAGAAGTAAAATGCTTCAGTTAAATGTTAGGTTTTAATTGAGTGTACCTTTAATTTGTGATTGCACATAACAGAACATCACTCTAGAAAGTACAGTTTATGTAATTGGAAGCATTAATGTTTGGGAATCACCTTTAACATGTGATTTCTTGAAATTCTGCAAAAGAACACATCTGCCAAATTCATTAATATCTACATGTGGTCATAATCTCAGTTGTGCCATTTTCTGTTTCAGGTATGATGCATTGTGCATCCTCCTTCGTCACAGCAAGAATGTACGCTTTTGGTTTGCACACAATGTCCTTTTTAATGTTTCAAACCGCTTCTCTGAGTACCTTCTGGAATGCCCTAGTGCAGAAGTGAGGGGTGCATTTGCAAAACTTATAGTATTTATTGCACATTTTTCATTGCAAGACGGACCATGTCCATCACCTTTTGCCTCTCCTGGACCTTCCAGTCAGGTATTTAATCTTCAAACAAAAAGGTTTTTCAACTTATTCTTACTTCTTCATTTATAAGCATTTAATGCTAAATAAATTCTGGAGTAGATGCATCAGTGTTGACTGGAAATCTCTGCAGGCCATTTTGCACTACAGCAGGATGTAACTCCACGAGTTTGTGAGAGAGATGCTGTCAGAGGGGTTCAGTTTCCCCTCATTTGTAAATCTCTGTGAAGACTCAGCAGTGAGAACTTCGAGTTGCAAGTGTGAAATAGTGGCTTTTTTACTAAAGTAATGTGTAGAGAAGTGAACCCTTGCTTTGCATTTAGAATTTTAAACAAGTAAATAAGCCCCACAAAAAAGCAAACAAAAATAATATAACTGAAAACCTGCAGGAGTTCCCTAAGTTTTCATCCTGTATCCTGCAACAGTTAAAATTGTAACTTTGAGGAGGAGTAGGCAATGAGTTGCCTAGTTTTATACACCTAGAACTGACAAACAAAAAAAAAAACCTATAACTTAATGTAATACTTGTCATAACAATGTTTTTATTTGGACTCTATTAAAATTTAGAAGATGAACCTTTTTGAGCCTTTTCTCAATCATGTTTTTACTGTCTACAGCAAGATACTTCTGATTTGTACACTTCCACTTACCTTCTCAGAATGTTATCACTGCTATATCCAGCTAAAGAATTTGTTTTAAGTTAAAGTTACATAGGCTTTAGCAGTGTTTTGTTTCATGAAGTATTAGAGATACACCTGTAGGGGTGATTTGGTTGTCTGAGTGTGTGAAGTTGACAGTGGAACTGCACGTGTGTTTCTTATTTCAGCCTATCTGCTGTTGGAGAAAAAACTCAGCTAAAAGCTTCTCTACTTGCATAATTTCCTGGACTTAACATGGTACTGAGTGATGGGAGTCTTGTTCCCTGTGTGTCTGTTTGTCTTGTGTGAGGTACAGAAGATTAACCAGCTGCTGGTATTTTGGAGCTTGTCTGGATCCCATACCTTTAAACCAGTTCTGTTTTCTGTCGTAGTAGAAAGTATAAACTAAATAAAGATATGTTCAACCACTGACATTAAAACTTTTTCTTTCAATAGGCTTATGATAACTTAAGTTTAAGTGATCATTTACTGAGAGCGGTACTAAATCTGCTAAGAAGGGAAGTATCTGAACACGGGCGCCACTTGCAGCAGTATTTCAACCTGTTTGTGATGTATGCCAATCTAGGTAAGGACACTGCACACACTTCTACTCATGGCACTGTAATAAACTGGTTTTTGATTAATGGTCATTTACAGAGGTGTAACAGCAGGAGAATCCAGTTTTCCATCCTCAAGTAGATTGTTATCATTATATGTCATATAAATGCTCCCTAGAGCGTCTGTCTTCCTCCAGTTTGGAGCTTGGGGCTTTAGTCTTCCTGCCATCCTTGGAAGATAAACATGGGAAGGTGGGAGCAATAAGACTGTGTCCTTCTGAGAGAGGGTGGGGTTAGGTAACATTTTAAAAAGTCCTTGACCATTGCTGTTTATCAGCTCCTGCAGGAAGTTATAAATGTTGGATTACTTTGTGGCTAAAGTGTTAATTAAGTGTATCAATCCAAAGGTAGCTATGTCAGAGTTCCCACATGGGATTGTCACACGCAGACACAAGAGTTCTGTAAGCTCTTCCAAGTAGGTAGACACTTTTAAAAGGAATTTAATTTCCTATCTGTAAAATTAATCTGGACAATTGTGTTAATCTAATTACACCTGTAACATCTGTTGCTTTCATATACTTTGTCTACCAAAGGATTCTCTGTCAGGCATGTTCCACCATGACCCCCAGAGTGGACTTAAAGTCAATACAGAGAAGAAAGATGCAATTCTTCTGCTCTGCCTTCTCTTTTCTTCTTTACTAGTTTTTCATAGTCAGTCAGTACAGTTGAGGTCTCCAAGCAGGAGAGCATTCAGAACCCAGGGAAAATACAATTTTATGTGTGGATCTGATAATTTTCACAATCTACTTGCAAAGATAAACCTGGAAATACAGTGCTAAGCAGTTGTGCTTGTCTTACTACTGTTACCTGAAGGCTTCTGTATTGATGTAGACCTCATTCATTAAAAGCCACAATAACATCTTTCCTGCAGCATCCCAAGTTCTCTGTAAAAGATTAAATTGTCTGACATTTTGAGAAGTCAAATAATATATTACATCAAAGTGAGAACTCAGTTCTACAAAAGATGTAACTACAAAACTATCTAGCATAATCAAAAAAATACCATAAATAAAAGCTCTTGGATTCCTCCTTATCAGAAAGATAGAAGGGAAGGTCTAGGTATATTTTAGAATAAGAAAAAGCTTGGAAAGGTATGGAAAATTGTGACTTTTAACCAAAATAAGAAACACAATATAGGATCAGAAGGGACATAGGGAATTTCCTGGTAAGTACTTGTGTAGTATGTGCAAGGTATTCATGCAGTTAAACTAGGTTTATGTTTGGATTTTTCTGGTGGGCTTGGATTTTGGTTAATTTTGGAGGTTTTCTCATTGGTTTTGCTTATTTACACTTATTGCAGCGTATGGCAAGTTACAAACTTCGAACATTTCTAATTGATCTGTCGAGGACATGATGGGAAAATAACATAACATACAATGGGGGGGATGTTTATCCTATCCTGGCCCTCAAAATAAAAGCATGAATTCATTGTCCAAAAGAGTTCTCTGAGGTTTTGCTCTTAACACAGATGCTACTAGTGAGTTACTTAAGTGCTAATGAGCACTGTGAAGAAATTATAGTAATTTACAACTCTGCTTCAGTGTGATTTTTCAGCTGAACATAATTTTCGTGTGCGTCTTTATTGATTTAATTATTTTTTCCTCAGAAAGCATAAGTGATGGTTTAATAAAACCCATGAAGTGAAAAGTTGCGAGTCGTGTAAACACTGGTTCTTTTTCTTTTAAAAAAATTCTAAAAATCAAGTATTGTCAGTGCCAGAAACAAGGTATTTTTCTTTCTCCCTGCCCCGTAAAGGTGTAGCAGAGAAGACACAACTTCTGAAACTAAATGTTCCTGCAACCTTCATGCTTGTGGCTCTGGATGAAGGTCCAGGCCCTCCAATTAAATACCAGTATGCTGAACTGGGGAAGCTGTACACAGTCGTGTCACAACTGATCCGTTGCTGCAACGTGTCATCGAGGATGCAGTCTTCTATCAATGGTACAGTGGATTTTAAGTTTTCCTTAGATTAACTGACTGGATCAGTAAATGTCTTTTTGTGCATAGTTAGCTATTATTTGTAAAGTGGATTAGCTGGAAAAACGTTTTCCTTTTGTGTTTTAGCAACTCCTTTCATTTAAAGGCAGAAATTTGTTTCTCATAAGCAAAACTGATTTGCTGTACTAAAAAGCCCAGGACAGAAATCTGTTCTGTATTTTATGCTGCATGGTTTATTCCTTAAAGATACAGGAAAATAACTGATTCATAAAGCAGGAGGTTGTTGATTACAAAATAATAATGGTTTTAGAATAGTTTAAGCACATTGTAAAGAGTTGCATAAAGATACTTTTATTGCAAGTAGGCAATGAAAAATAGATTATAAAAGTAATCTGTACAGGAAAACCACCATAGCAGGCTCTGAGATAGCTAATAATGCTTATCATGAAGAGATGTTGCAATGTTGTGGGTAGCTCTTGAATATGATTTGGTGCTTGTTCACACTCAAGACGACAAATGGAAGTCAGCACTTTAATTTATGAAAGATAAAGAATCAGCTAGAAATTGATTAACCACAGTGTAAATCATTAATATCTCCAGTGGCTGAATAGAGTGCAGTTATTTTTGAGAAATGGTGACAGAATATTGGGCCATGTGGACTTTATAGCCTGTATATGTACATGTTCTGTTAAGCATATTTTAGAAAACCTAGTTAGGAATCTGTAGAGAAGCTATTTAATGGCAAACTCATTACAGCTTGATGTGTCAGGCTATAAAGTCAATAGGCTAGAATGTGCTGTAGTGAGATTAATGAACTGAAAATTTTACTGTGCTATAATAAGCTTCAGAATCATTTGGCAGTTTTGATCGGGTTTGTTTCCAGAGCACTATATGAAGCTTACACTGAAAAGATATTCTACCTATGAAAAATAATTGTATATTCACTGTATTCATGACATTGTAGTGAAAAAATTTACTTTGTCTGAACATCATTCTGGCTACTAATTATGATTACCGTTTGCAGAATAAAGTTATTTTTTGCTTCAGCATATTAAGGTAGAGAAGTTCTCCCTTGGACTGTGGGCATCTTCAAACAATAATTCAAAACACTGCGAAATTCAGAAACATCAGGAGCAAATCAACAGTCTTTCCTTACACAAAACAAAGCTTACTAAATAAGATGCATTAATTTGTATTCTTTCGAAAGTGTATTACTTCAGTACACTCCAGAGATTCAGATGGGACTGTTCTGACATAGATATTCCTCTGAACAGTTTTGCATTGTCTTATGGAGTAAATAGATGTTGTGTCCTTAAAGTATGACAGGTTTGGGCTGTGTTACACAAGCACTGAAGCAGATAAATTCAGGAGATAAGAGGATTTCACTGAGGAAAACTAATGATTTTTCTTCTGGCATATGAACATGTCTCCAGCTGTTCTGCTTTGATTGTCACTGCATAATCTTATCAAAGAGGAAGAAGTAGCTCTCTCAGGCAGCAAGTGTCAAGCTTCACAATCATGAAAATTAGTTATTTCATATGATATTTTTTTCAAAGAAAATCATCTGTGAAGGGAGGATTTGTGCTTTTTCTCCATCTATTGTTTTTGATGAGTTACACCAATTTATATTTTGGAGTGACTACACTTGAGAGTACTTCAGTACCTTTTAATCTGTAATAACTGTTTGTTCTAGGTAATCCCCCACTTGCCAACCCTTATGGTGATCCTAATTTATCTCAGCCTATAATGGCACTTCAGCAGAACGTAGCAGACATTCTGTTTGTGAGAACTAGTTATGTGAAGAAAATTATTGAAGATTGCAGCAACTCTGAAGAGACCATCAAGTTGCTTCGTTTCTGCTGTTGGGAGAACCCTCAGTTCTCTTCCACAGTCCTCAGTGAACTACTTTGGCAGGTAAAAATAAAAAGCCAGGAGAAAGATGGGAATATAAATGTGTATGATATAAGATTCTGTACTTAGATGTGAGTGTTGTATTGAATACTGAACGGGTGCTTGATAAATAAATGTTCCTTAAGATGGCATCCTCTGACAGTATTTACACTCTTAGGTCTGTACATCATGTTGAAGTACTAAGAGAAGTCCTTTTGTTAGTTTAGGAAAGCAATCAACCTTTAATGAGTCAGGAATGCTGTGTTAAGGATGGAAAGTAGAACGTGGTGGTCTTTATGTATTCCAAGAGTATCACCTAAAGACTTTCTGTCATTATACATAAAAGAACTTCTTAAATTACTTGGAGAGCTAGACTAATTTTTTAAGATCTCCCTTGTATTCATTTCAAGTATGTTCTTAAGGTTCTCTTTTACAATTTTGCAGAACATACTTGGCTTCAACCTCAGCAAAGAAATATAACACAGCAAGGTCTGTGTTATATTTCCTTTCTAATCTCTGTGAGGTCAGTCACACTTTTCCACTCCCAATAAAATTTTTGACTTCTATTAGGACATCTTTCTATTCACCCCTTTTTTTTTCATGTAAACATCACATTTCAATATGTCTTCTTTTTTTTTGGCACTTGAAAGAATCATAATAAAAATCACTTTACTGATATTTTGCTAGCCATATATTTTACATTTTAGGATAACCTTTGAAGATAACCTTTGAATACATTGCCTAAAAGTAGCAATACCAGTGCAAAATGCCATTTTGCAATTTTGCTTTTCTGAAGGTATTTTTAAAGGTAGTTTCTTCAG
This sequence comes from Manacus vitellinus, assembly GCF_001715985.3. NCBI lineage: Eukaryota > Metazoa > Chordata > Aves > Passeriformes > Pipridae > Manacus > Manacus vitellinus. The sequence goes on along the minus strand of NW_021940813.1, from coordinate 3,963,035 downwards.
CATCTCATGCTTGGGGCACCAGATCAATTGTATAAGGAAGTCATGAGGAAACATTTTGTCCTTTACATAACTTAATATATTTACAGACAAAACAAATATTGAACAAAACCACAACCCCCCAAATTCCCGCCACAATCAGCACTTTTTAGAAAAAGTCTTGTATCTTGAATTAATCTTCGTATTAATTTTATTCTTGTACTGCACCATGTACACTGCAGTGCTTCAAGAAATGCTTTCTTATATTCTCTGCATTTTCCCTTTTTAAGGTTGCATATTCATATACATATGAGCTTCGACCTTATTTGGATCTGCTTCTGCAAATCCTGTTAATTGAGGACTCTTGGCAAACTCACAGGTCAGTATTTACCTGTCTTTTTATAATTCAGTATTGTTTTGTACAGATTGTTTTTCCAGTGGTTCTGTTACTAATCCTTTAAGAGGTTTGTTTTAAATAAATCCTAAATCAAAACACACAAATGAAGCATTTTTTCTTGTTTTTCTCACAAATTTTGAGATAAGTACTATTTTTCACCTTGACCTTCCTTACTATTGAGACATTTGCTGCGCAGTCCTATAAAGCCAAGATTTTTCATATAGAAAAGAATGTGCAGTTTAGGCTAAACTTATTGGTGCCTAGATTGATTCTTGGAAACAATCCCAGCCTGGTCTTGCTAAGGAGCACATCAGTTGCAAGAGTGATGCCAGGGGATGTATAAAGTGTGAACGTGGGACCAGAGCATTCCTACATAAGTCTTCTCTGTGTGGTCACATTTCAAGAGAATTTTAACTTCAACATATTATATATTAATCCAATTTGAAACCTAGTTTTTATGTGTCTACAGAATAAAGCTTTTCAAAATTGAGATTAAAAAAATGTAATTATTGTAAATACTGGCTATTTGTGATAACAGTCCATTTTTCAAAAGTTTTACATAAAAGACATAGGTGAGATAACACAAAATAAATGTCATCAACATGCTACCTGTCAGTATTTCAGAGTGTCACTGTTTCATAATAAGTGGTTATAGGTAGTATTGGATTTACTAAATAATTTCCAACTGTGTCTCATAGGACATTTAAAATACTTGAAGTAAGAGCACACTTGCTGTGTGCAGTGAAGGTATGGAAGTGGACTCCTGTCCTTAACCTGTGGAATTAGACTGCTCCTTTAGGATGTTATCAGTTGCCTGGCCTTAGTTTAGAAGGGAGTCAGGGAGGGTGGTGGTTTGGCTTAACCACACTCCAGAACATGACAACTGAGTTGTAGGAATTTCTTCTTTTTCTTTAGAGGAATTACAGTTTAGGAAAGTGACAGAAATACCCTTTACACACAGGCTTTCCAGTTTTGCATGTATATGTGTATGTAATGCACATATCATGCAGTTTGCTTATATTTTCTTCTTGATAAACAAATATTTCCATAGGATGTGTCTTAAGTCCACAGAATGCTGGAGGATGGACGTACTTAAGTGGATATGAAGTAAAATAGTATATTTTTAGGGTTTAACTGCAGGTGAGAAATCAGTAAATGGTTGTTGTGGATAATGCTACATTTAAAGTAACAGGGTGTGAAGGGTGTTGAATGTTATAGTGTGGCTTCCCTGGAAAAGTACATCACTCCATGTTCAAGACTGCAGTCTGAGGAGTAGCACTGTTGTATGGAATTGTGTTAGGCTTCAGCAGAGGAGTATTAAATGGCCACCTGCAGTCATCCCCTGACTGAAATACTGGTTTGGTGCTGTTCTTGGTTTTGCTGTGATAATCAGAGAGTTTAAATGATCTTTGTCTTCTCTTTAAAAAGAACAAACAAAAAACAAGCCACCACCAAACAAACAGCAAAACTGTCCATGGTAAATGGGGTCTTGTAACTCCTGGAAAACAAACATCATCTGACCTCAGGCAGTGTGTGTGTCCCTCGGTGCTCCTCCTCTTCTGGCACTGCCAGGTCACTGCTGCTGTTCCTTGGCGTCAGACCCACTCTCTTAAATTTTTCTTGATTTGACAAGTTCAGGTGCTTAGTTTGGGATAATAATGTTCCAAGTGCCGTTAAGTTAAAATAGCTGAAGTAGAGCTCGTCATGGCTTTTGGATGGAGCCTGGGCTCACGGCTGCCTGCAGTCTATTCACTGCCTGTGCCAGGGCTGTGAGGAAAGAGGGCAGTTGCTTTTCCTACCATGAACGTAGCTCTTTGAGACTTCTTTTTCAGAGCCAAAAATATGTCAGTTCTCAGTTTTTGCACAGTTTCAGGGTGGCAGTTAATTTCCCTACCCCCTGTTTGAGAGCAGAAGGCAGAGAAACTGGGCTTAGTTCCAGGGAATGCCCCAGTCCCTTTTTCCCAGGGACAAATATGTACCAGTTCCTCTTCAGAGGAACTGCATGTAAAAGAGTGCATCTTTGAGAAGCATAACTAAGTGTAAGTAACCATTCTGTTGAGGATTTAACTGTTCCAGTTTTGTAAGGACTGTAAGGTTAAACAGGACTGTTTTGCAAATGCAGTATACTTTTAAAATAAGTAGTAAAAATTAACCAGTTACAGTTGATTACTATGATTAGAATTAATCATACTTACATTTTTATATATATCTTGTTCTGTTAGTTTAAATACTACCAAACATGCTAAAAATGTTACATATATGATATGTCAAGTTTGTCTTCTGATTTTAAAAAAACCTCTTGACTAACACCAGAAGTCAGAACACAAGCTGCCCCTTTTATAATTACAATATAAGTGGAGCCTTAATTCAAACACTGAAACTCTTTAACACTTGAAGTGTTGTTGTTGTTTTGGTTTGATTTTTTGTAGGATTCACAATGCACTTAAGGGAATCCCAGATGACAGGGATGGACTATTTGACACCATTCAGCGCTCGAAGAATCATTATCAGAAAAGAGCTTACCAGTGTATAAAGTGCATGGTAGCTCTCTTCAGCAACTGTCCTGTAGCTTACCAGATCCTTCAGGTGATACCTTTCATTCTGTTTCTTGCTGCTTTTTCCTAGTGCTGTGGGTTTTAAAATTAAAAAAATTTAACAATTAAAAAAACAAACCCCACCATTATACAAACCCCACCATTATTCGTTTTTTATCACTTTGATGAAATTGCAACTTTGAAGTACAACTCATTTGAACCTTCCTGTATTAGAAAGTCAGTATATGGGGTTGAAAGCAATTTGTTTAAATTCACACTCATGATTCTGTGATGCAGCTGCAAATCCACAGACTTCATTTCAAATTTGAAGTTTTCTTTGTGCAGTATAGGATATCTGGGGACTCTTTCAAAACAGCAGCAGATGGGTTGGTGGCCTGTTCTCTAATAGCTGATGTATAAGAAAGGAAAATTATTTCTCTTTTCAAGATTAAAGGAAATAATTTTGAATTGTTTCTTTTCCATCTGCAGAGCAATGGAGATTTGAAGAGAAAATGGACCTGGGCAGTAGAATGGCTTGGAGATGAGCTCGAGCGTAGACCATACACTGGCAATCCCCAATACACCTACAATAATTGGTCTCCACCAATACAGAGCAATGAAACATCAAATGGCTACTTCCTAGAGAGGTCACACAGTGCTAGAATGACTCTTGCAAAGGCTTGTGAACTCTGCCCAGAGGAGGTAAAGAATTAATTTGACTTCAGTAAAAAAATTGAGTAAAATGCTTCTGTAAACAATTAAGCTTAGCAACAGTCTCTGGTCATTGAAGAGGCAACAGATTTCATAAGTGTTTTCTAAATGCGGATTTATATTTTTATTGACTTCAGTTACATACTCCTGTGTATTTTTCAGCTTTTATTAGTGTTTCTGTAGGCATCTGTCACTTGGAGAATTAGCAATGTGGAACTGGAATTGAACACTTAAAGTAGATTATGAATGGGTCTGTATTTCCAGTAGTATATTTACAGGGGAGTTTTTATGTAGTACAGTACAAGCTGTAGGTGACACTGTGGAGTGGAATTTTTCTCCAGGCATGTCTGAAACAATCACTTCCACATAGGATTTGTTCTGGGTAGAATAATTGTAATATGTTTTACCAAAGTAAATTAAATGGGTTTTTTCAAACTTTAGGAACCAGATGATCCTGATGCCCCAGATGAACATGAGTCTTCTCCACCTGAAGATGCCCCACTGTATCCCCATTCACCTGGTTCCCAGTATCAACAGGTAAAAGCTCTGAGTTGAACCATTTATTCAGAGTTTCAGGTTTGTTTTTTTTTTCTTTAGCATTTGTGGTAACTTATATTATAGGCATTTAGCCAGAAGCATATTATTGTCAAATATCACACTTGGAGGGATAAAGATAAAGGTACATCTCCATTTTGCCAGGAGCAGTTACACCATATGAGAATTTTATCAGATCAGGGATTAATCATCCACAGAAAGACCTGAGGGACTGATGTCATCACAGTGACTGAATTTGATTCTGTCATATTTATTGACATTGATAATATTTAGTGAGTTGCTTACTTGTTTTCAAATATAAAATCAAGCCTCAAAGCCTGAATTTCAGTTTGGATAATTGGAAGGCTTTTGGAAAAAAGCAAATGGCTTTGTGCTATGAACAATGATGTCTAAATCTTAAGTACATACAAAATCTAAATCTGTTTTTACGTTAAATGCCTGCTTTGTTAATATTTTCTGGTGGAAAGCTAGATCTGAAAAAAATCCTTACCAGGGTTTTTTTTATCGAATTGGCTAATTACTAGATCCTGCACTTAGTTGCCATTTTTTGTTCCAATTCATTTTATATATTCCAAATCTGCTAATTTAATTTCCTTTCCTGCCCAAATCCATTTTCCCCTCCATCTTGCTTTCCTTACTTGATGTTCTCAGCAGAGCAGTTGGTAAGTCATGCAGATTTTCCCACTCCTTTCTGAGCTCCCAAGTTCGGACACATTCTGTAACCTCACCATTATCCGTGTGATGTGTTCACTTTCTTGCAAGAGATGGCATTTCTCACTAACACACACAATCCTCATATTCCTAGTTTCTCCACAAACTCTGCAGAACAGTAGATAAATGAGGTGTTTTTGTTGGCCAGATCTGTGTATGACTTCTTAAATTGGGGCAGAGCATCTGCAGAAGACTGCTGGTCTAGATTTCATTCAGTTCTGTAATGTTGAATTTATCCTCTTAAAAATTAAAGTGTGCTGCATAAATACAGGTATGCTTTTTCCATTGTTTTAGGAAAAAAAATCAAGCTGATTGAATCTGTTAATAAAATATATGCACAGTTTAATGTGGCAGCACGTAGGCAATCTCTCTTCGTCTCCTTTTCTTTCTTTCTTGCTACTTTTGCTTTGCATGTAACTGTTTGTTATTCAAAAGCTGAGATTGCTATTTCAGCTGATCTTGTACCTTTACAGTTGAATGTTTGTTTACCTTCTGTGTAAATCAGAAAGGTAAGTGAAAGGTGTGGATCAGAGGAATGAAGAAGCTGGGATGTGTGTTCATACTGACGTTGCCACAGGAGAAGTTCGGTGTGCTTGAGGATACGGTTCAGTGGTCTGAATGGAAAGGGGGAAAGCAAACAAGGGAGGAAACATCCCACAAGTTTAAAGCCCCTTTAAACTGTTTCTGTTTTCTTGCAGAATAACCACGTGCATGGACAGCCATATACGGGCCCGGCAGCACATCATATGAACAACCCTCAGCGAACTGGCCAACGAGCACAAGAAAACTACGAAGGCAGTGAAGAAGTTTCCCCGCCTCAGACAAAAGATTAGTGAAATGCACATAATCAATTAACTTGCTCCATCAAGACTGTGCACCCAGGCCTTACAGTCCAACCTTTCTCTGTGTCTGGCTAATATTTAAAACTAGAAAAACTATTCCTAATCAACATGGAGTGGAGAGTCTATTCACTGTCTTATCTGCAGAAAATTTGCTGTCAATATATAACCCGCCTGCAGTGGAAAGTGTATAGTGTTTTGTAATAAATGGCCTGATGCTAATGTGTAAATGGCAAAGGTGTATATAGTATATTAATGTTTGACTGTTAATTCTTGAGCAAGAAACATTTTTTTTTGTCTTGATGAGACTCACAGATCTACAAAAACAAAAAAATAATTTCTTGATATATCTGCTGCGCTCTGCAACCAGTGTTGCCTGCCTCATGGCAGTTGGATCAACTCCTTTATGAAAAAGCCTATCCATGTCAACCACAAAAATAGTTTCATGTTAATTCTTTGCCACTGGAGTCGATTTTACTATGAGCAACGTAATGGCTGGTAACCTTTTAATTATTTGGTTGATGTGGAAAATTGGTGATGTAACATTGTTTCTAGATCTTTTTTCATTGCCTTTTTCATTCTGGTATTAGGTTAATCACTTTGAAGCTATAGTTATGCTGTAACATTTAGCATGGCTTCACACCAAGTTAGTGTAGCCAATGAGGGGAAAAAAAAAAACAAAAACAAACGTGACAGCAGTTGTCCCAATGTGACAACTGTATTGCTCAGAACTTTTTCTTCTTACACCTAGACTATAAAATGGGGAGGGAAAATGTGACAAACAAGTGGTTTTCAGTTTCACATATGTTCCTCACATCTGATGTTTGACAGTTCTCTCTCTGGGTGGGATAAAGAACACTTAGTTTTCAGTAATAGGAATTTAAAAGATTTAAAACAAATATGCAAAAATTTGCTATGCCAGGATGCCTGGAGCATAATAGACTGTATTTGGTGTGCTTGTTTTGTTTCTTTGGTAGAGCTTATTAGATAAATTTCTAACACTTTCCTTCTACTGCATCCCAGTGAAGTGGAAGTCAACAAAATCACAGAGTACTTGTGAGTGCCACTGCACCAAGTTAACTTGCTGGTTTTCTGCTCGTTCACAGTTCTACTTGAAAGCGAGAATTGTCTTAGCTCTTTATCCATTATACAGAAAATCTTAACATTAGAAGCAGGGTTTAAAGATAAAAGAAACTACTGGTTAGTCAAATACAATTCTGAGGTATCTCTATTCCAGAATAAACATTTGTTTAAAGACTTAAAGAAACGCATCAGTAAATACTGTATTTAAATGAAAATTGGTAACTTGAATGTGTGTAATTTTTTTGGAACCTGTCTAAAAACCAAATACCCCTGCAAAACAGATACAGCCCACCCTATACTATTTAAATATTTTGCTGTTTTATTTTATAGAAATTATTTTGCTGAATTCACAAATAGATTTGATTTAAGAAGAATGTTTTGTCCTGTGGTGTGTGTTGTTTTTTGGGGTTTTGTTTTTTAATGGACTGCACAGAAAGGTGAATTCTGTGCAGTGGCACTATGCTGAATTCTGGAACAACAGTCACATTGAGATTCTGTGCACAAAAAAAAAAAAATTGGCCCTTAAGAATAAAATAATCAGGACAATTACACTGTAAAAGTTTCTTAATGTGATTTATCTTGTACTTTTTGTATGTTTTTATATATACATATATATATTTAAGAGCACAAGCTTGATGGTGTTTTTTACAAATGAGTTGATAGAAACAAAGCTGCTTATCAAATTAAAGGTCTGTAGTTTTGAAATGAACAATGGCAAATCCAGTTGCAAGTGCATTCTTAGGCATTTAGTGTAACAAGGGAGGGACACAGAAGATTTTTGAATATGCTTGTGTAGTGATGATCACTTTTATGCTTCCATGTTTTTCCTAGTGCTAAAATTAATTCAGATTTTTTCATAGTTTTTTAGTAACACCATTTTACCTGGACTTAGTAAATTTGAATAAAGTGTTCCCATTTATGTTTGGGAATGCTTGTTGGAGGTTTTAACTAAAAAAAAATTCTACCCTGAGTTCTCAAGTTGAAATAGTTCATATTTATTTGGACCAGTAATTGTTAAACAAGCTATCTCAGAGGCAATTATTACATATTTTTTACTATATAGGTAAAATATATAATGTGCTAGTTCAGCCTTGCCAAATGTGTTTGCTTTTAATAGTGCAATGATTGTAGAGACATGTCAAACCTGTGACACTTTAAGGCTGTGGCTTTCTTCAGCCGTACCCACCCCTGTCCCTGAACTGGGAATGGCTGCAGTGGCAGTTGTTTTTTTGAGGCAGCAAATTGAGAATATTGTGCATCTTTGTGACGTGAAGAAGGATAAGCCCGTCTTGTTTGCTGCAGCTGCTGCTTTTAGAACAGGTGTAAGGTGCAATGTTTTCTTCACTCTGGGCAAAACAGTTTTGAATTGTACTTAACAAATACTGTACAAGCAAAAAGTTTGATATGCATGTTACTGGTGCAGCATCTTGGCAGGTGATTTTCAGGCGACACACCTGGTGATACCTCGTTGGTGATGGCACACACTTTAAAGCAGTCGTCCTCAAAGTGCCTAAAGATTTAATTCCCCCCTCACTAATTTCAGTCCTGTTTTTCTGTTCAGAACAGTTTCTAGGGAATCTCTGGTCTTCCATAAAACGAGCCAATAAATAGTAAAGCAATTACTCGTGTTCCTGGCAGTGTAACACGGAATACATAGAAACTGAGAATCCATAGGTGATGTTAAATGGGGTTTAATGTGTAGTTTGACCTCAAGGGTCAAACTTAACCCCTACTACTACTCTTGTGCGTTTGGATTGTGGTTGTTTAGTGACTAAAATAAGCTTTTTAACACTTGCTACTTGTCAGTGTTAAAAATAGTACAGCCATATATAAAAGGAGTTCAGTCACTGTTGGCGTATCAGTAAATGTGCTACGTTTCAGTCACAGAGTTGGTCACCTGCACCTGTGTTACCCTTTGACAACAAGGAGATGGCTCAGGGTTCAGTCAGAGCTTGTTTGTCCTGCAGGACCCGATCTCGTGGTGATGGACAAGCAGAACAGGACTCTGCTTGACTTGGAATTTTTTACATTATTCTCCCTGCTGACTGCCAGCTCTGAAAATTCGAGTTCTCTGTTTTTCAAGCTGGTGTATCTTACTGAAATGGAGCCAGAAAGAAAATAAATTCCCCAATGACATTTCTCTTTTTTTTTTTTTCCCCAAAGTGAAACTTCAGACAACATGAGAGATTTGTGTTATCATAATTGCTGTTATGCCTTCTCAGCCACTTTGTTGTGCCTAGCTTGTGTGTTTTAGCATATGTATCATGAAAAAGCACTTATGGTTCCAAAACTTCCTATATATTTCCTGAGCTCCAGGAGAGAATGAGATTAGCCATTCTGCCAAAGCTAAAATGGGCAAAAATTGGCTGCTGTAGCAATTTCCTCCATTTTTGGTTTCAATAAATTTTGTCTACCTCTGAGTCTTTTGCCAGAAAGGCTGATAAACTGTGTCATGGCAAAGTGGCTCAATGTTTTTGTTGGTGTGAGTTGCAGTTACTGGGCATTGCAGGGAGGCTTTCAGTGCAATGGATTTAACTTCAAATGAAAGCTAAAGACTGACTGTAGAAATTAGGGGAACAAGTGGCATGTTAGTAAATTTGAAGAGTAACCAATTAAGTGTTTAAATATCTTAACTAAACCTTGTTAGTTCACACTTGCGAATACACATTGAAAGCAAATTCCTCCTAGTGATCAAAGACACACACCTTAATTTTTGGGAGGGTGAGATGCTGATGCTTATCTCACATTTCTTAAGACAGGTGAGGGAGTTTCCCTTTTATGGCCCAGCTTCAGCACAGTGTAATCAGGACAACAGTAATTTTTGGCTCCCCATCTTCTTACTTTCTATGCTCTCCATCATGTTCATGATACCACTTTTTTCACAGCCATGAGGTCTTGGGAACAAAGTCCTGCCTTCTATAGGGCCAGGCAAGACAGGCTTTCTGGGGAGCAGTAGGAGCTGTCTTGTACGTGCTGTGTGCTGCACAGTGGTGCTGCAGGAACAAAGCAAGGGCAGAGCAACCCAGCTGCTTCCTCCTGCAGGGTTTCTGATCCTCTTCCAGGTGGTCTCATGAAGAGGACAACAGCAAGCCCCTCTTTTAGGCTCAGTGCACTTTCTCCTGGTTTGCAGCTGGGATCAGAGCACACTGGAGCAGTGACCTCCCTGTGTGTGCCCTCTGTGCCATTCCAGGGTGTCCATGTCCCTGCCTTCTCGTGGTCTTTGGGGATTGTCATGTCAGTTCAGTCACTTACACTGGGACTTGCCCTCTATTCCAGCCTGGACAGCTGTACTGGGCTGGAAGGGCTTTAACCAACCCCAGCACTGTCACTTTTCACACTGTGGAGCTTTGTAAGGTTCACAGCATAAATGCCCTTTTATTTCTGAGTCAGCTCCCTCGGGGTGACTGTTTTAAAGTGTCAGTAGCCATTCCTTTGTCCTTTTCTACTGGAGCAACTGCTCAGTCCCACTCCTGCAGTGTGTGTTAGGGTAGGCTGTTCGTGGAATTGTGTTGATGTATTTTCCAGCCGTTAAATTCAGAAATCCTCATCCTGTAATCTGATTTTCTAATGCAAGTTGTGATGGATCCCTGGATTTCAACAGCATTTGTGCAAGTTCAGTTGATTTAAGCACTGCAGGAATGGAAGTTGGTGACGTGTTGCAGGGGTCAAGCCAGATCAGTCAGTGGGTGGCACAAAAGACAGATCTCTCTCTTGTTTGCAGACAGTGAAATCAAAACAAGAACGAGGGAATGAGTTTCTGAAGGAGAAAAACACTCTCCTGAATAAGGGCTAACTTTTCATTGGATTTTTAAATACCCAATTCCGTATTTTTTAGCTTTAGAATTCCTTAGAGCCACTTTTTGATAATAAAACTGACCTACAGGCTGTTTCCTTGGAAGAATTAATATAGCCTTAATCACATCAGCACAATTCTGAAGTGACAGGGTCATTCTTCAGTGGTCAAAATAATGTGCAAAAAATGTCTCCTAGTCTTTAACCATGAGCTAACCTTGAGGAATGGAAATAAGAGAAAAAAGGGTCTGTGAATTCGTCCAAAATCTAATCATAGAAAAATAAGATCGTTCCCTTCTTCTCTGTCTCTGTACTATTCAAAATGTCTGGTAGTGTTAATTTTTGTTCTTAAGTTTGCAACAGCTATCCCAGTAACTTGGTTTGTGTTGCCCAAAGTGGTGTCAGCTGCACAGTCTGCAGCATCCTGATGGGTTTAGTCCTCACCAGAGGAAAGCCTTTAAATGTTTGGGTTTTTTCCCCAAATCCACATTTCCATTGTGATGTGCTGTTTCTGTTTCCATACAATGCCCAGGGCTGGAAGAATGCTTTCCAAGTGTGGTTTCACCTGAGCCATTAAGCGAGCAGTTCTGTTCCCTTGCTGTAGTGACACCTCTGTAGGTGCAGCTTTTAAAGGTATCGGCCTTCTTTTCGTAGCTTTATTTATTGAAATGCTGCTCAGTTCTTGTCCCTCCACCCCTAAATTCCTGTCCATCATTTCTTGTGATTCTTTCTTACAGAATTTTTCCGCTCTGGATTGTAAAGGTCATTTTTATATTTAATATTTTTGTATTTTCTTGGAATCAAATCCCTTCACTTGCCATGATGTTGTTTACCTCCTTTTTTTTCTTTTACTTACACCTGTTGTCCTGCTGTTTGCTGCTGCAAAAAAAAAAAAAAAAATGCTTGCCAGGCAGCCTCCAAAGCAGAGCTTTTTACTGTGCAGTAGCAGCAGCCTTGACCCAGGTGGGCTTTGTCATCTCTCAAATCTCCTCGTAATTTGTGTGGGATTGGAAAGCTTTGTGCTACTGATGGCAGCCAGGAATTCTAATAGCTTGTGGCTTATTGGGTTTCTTCAGTTGATTAGTTGGTTGGGTTTTTTTCCCCCTTCATTTTCTATCTTGAACAGTTGGTTTGTACAGGTGAACAAAACCAGTAGGTTTTGCTGGAATCTACTCTGGAAAAGAAGGCTGATTGAAAATGTGGACACTTAATATACTTGATTGTATTTAAATATCTGGTAGGTGCTTTAAAGTCCTCAGAAGGTCTTCTGGAAGCAAATTCTAAAGCTTAGAAATGTGAAGACTAGGTCTTCAGGATTTAGTGATAGAAATTCTATCAGCCTCCCCTGTGCGTGGTTAGGGACAGGTGAAATAGCAGAAATGGGAGTATTTCCCTGAAGGGAGAGGTCATGCTCTGTGAAATCCCTGGGGAACTGGAAATGGGCTTTTCTCTGGCCCCACACACCCACTGGCAGCAGCTTGTGAGCCCTCCCGGTGTGAACTGTCCTGAACCACAGGATCCCCGGGAACCGAGGAGCTGATTCCTGGCAGGAACTTGAGATTAAGTAGCATGTAAAGCATTTTCTATCCTTTTTCTCCTCTTAAGATCTGTACCAAGTCGAATCCTCTGAGCAAATACAGGGAGTGGGCTGAGTGAGGGGCTTCCCCAGCTGCCTCTGTGAATACTTTCTACCTCTTGACGTTCTTTGCCGGCTGTTCCGCCGGGAGCGGCTCCAGCAGCGCGGGAGCTGCTGTGGGTCGGGCCAGCACAGGTGCACAAAGACCTGGTGGGGCTGTTTGCTGGGCAGGCACGGGCAGTCCCTGCCTCCCCTGGGGATGTACGGGATCATTTGGGGTACCTGTGTTTGCATCAAAGTGGAGGAACTGGCATTTTTCAGGTGGCACCACATGGACTCACAAACACTCCTTACTCAGCCTCTCGTGCTGCCTCAGTTCCCGTGTGGAGTAGCATCAAATCCGTTCACAACTAATGTTCAAATAATGGAACTGTAGGGAGGAACTTGGGTTTCCAGCTGGGTTTAGAAAGGGAGGGATGTGGGAGTGTGAAAAGCCAGGGTTCTGCAGATCAACCCAGGTGTTTATCTAGAATAAAAAAATGTTTCTGATTGCTACTGTGGTTGTGTGTAAGACTGAAATGCTGAAAGAGAACTGTGTAACCCTCCCACTCCGAGTCTGAGAGAGACCTGGCATTGGCTTTCTGAACACTTCTGCAACCTGAACCAAAAACCTGCTGTGGGAATGTAGACTTACCATAGAGTTGTGGAAGAAAACTTCAATCGTGTCACTTCTCTCGGTCTTCAGAGCAGTCAACATGGTTTTGATGTAGGTTTTAGATTATGTATATATAAATCTTATTGAAGTACCAACAGCAAACCATAAATAAAATGTGGACTTAATTGAAGAATGGGCTAGTGGAGGCCTCTTGTGTTGAATTTATTAAAATACAATCTAACAAAGTTGTTGATGGAGGAGACTCGCTGTGATGAAGACAGGGAAATAATAGCTGGGATGTCCTCAAGTTGGGAAAGTAGCCAGGTTTGCTGCTGCCTTTGAACCTGTTGTAGCACCTGAGGACCAGCTTGATTGTGCTGTAGTGGCTGGAGAAGAGCTGGATGCATGGAAACGCTCCTGGGTATCATCCCACCTTCATGCCTGCTGAGGGCCAAAGGCTTCCGTGAGTGGCACCGGCCTCTCCTCGGAACGAGGGGTTATTCCAGGGACAGGTATCCTCTCACATTCCAGGCTGGCAGAAGCTGCTGCAGCTGCTGCAGAGCTGCTCTTACCCTGTTTCCACAAGGTGCCCATTGCCCAGTTGCTTTGCTCTGCCAAGGCCATCACCTAAAGGAATGTGAGGTGGGTGTGAAAGAGCTATGGGAAACCTCTGCTTCTCTGTGTTTGCCCTTGAAGATTTGTAAATGAAAATGCAAATTACTGGGAATTTGTAGTACTGACATTAAATAAACCTGTTTGAACAAGACATCATGGAAGCAGGTAACACAAGAGGTTCCACCTCAACATGAGGAAGAACTCTGTGTTGAGGGTGGTGGAGCACTCGAACAGCTGCCCAGGGAGGTCGTGGAGTCTCCCTCTCTGGAGACATTCCAAAGCCACGTGGACACAGTCATGTGTCACCTGCTCCAGGTGACCCTGCCTTGGCAGGGGGGCTGGACTGGAGGATCTCCAGAGGTCCCTTCCAACCCCAACAGTTCTGTGATTCTGTAACACCTGAGTTTGTGGGTCTGTTCAGTCAGTGTCACCCATCTGAGGGGACCTGCCTGTGAATTCTTGGACATCCACGTGTTAGCAAAAATGAGAATTCAGGATACACTCTGGATGAATCCCAACCGGTCACTACTGGTTGGGGGGGGGTTGTTGTAAACTGGGAGAAGAAAGCTTTTGATGAAGGCAGCAAAAATGCAAAGTGACTCCTACAAATGTTTCTGTTCTCACATATCTCTCTGAGAAACTGTTAATGCCACAGGACAAAAAAAGCCTTTTTTTTAATTTAACTTCTATGGAGGCTATAATGATTTATTGATCACCAGACTCCTTGAAACCTTTCAGAATTTGGGCTCCTGTGGTTTTTACATTAGCTGAAAATACAGCCCAAAGCATTTTCCTTAGATTTGACAGATACTTACCTGGTAACTTCAGCATAACAGCATCGTTATCTTATTGCTGAAGCTGGTTTGCCTCTGATCTTTTTTGCAGAAACTCTCTGGATGTGTTTGCTCTGACTTTTTTCTACCTCACACTGCTTCCTTGCATCTCCTTTTGCATTTCCTCCCTCCCTGCACCAGGGGTGTGGCAGATTGTGGATCCTCCAGAATTGCTCCCCCCTTCTGGTTTATCAAGGGTGGGCAGGAAGGACTGGGAGATGGTGCTGTGGAAAGCCCTGGAGCAGGGATCCTTCCCCATCCCTGGGTGAATTCCTGCTCCTGCCGTGTGAGTCTCAGCACAAGGTAGAAATGTTTGGTCTGCGCAGGAGCCTTCAGGCTGCGGAGGCGTTGAAAGGGGATAATGATGTTAATGAGAGGGTTCTGTTACTGTGAAAGATCTTGTGATACGTGTAAAAGTGTAAAGAAAATGCTGTTTGGTCTTTCCGTAGGTGGGAATTTGAAGCCCTTTTAAAGGAAGACCTTTTAGTGCTTCACTGGTATGTATCTTTTTTTTTTTCCTTCTTTTTAATTTTTTTCTTTTAGCAAACAAAGCCTTATACTGGAAATAACCTCTGAAATTTCTGCAGGAACGCTTCACATCTGTCTTTAAAACAGAGTTGGCTTCATTTCAAGATTTCTGATGTCCCTGTAACCATGCTAATCCTTACATGAAGTTTTTTATTATTATTTTGATAATAAGCACGGCTGTATTTGACCACTCATGTAGTAGCTCATGTCCTCTGTGCAGCATTAGGGCTGGGAATGGAGACACTCATCTGTGAAGTATCCTGGACAGAAACTACATAAGCAAATCAACTGTGTTCTGTCACGCTGATGAGAACTGCTCGTTTGAGCCAGAGGTTCCTGGGTATGATATATAATTAAAGTATAATTGCAATTATACAATTATGCCTGTGGCAGGGGGCTTGGAACTAGATCATCTTTAAGGTCCCATGTGTTTTGTATGCAACATTGTTTATGTTGCTAATTTACATGCAAAAGTGGTTTTGTGTTGAAGCTTCTTCAGTAGAGCTCAGACATCCGCCCACCTCACCAGCCATGGCTGTAGAGGAAGGCTCCCTGCTGCTTTGCAGTGTCCCTGTCCTGTTGAATTTCTGGTTTTTACAGAAATTCTGGATTCAGAAGGATCCACTGCCCTGCTCAGCTGAACCTCCTGACACTCCACTCAGCCCTTGCAGAGGCCAAGGACCGACTTTCACTTCAGTCCCATTTTCACATTCAGTACTTCCACAGATCCTCCCAGCTTGTTAGGAACTCTACAGTATATTTTTATGGGTATTTTATTATTCTTGTTGCATTGTTAGTTCTCTTTAACTTCCCGTCAGGTAACCTGCTGGAGCTTAAATGAGACCCTCACTTTGGAAAATATATTTCAGTTTACTTCAATTTTTCATTTTAGGTTGGCTTCTTTAAAGCCTCTGATTTTTCAGTCATTCACTTCATCTAATTTGCTCTTCCCTCCTATTTTTCATACATTTTTAGCACTGAGGTGCTAGGGGACAGAATTTTGCCCTGAGAGAGTGTTTATCTTGTAGTTGTTTTCCAGTGTCACTGTGGCTTTTTTAAGTTCCATGTTCATGTTTGTAACAGGAGACTGTACTGTTATAGTTACTCGCAACACGGGTTTGGTGATTGTACCAAAATCTCCAAAATCCTCATACCACTGTGAATTTAAAGAGACTGAACATTGCATCCTGTATATTTACATTAAATGTTTGTAGCTGCCCTCAGCACCAAAAAGTGCTAGTTTATTTATTTGTGCAATTATTCCTACCCATTGATTTAATGCACTGATCCCCTGGCTGTTGGCTGTGAACACCTGTGGGATGCTGTCAGAGCCTGGGATCAGCAGCAGAGGTGACGAGTGTCAGTAACCATCTCCCCCTTCCCTAGAAAATATATGGAGTCTAAGGGGTCCAAGCGTGGTTGGAAACCATTGTTTCTGTGAGTCCTTTAGGTCATTTAATGCAAATTGTTCTGGAATATTAAATAGTGCACCTGTTCTTCAGGTGGTGTTTGGAGGGTATGTTATATTTAGGTCCATGTCAGGAGAACACAGGCACATGAACAGCTTCTGTTCTCGTGGCAAAAACATGAGATGTGAACTTTACAAACTCTGATGGTATTGGGAGAGTATAAACAGAAACAAAACCTGTCATTGCTTTTTTTATTTCCCCCAAAGGGGATCTGATGCCTTTTTCCAAGGTGTGTGGTCTAGGGTATTTCCTTCTCTATAGACATGTGACGAGCTCCAATATTGGTTTTGTGGGTGGATATAGGAAATTACTTTTCTTGCTTTGCATTCCACTGGATTCCCACCAATGTAAGTCACTCATGTGTGAGGTCTGGCTGCAGTGCCCTCAGCACTGACCCCTGTGGCACAGCCAGAGCTGCTGCAGATCAGTGGGAGCCCTGGCTTTAGCTGTGCTCAGATGTGAATGAGCTTCAGCTGCTTTGAGATTTGTACTTTTTTTCCCCTCCAAAGGCCAGTTCAGAAAAGCTGTGAATAAAGCCATTTTGCAATAAACCTCATGACTTCTCTCTCACTGCCCTCCAAAAAGCTGACTTGGCACAGGACAGCTGTTCTTATGAGAACACAGCTTCCCAGTGGGACTTCAGTGCTACTGCCCATGTTACTACAGCACCTTGGAACATCCCACCATGAACAGCTTGCACAGGGGAGAATTTTGAAGCTGTCTGCCCTTTCTAAACACTGATGAGTAAAGGGGCAGGTTGTGTGATACCTTAAAACTTCTGAGTTTGTGCTCAAAGGGAGCATCTTTGATTTGACTGGAGCCCAATGATTCCAAAAGGAAGCCCAAACCTTACAGTGATAGTAGCTGAAACACTCCCTCTGTAAGGAGTTCTCCAACTCTCAAGCTTTTCCTCCAAAGAAACAGAGCAGATAAAAATGGAAAACCATTATGTTAAAGAGACTATGAACTTGGGAAGCTGAGCACCCTTTCACCACTTCATCCAAATTCCCAAGTTAAGCCAGGTAACCAAGGGATAACCTGACTGGTCTGTAATGCTTTGTCAGGCCTAAGCAACCCCATAACCAGGCCAGTGTTAGCATCACACCAGGGCACAAGAGCATCCACACCAAGTGTTACTCCAGCCTGCAGGACCAGCTTACAGACAAACCGCTGGCTGAGAGAATCCCCCTGCTCTTCAAGGCAAGGGGGGAAAAAAACCCTTTATCTCCACTCACAACTTGTTTATCATCCCTATTTTAGCCCCACTGCAGCTGCAGACACCACGAACTTCACACAAGCTCTGTTGGGACGAATTTATTGTGTAACCTCCACAGAGGTTGTTTAGTTCTCCTTCTCCTGCACAGTCTTTGTTCCCCTCAGCCTGCCCGTGCGACGGGCAGCGATGAGACCGACCTTGCGCCCGGCGGGAGCGTCTCTCCGGATGGTCGAGGGCTTCCCGATGTGCTGGTGGTTACCCCCTCCGAAGGGATGTTCTACAGGCTGTGGAGAGGGAAGGCAAGCCAGCAATGTAACCACAGAAACAAGTAAAGGGTGTCTAACAGCAGTAACTCAAGGGGACAGGAAGTTTAACTGCTTCGCTTTTCATGTGGTGCAGTGATTATCTCGCCCCTGCATCACACAAACTCTTTCCAAAGTGCAAGGAAGGACAGTGACTGCAAACAGACTCACGTTCATGGCCACACCACGGACACGTGGCCAGCAGTTCCTCTTGGCCTTGTACTTGTGGTAGGCCCTGCCAGCCTTCAGGATGGGCTTGTCAATACGGCCTCCGCCGGCAACAATTCCTGGAGGGAACAGCAGGAATGGCAACACGCAAATAGAACACGTAAGAGAACAAAATAAAGTGTTTGAGACTAATCCCTAATGACATTCAAGTTCTAAGACTGAGTTTCTGAAGACCAATCTCAAGCCATCCCAGCTGGGTTCAACCCAGTAAGTTCCAGCCATCGCCAATGAGATCAGAGTCGAGCTACAGCCACACACTGAGGGCTCTGCAAGGGGACACACTCTTTAGATACTGCTTTTCAACCCCTTCACACAGGTTTAAGAGTTTTTAAAGCACTGCCAGTTTTACTGCTCAAATTTCTTGTGCAACATTAACAATTTTGCAAATAATGCATGAATCAAAAGAGCTCAGGGGGCTATGAAGAACTCTGAGTTTTATACCAACTTCATTATTTATTGAGTCAATTTTACCAGAGTAACACACCAGATTCCTCAATTAGGTGTCTTCTACGCAGAAGCAGGCCAGTGACACCAGCAGCCACCTCAGCTGTCAGTCAGGTGTACAACAAACCTGGTAAAGCCTCTGCTTTTTGGAAGTTGTCTTGTCATTCCTTGTCAGACCTTCCAGAACACTCCACCCACCTGACACCACCTCCAGCACTGCCCTGCAGGCTCACTCTGTACCAAAAGCATCAATGCCACTTTCCACAGAAGTCTTTCCCCAAGGACTGCAGATTCTACAGACTGAGCAATTCCACCACAGCCCGAGGACAGTGAGCATCTACTGTTCTGTCCTCTCACTAGGTCACACCACCTCCAAATTTAGGTCACCACTACCCAAAGGCAGTGCAGGTATAACATACAAACCAAGGAGGCCCTGAGCACAGACTATGCTGGTGTGTAACTCTGGGTCCAGCTTGCAAATGACCCTTTTTTTCAAGATGGTTGTTACAAACTGGGACCCAGTTTGAAAGGTTCCTTAGCGGTGACAAGCAGCTCAGTGACCAGACAAGTTCATAGCTCTGTTCCTTACCAACAACAGCTCTGTTTGCAGAAGAAATCACTTTCTTGGAGCCAGAGGGCAGCTTCACTCTGGTTTTCTTCGTTTCAGGGTTGTGAGAGATGACTGTGGCGTAGTTCCCAGAGGCACGTGCCAGCTTCCCACGGTCACCGGGCTTCTCCTCCAGGCAGCACACGATGGTGCCCTCTGGCATGGTGCCCACAGGCAGGACATTACCGATGTTCAGCTGAGCTGCAAAGAGCAACCAGAGCAGCCACAGCTTCATTTGGGTTCTTGGAGTTCCAGTTCTATTTAACACAGTGCACAAGAGGGTGGCACCGCACGGAGCCTCCGGCAGCGGCCGGGGCACATTTTAGGGTCCGACCTGGAACACCTGTTCCATGTCCAGTGTGGAGAAAGGTGTTGGGACACTCAACGTGCTGCCCCTGCCCAGGCAGCCCCCCCGAGACCCACCTTTCTTGCCACAGTACACGAACTGGCCGGTGTGGATGCCCTCGGCGGCGATGAACAGCTCCGTGCGCTTCTTGAACCGGTACGGATCACGGAACGCGATCTTGGCCAGGGGAGCGCCCCGGCCTGGGTCATGGATGATGTCCTGTGGGAATGCAGAGCTGCCTCAGAGCAGGACACAGCCTTTGCCATGGGTTCTGCACAAATCAAACAACTGGGAAAACTGGAGATGAGTACTCCAACATAACTGTCGCTTTTCAAGGGGGTCTGGATTCCTCCCGACACAAATGAGCTGAAGATTCACATCTGTAAGGATGCAACCTCCAATATCTGCATCACATCAACACATCAGGGAAAAATTCCTCACTGTGAGGGTGGTCCTGCATTGGAATAGGCTGCCCAGAGAGGTTGTGGGTGCCCATCCCTGGAAGTGTTCAAGGCCAGGCTGGATGGGGCTCCGAGCACCCTGGGATAGTGGAAGGTGTCCCTGCCCATGGCAGAGGGGTAGAACAAGATGGTCTTCAAGGTCCCTTCCAGCCCAACCCAAACTGTTGTGTGATCACAAAAGAATGACCCTGGTTAAGTGTGCTGCTTGTAACTAATCCTGTCTGAACAGTTTTATTCCTTATTTTCCTACTGAGAAATTCACTTTGCCCAGTCACCTCTGGGCAGAGACAGAGCTGGGCACAGGCAGGGATTTCTCCATGTGTTTTTTTGAGAGTGAAAGTGTTTCTAACCTTTATAATATCAGGTACAACAAAGTTACAGAAGTTCCTAAATCAGGAAGCACAAGGCTTAATGACTTAATGTTTCTTTTACTCTTGGAAAAACAAGTCAATTCTGCTCCTGGAGTACACTGAGATTAAAACACACAACCATGTATTTACAGACAAGTGACTGTGACACACCTCTTAGATGTGCCTGTTTTCCAGGACAGCTCAGATGCTGTTGGTGCCCAGTACTGATGTTTTTTTCTGCTGCTTAAGTCAAGCTTCCCTGCCTACCTTTCATCACCACCTTAGTTACAGTGAGAGTGAATGAAGTTCTCTCTACAGCCTGGAGATGACGGTGCCCTACAAAGCTGAAGGGATGCTCAGAGCACCCAACCAGGTACCTGTGGCACTGTTTGCAGTCACTGACACCCAAAAAGTACCTGCAGCACACCTGAACCACTGTATCACACCCCAAAGTACTGCCCTGCCCCCACTGCTCGAGACCAAGAGGATGGACACCTCTTAGTGATTTCAAACTGGGGTTTTCAATGTGAAATCAACTACACGGACACCTCTCCCCACCTGTGTTTCCCAGGCACAGGGAATTCTGAAGACAACATAAAACCACAATATTTCCTACAGAAAACCTGATGTTCCTACATAAAATCTGACATTTCTACACTAGCAAAGCTCCAACAAAAATATCCTACTGCTGGCTACGTGCTGCCACCTTTACCTAGGTGCTCCCATAAATCCCAAGTAGTTTAACTTCCAGAGGAACCTGATTAATTTAACAAAAAGAGAGATGCTTGAATAAGGTACGGCCTGAATAAGGTATGGCCAGGACAAGGAATAGCCGCAGGGCACTGAGGAGAGCGGGAAAGGCTTTGGATACCCCTCGGGAGGAGCGGAGAGATGGGCTGGGCTGGGATCCCGCACAAGAGGAGCAGAGGGATGGGCATCCCGGAACGGGCACCCCAGAAGCAGGGACACGCCGGGAGCAGGGACACGCCGGGAGCAGGGACACGCCGGGAGCAGGGACACGCCGGGAGCAGGGACACGCCGGGAGCAGGGACACGCCGGGAGCAGGGACACGCCGGGAGCATGGACACGCCGGGAGGCAGGGACAACCCGGCCAGCGGAGCAGAGGCCCGGCCCGTACCTTGACGATGGCCCTTGATGTATCCGTGCCGCTCGGCGAAGTCCACGGCGCGACTTGGCCGGCCTTCCTGTGCTTCACGTGTGCCGAACACGGAGCCGCGCCTTTCCTCTGCCCGCGATGACGGCGTCCCATGGCGCCCTGCGGGACAACACGGAACAGCCCCGTCAGCGACCAGCCGGTCCCTGTTGCGCTCCCGTGCCCCGTCGCGCAGCCCCCGTGCCGCCGGGCGCGGGGCGACCGATGGAAGCGGATCGGACCGGGATCGCGGCCGGCCGCTCCTACCTCGGTGCGGCCCCCCAAAGAAGGAAGCGGTGACGTCACTGCCGCGCGGCGCCGCTTCCGGCGCTAACGGATTGCGAAAGAGCCCCGCCCCGCCCGCGACGTCACGGCGCGGTGACGTCACGCCTGGGGGAAGGTGAAGTGACGGAGCCGGGCTGGGTGAGGGGTATCGGAGCTCCTGGTTCCGCTCCTCCGGGCACACAGTCGCAGGATTAATTAGGTTGGAAAAGACCTCTGAGAGCGTCGAGTCCAACCTGTGACCCAACACCACAGTGTCGACCAGACTGTGGCACTGAGTGATACGTCCGGTCTTTCCTTGAACACCTCCAGGGACGGTGACTCCACCGCCTCCCTGGGCAGCCCCCTCCAATGTCTGATCACCCTTTATGTGGATTAATTCTGTCTAATGTCCGACCTAAACCTCCCCTGGCACAGCTTTAGGCTGTGTCTTCTCCTCCTGTCACTAGTTGCCTGGGAGCAGAGCCCGACCCCGACCCGGCTACACCCTCCCGACAGGGAGTCGTGCAGAGCAATGAGGTCTCCCCCTGAGCCTCCTCTTCTCCAGGCCGAGTCCCCCCAGCTCCCTCAGCTGCTCCTCACAAGACTTGTGCTCCAGACCCTTCCCGAACTCCACTGCCCTTCTCTGGATCTGCTCCAGCCCCTCAATGTCCTGAACTGAGGGGCCCAGAACTGGACACAGCACTCGATGCTTGTCCTCACCAGTGCCAAGTACAGGGGGAGAGGTATTGAGTTTAAAAACCCTGGGGGCTGACAGCCTCTTGCCTGGAGATCTTGCATAAACAACCAGGGACCCCCAAGAGCTGCCTTGCCAAAACATCTCTTAATTAGCTGGACTGAAGATGCTGTTTGCAGGATGAGGCTCCATCCATTACAGGTACAGTTGGATCTGTAATAATCAGACTGCATCGTGCAGTTTAAGAGCTGCAAGTTTTGGGCAAGGAAGCGAGTGGAGATAAAAGCCTTTCAGTTGCTTTAAGCTGCCTTTGCCAGATTTTAATCAATATTAATTAGGGCATAACTGAGAGATACAGCAAAGCAGAGGTAATCGTCTTAGTGTTCCTAATCAACTTGTGCTACGCCCTGGAAGGGGAAATGAAAAGTGCCTTAACTTCTTTAACAGCCCACTAGGTTTTCTGCATCAGAGGCCGTTCTTCCAGCACAGGTCACTGCTGACGACCCAATTCCCTGGAGACAGACTGTTTGACTTTAGATTGACTCATTGGAAATTAGGAAAAGCTCATCAGTGTAGGCCCATCTTTGCTCCTTGCCTTCAGCTGAAGAACCTGAGCATCCACCACATCTTGAGAGATAAGCTTTCCTACAACAATCTTCCCAGGACAAATGGAAGTCACATGCCCCTAAGAGGTAAAAAACCCTGATGCCGAGGGCTCTGAGCCATGATCCCTTGTCAGATTCAGCCTGCACAGGTAAAGAGATTAGCACAGCCAGGTGTCCCCTCTGCCCATCTGCTGGAGGTCACCATCCCTCCAACAAGCAGACGGTGTGACAGCTGCTCGGGCTGAGCCCCACGTGACAGCTCAGTGTAGGATCACAAACTGCCACGTACTTTGGTTTACACTGAGTTTACATTCACACTGAATGTCACTATCTAGAGACTTTGATTTATGGTTCCTGTTGGCTTCAGCTGTGGCAGCAGGAATCTTGTTTGGTTTTGCTGCTAAATCTGACAAGAGTCAGATCTTTGAGGAACTACCTCAATTTCCAAATAACACCCATATAACCAGCAAATTACAGTGGTCACTCCTCTCTGTCGTTGTTAGTAAGGACTTAGTAATCAATTATGTAAGAAGTAGTTGTGTAATGACTTAGTACACTCATTGGTTTTACTATCCTGTATTAACTAGCCTTTGCATTCATTTTATTATTATTTAATTCATGGTGCAGTCTTGCACACTGCTGTCACCATCTGTGAAGCTGCAACCTCTCGGTTCTGTCGTGGGCTTGGCCAGCTGCCTCCCTGCTCAGGTACTGCTGCAACATGGAGGGCAAGGATGAAACCAGGATCACCTCTCTCTCCTCCCTGACAGCTTTTGGGATGTCCTGAATGTGGTTAGAAATGTCTGTTCCCTAACAGTGTGAAGAGTTCTGAGTTCATCATCACAACAGAGGCTGTTTCAGCCTTTCCTCCCAGTAATGCTGAAGGTTGTTACCTATTTGTATCACCTCAGGCTGTGTTTATGCACATCTCAGGATCAGAGCATGCTGCTGCCCAGGGTTCCAGTGCTGGTATTGTCCAAGCTGATTATTAAGTGTTTTTCCACCGGAGAAAACCAGGAGGAGGCTGGGAATTGTATCCATCTAGGTTTCTGTGTGCTCATGGTTTCTTTTGGATTCATACATGGATGCAAAACCCTGAAAGCCTCCAAGTTTTCTAGCCTTGATGGAGTTTAGGAATCAGAGAAGACATGCAAATAGGTGACAGAACTGCATCAATGATGGTATAATTTTATAATTGATTTCTCCTTATTTAAGAGACATTAGTTAACATGTTCATCATCAAGGAATAACAGCATTGTATTACCTGACCCAGCCAAGCATGGACTGAACTCACAATAAGGTTAATTATTTTCTTTAGCTGTGCCTTCAAAATTTCATGGATCCAAAGAAATGTAAACAAGTAGTTTAATTGCCACCTGGTGGCAATTAAAAAATCCTGTCCAGGGTTTGTTGGAACAGTGTTGCTGTGGGTCGTGCCCTTCACATCTTGGTGCTGAAAAAATGCAAGTGTTGGGCACTACCAACGATCATTATTCTATTAGAGTTTTAGGAAAGGAGGTGGTGCTGTGGTTTGAAAAGAGGCTGTTTCCCTCCTCACTCGTCCCCTGGGCCATTATCATCTCCCAGAACGCCCCTGTGGGGTATTTCACTGTGGAGGGAGGAGGTGGCAGTGGCAGAGCTACAGCAGGACAAGCCCATGCTGGGCAGGACAGAGTGAGACACGGGGCTGCCAATGGTAGAACAAAGGCAGCTCCCAGCAATACAGGTATTGCCTGGCACTGCCCACCAGCCACACGGCTGTGCAGCGGCTGCTCTCTGGTGCAGCTCTGAGCCCTGAGATTTTGCCTTCAGGACATCATACCTGGCAACTGCACCTGGGTCCTGGTTTTGCCTGGGATGGAGTTAATTTTCTTCCCAGTAGCTGGTACAGTGCTGTGTCTTGGATTCAATATGAGAACAATGTTGACAGCAACAACTAAAACATCAGTGTGTTAAGCAGAGCTTACTCTAAATCCAGGACTTCTCAGCTTCCCATGCTCTGCTAGTGAGAAGGTCCACAAGGAGCTGTGAGGGAACACAGCCAGGACAGCTGATCTGAACTAGCCAAAGGGATATTCCATACCACAGTGTGTCGTATCCAGTATATAAACTGGGGGATGGGAGAGGCTGATTGCTGCTCAGGGACAGCCTGGGCATTGGTCAGTGGGTGGTGAGGAATTATATTGTGCAACACTTGCCTTTCTTGGGTTTGATTCCCCTTTCTCTCACACTCTTTTTTATATTATTTATTATTATTATTATTGTTGTTTACTTTATTTCAAATACCAAACTGTTCTTATCTCAACCCATGGGTTTTACCTTTTTTTTCAATTCTCCTCCTCGTAGCACGGAAGAGCGAGTGAGCTGCTGTATGGTACTTAGTTGCCAGCTGGAATTAAACAACAATAAGCTGTTCTGATTTAAGACATTACAGCCTTTACCAGCCATCCTGCCTTTCTGCCAGGAGTTACAGCCACATGGGAAGAGGAGCAGAGGCAGGGCCAGCGTGCTGGATTTCCCTGGCCAAGGCCTATTTTTCCAGCAGTGCTCAGGCTGTGTGGGAGCTGGGGGAACTGGCTCACCTGCTTGAGGGTTCTCCAAGGCCTGGCAGCAAGCACAGGGTTGTCTGGATAACCCAGGCACATCCTGGACATCTGCACAGATCAGCTCTGCTGTGCTGTCCAGGGGTCCAAGGCTCTCGGGAAGCCTTGGCCACAGTGTACATGCATCCTGCCTCCCAGACATGGGAATCCAGATGGAAGTCTGGTGATTTTAGGCAACATAGGGGATGCTTCCAAAGCACAGCTGCAGCACATCACAGCCTGATATTTTGGCAGCAGCTTTATCCTTTGGTTGCTTAAAGTACAACACTGAGCTGAGGTGGCTGAGTCTTGGACCCACATCCTGATACCAGGGCAGTAACAACTCAGCAGCAGGGAAGCACCCACACTGCTGGGCAAGGCCAGGTCCTCTCTCCCCACAGCTACTTCCACTGGACTGTGTCTGCTGGA
Organism: Manacus vitellinus; assembly: GCF_001715985.3. Classification (NCBI taxonomy): domain Eukaryota; kingdom Metazoa; phylum Chordata; class Aves; order Passeriformes; family Pipridae; genus Manacus; species Manacus vitellinus. The sequence goes on along the minus strand of NW_021940813.1, from coordinate 3,937,080 downwards.
GCCCTTCCTCATGCATCCTCCTGGAGCTGCCAAATTTGATGGAATAATACAGAAAGGATAAAAACTGTTCCCCAGATTCTGGAAGGGCTTTGGCAGAGTTGTGGGTGTGCTGCTGCAAATGCACGGTGGGAGCAAGTCAAGGGTGTGTTGCCTTAATTAATCCTCTCATGACAGTCACAAGCTAATTTGTTAAAGGTTAATTGCACTGTAAATAGCAAAAGGGGTGGTGTTCTGCTTGCAACAGATGGCAGCCACCAAGAAATTTTGATGAGATTGCTGTTTGGAGAGAGGGAAGAAACAGCAAGGTTTCTCTAGGACCCCACCTTGGGAGGAAACTGAGAAGAAAGGAAGCCCTAAACTCTGTGCATTTTTTGAAGGGGAAGGAAATAAAGTATGGCTATAAGATTCATTTAAGTGTTTTCTCTCTGGAAGTGGTGTCCTACAAGGGAAATAATCCTGACCTCCTTCAGGTGGGCACATACCTCCGTTTATGGTCCTACTGACCTCTCGGGGGCTTTCAGTGGGATTAGGAACTGACACGTGCACTCCAGCCTGGCTGCAGCATCACAGCTCCAGTCTGCAAAAATAACACACCTGCTAATCCCTGGCAAACACACTCCTGGGTGATCCTATTACTGCAGGCTGCTGCTCCCAGGGCAGGGCACAAGGGGTGTGGGTCACCTGCTGCCACTGAGGCGAAGGAAGGGCCACGGAAAGGAGTTACTGCACAGGCTGTTCAAGGGGAATGTCCTGGGCCTGCAGTATCCTGGATATAAAGGCAAAGGAGCCCTTTGTGAGGATCTCCTCCCAGCAGCCCCCCCATACCACCCTCAGCATCCTGGTGAGCACAGGCCACTCGTGTGTATTCAACTCTCCTGGCTTTTGAGAGGAGAGAAAAATCCCTCTGCAGAGACACCACAGGCCTCCATTTCACTGACTGCTCCCAAAGTAAATACTTTTGCTCTCTTCAGAGGAATTTCTCCTTCTGAAGGGATCTGCTTGTGTTTCCTCTTTTGAAACAAATACTCTCCCTCGACTCTACCCATATCCCTGCTCCCAAGCCTGTCTCATTCCTAAACCCTGGAGAGAGTTCCAGGAAAATTATGTGAGCTTTCCCTTCTGGTCTTGCATGAAGCAGATGAGGTCTCTGACTTCATGACAACCACTTAATCATAATTGCAGCTAAAACCTTCCCTGTAGATACAACACTGGATGACCTGGAAGGAAACCATACTTGTTTACAGTGTCCTGTGTTTGCAGGTTATAATTTGCAAAGCAAGAATTTACGTAGAAGAATCCTGGCCAATTACCCAACCTGCACATTCAACCCACGTTCCCTTCTGAGTTACTGCACCAGCACAGGAAAAAACTGGCACCCCCCTCCCTCTGGTAATGCCCCTGGCATTCCCTGGGCTTACAGAGGTGTGGCAAAGACATTGCCCGCGGTGCACAAGAGACTCCAGCTGTGCTAGGGCAGGATTTATCACAGAAACAGGTGGGTTAAGACTGGAACGGTATGCAGAGGGGAAAAAGCCGATTAAGTGATTGCCTTCTCACCCCAGAGAGAGCTGACTCCTGCACAGCCAAAGCTCTCCAGCAGGGTATGGGTTTGCAAGCGCTTTCTGTTATTCACTGGCTAATGACAGCCAGGATTCCTTGGCAGAGGGGAGACCCAGAGCTGCAGAGGTGGAAAATCCCAACCAAAACAAAGCAATTTGCACTTCACAGATGGATTTAGCAATGTTCATTAATTAGGTTCTGGTGACCTCTAGAGGCCTTGAGCCCAAAGCACCTGATTTTTGAGGATCTTTCCTGGAATAATGAGCACAAAAATTCTGCTTCATTTTAGTTTCAAACCAAGATTAATTTTAGCCTTAACGGGGAAGGTATTGAGGAACAGTAATTGATGGTTATTCTTTTCCTCCCACTAAGGAGGAAAGGCTCCCACATTCCCTGTGTGCAGCAGCTTCAAAGCCTGCACAGTAACTGTTGTAGGTATTCTGGAGATTCACATTTTACAAGAAATTTGCTTTGTGTGTTGTCAAGTAAGAGAGGAACTACTTCTCTTCCTTATCTCTAACAATATATTCAATTAATCACTGATCCCAGAAAAGCTGCCCACCTATCTGGTGAGATAATCTGGTTGCTTACATGCATATAAGTTATGTGGGCTTAAGATTCAGGCATTACACGTGAGTTAAAGTGTGTTAGCAGAACACAGCCTTTGTGGACTAGTCCTTGCAAGGCTGAGCTCAAATACTGTGCTAGACCTCTCAGACTGCAGTATGACCGTGTTTTCTGAAAAATTGTTTTCAGCTGCAAACAGGGAAAAATTGACAACCCACCAGATTTGGGAGCAAAGCAACAGAAAATTTACCCTCTGCCTGTGTTGTAAAACAACAATAAAATTACCTGTGGAGAAGAGTGAGGCAAGAAAATGTGTAAGAAAAAAAAGTGGGTTTTTAGTTAATACATCTGAATCAGCTTTTTTTTTTTTCCTTAATGAGATCAGCAGAGATAGCTGATGGAGAAGGGAAGAAATCCACTGAGCTCATTTTCTGTCCTCTTGAGCAGCTGAGATACGAGGTTGAAACCGTACCAAGGAACTAAGAGAACTGGAAGGAGAGATGGAAGAGAAGTGAGGCCCTGGCCAGAGAGACACTGGGGAGTTCACTGAGAGAGGCTTACAGCCACGGAGCAGCTCAGCAAGAAACAGATAGAAAAGCTGGGGGAGGTGAAACATATCTGCAGCAATGCACAGCTCAAAAAACTCTTCAGCAAACTTGCAGGGATGTGTGGGAGACCTCCCAAGGATTTCTAATTTAAGAGCACCCAGCTGTACTTCCAGATTTAGTTATTAGTTACTTTTCCTACGCAACTCCCCCCCCCCAAAAAAAAATTGTTTTTCTCTTTGCATTTCCTAAAGGACCTCCTACCAGCACTTTATTGGCAGCATTTGTTTGGTGACAACATCCCTGGAGGCTACAGCCAGGGTAGTTTGCGCATCCAGCTTAGAAACCAAATACAATAGCACAGGATTCTCTCTTGCTTGATAGATGTGACCCACAAGAGAGGGAAAAAGAGTATGTTTTGGTATTAATTTTTTTGTTTGTTTTCTTATGGCATAATGATGGATGAGCTTGTTGAAAAAAAGAAAATTTAATTATTTTCTTGGGGGTGTTTTTCATATTCTCTTGCTTTGTTCTTCTCTTTTTGCCTTGTAGGCAATAGAGCTAAAGGGATTTCATGCCTCAAAACAGAAAGGAATCCTGAGCTACTGAGGGGAATTAAGAATGGAGGAAGGGGGAAAGATTTAAAAAAAGGATTTTAAAAGAATTCTTATTCAGACTGTGTAAAAACTCTTCTGAGGTTGATCGAATCAAGACTCCTGCAAAACACTTGGGACAAAATCTCAATTTGTTAAAAGATCTGCATTCTCCTCTATCTCCTAAGTGCAGACTACAAAACTAATTTGATTCTGTTGGTCCTTCGAGAAGTCCTCTAGCAAAAGAAGGCTGGGGGTGGGGAACCTCTCTGTTTTGATATTTGTGAGAAAAAAGGAAACCCAAGCTCTAAGGCCACTTGCATAAGCTTTGTAAAGCTCTATGAATTTAAAAAAAAAAAAAAAAAGAAAGCATTTCTTTTGTAGTTACCAAGAAATGCTGGCTCCATATGGTGCAAAAGCATTTTTAATTTACACAGGTTTGTTGGCTGGATACTTTTGATCAATAGTACGACAGTGCTAATCAGAAAATGACAGGCAGTTTTCATGTGGACCTTTTCTGGGTAAAACCTTTTGAACTTTTCTAATCTCTTAACCGAAAATGAGAACAAAATATTGCTCTTGCCTTTTCTCCAGATACTGTTTTTCCTTCCTTTTTCAGAGATAAGAGAAAGAATAAAAGGAAAGAGGTGAGAAAGGAAACAAACATAAGATGGTAAAATAGAGAAGTAAAACTCCTCCTCCCTCCAAATAACTGTCAGGTTTTTTCCATTAAAGATGTCATTATATTTAAGATTTCCATTTCCAAATGGAAAAAATCGTGACTGGCTCCAAATATAAGAACAATGCTTGAGGGCAGGCCTAAAGTGAGCAATAAGTCAGAGCAGGAAATATTTTGCTTGGGGAACACATCGTGATTAGAACATAAATAATCCTCTTTTCTCCTATATGCAACATAAACCAAACACAGCTGTGAGTGCAGGCGTGCACATCCCCATGTTTGTGCACACACACAGGACTCAGCCCCGTGTCCCCAGGGCAGTTCTCTGACAGCACGAGAGGTGAAGGGTTATGACAGAGGGGTCGATGACTTGGTGTCAGCTGAAAATCTCATTAAAGCAGAGCAGCAGAGCCAAGCATGCAGGGAGCACCGAGGGATGTCACCAGGAGGAAGCCACCCCTGGGCCAGCAGGAAACTCTGTGTATCAGTCTCTGCAATAAAATTCTATTTTATTTCTTAGTAACCGTGGCAGTCACAAAATATTTGTTTTTCTGTGGCAGAATCACATAGTGGAGGGTGGCCTTAAACTGGGGCTGTGCTGAGAGAGAGGCCTGCCAGGGTATGTGTCTGCTCCAAGTTCTACTCCAGAGCTCAGCATCACACACAGGTTGCCTGTGTAGGTTGGATACTCACACAGGGCTGGTGTCATTCACAATATTTGGGGCTCCAGAGCCTTCCACCTGAGCCTGGCTCTCAGGAGCCTGTTGTAAGCACACAACAGATCCAGGCTCAGGCTGCTGGATCTTGCCTTTTTGCAGGAGCTGTGCAAAACCCACCTCATGGGCTATGGGAGACAGGCTGCTCCCTGGGCTGGGCAAATCCAAAGCTCCCCCACGCCTTCCCAGTGCTCAACCCACTCCAGTCCCAAGTACAAAATTTATTTTCTCTGTTTTGGGCCCTCTTGCTGGCCTGGCAGATTTTGCCCTCCCAAAAGGCATGGTGTTATTCTTCCTTGTCCATCTGAACATTTCCTTAGTAATTTCTAGCACCAGAAGTGAAAAGACATGTTTTTTTTTTAACTTTCAGTGTCATCAGGGATGCTTCCATAATTCAGCACAAGTAGACCTGGGGTGAGACACAGAGCTGGGAGCGATGCTGGGGCAACTGCTTTCCTTACCAGTCCTGAGGAACCTCCTGGATGAAAACAATTCAATTCAAAGTGAGTCTGAGGCATCCAGAGGGATCCTGGGTGGCCCAAAGCTCTTTTGCAGGAAGAAAAGGAAAGCCATACGCCTTCCTGCAGAATTTGTCTCCCTCTGAGATCTTCTTGTGAATTTTTCCATGGCAGGGATAATCCAACATAATCAGTTCCATTTGACCCAGTTTAATCACCACCTTCCTGAAGTGGAGTTAATGGGTGCTTAATGTTAACCAGCACGTGAGGAGGATGGTTCTCAGATGATCTTGGACAATCACTCTACAGTTCCTAACAACACTACATTTTTTTTCTTTTAATTCTTTACCCAGAGTTGGTAACTTCTGAGGCCTAAACCACAGTACATCTTGAGCTCACTAAGCTAAAAATACTGACTTGCCAATGACAGAATACTAATGAATCCTCCCAGGAAAACTAATCTGTCATTTCCCTTCCCACAGGAACACATACAAGTGGTTAAATATCTAAAGATTTTGTACAGCCTCTCTGCCTATGGCATTGTACTTTGAGATCTTGATTCAGGTACTGTAGGCATATATTTCCTTCATTTCCTGGCGTATTATTCCACGTCTGTCATCCTGCAACAGCACTGATTCTGATTTTGCTTCGCAAGAATGACAGCATTCATAAATAGAGTCTCTGCTTTTGAGATGGTTTTGGTTTTAGTCTTTCAGATCTATGTCAGGAGTGGGGTGCTCCCATTGGCACTGTAAGCTGGAAGACCCAGGTAGCCCTGGAACAGGCAGTGCCCTCACTGCCATGGTGCAGATCCAGGCCAGAGGATGCTGGGATGGGGGTCCCAGACTGAACTCCTCAGGACCCTGGTGACCCCCCAGCAGGACAGCAGTACTGTCCCAGTGAAACCCAAAGACTGCTTCTAGGTGTGAACTATTCTATGTTCTCATCAATTCACTTCTGTTGTGTTGTCTTGAAATATCCTGTAAGGGAATAGAGAGTAATACTGATGGTCTAAATAGCAGGCCATTTGAGCTTGGGTGGTCACAGCCACCTCCTGCTCCTCCTCTCCTGCTCCTTCCTCCAAAAAGGTAATTTTACGGACATTTCCTCGTACTCCTTTGACTGACAACGTTTGTAACCATTGCACTGTGGTGACACCTGCATTCAGGTGTGTGTTTGGCCAACTGGATGTATATGGTACCCCACACGTGGTGATTAGAGCAAGAGGGGGAATGTGCAGTACTGAGCTCACTGCACTTCACCTGCACTACTTCTTGACTTGAGACAGAGTTTCTTGCTGCAGCAAAACCACTGATTCTTAGCAACTTTATACATTTGTCACCTGACTAGACTAAAAGTTGTTTTGCTCCCTTCCCTGCTACCTGCTGGCACCCCTTTTTTAGCCTGTGGATTTTCTTTTCCCTTTCATTGCTGCTTATTTTTTATTTAGTTGTTTGTTTGTCTAGGTTTTAAACATGCATCTTTGAAACAGTGTAGACAATGTCTTCACTTCCTGGAAAAATCTCACATCCCATGGTTGGGGCCTAGTGGACTTACACAGCAACCACCTCAATTGACTGTGATCTCATCTCTCACTGATGACACTTTCACCCTCTCTGCCTTCAACACCAAGCTCACCTGCTGTTCTTCCACTGAGAAAAGGACCTTGGGATCACCTGTGGGTAGAGTGCATTTGCTCTATTCAACCCCATGTCATCAGTATCAGCAGTGAGTGGGATCCAGTGTTTACACAGATATCCTACCAGAGGCACTTCTCCCATGCCCTATCCAGAGGCAGGAATCACAGAAGAGCTGGCAGTTCTTCCTACTGAGTGTAATTCCTGACTTCCTGCTGCTGAAAACTTATCCATTCATGGTGATGTGGTGGTTTAAGGCAGAGGCTCAAATACCAGATGTTTATCTTACCACCCTAAGACCTCTTGTGTAACACTCCTCCTTGTCTTCCCCCCAAACAAGTGAGACTGAACATCAAGGCTTCAGAGGCAGCTCCAGGACTTGTGCTGGCTGTGCATTCTTGCCAGGGGCCCATTGCCAAGGAATGGGAAAAAATGGAGTTGCAGGGCTGGGCTCTGATAGATGTTGATCTGAAAAAGGTCTATTTAATAAACAAACAAACAAGATGTTACATCCCCACAAGCATTGTTAGCAGGGAAGTGGGTTGCTTGGGGAGCCTCAGTGCCATCTAGCATTTGCAATTGGTCTATATTTAGTCCTTTGAAACTTCCCAGATAAAAGTTCTTTTAAGGTGATCAGAAACCTTTGACCACCATAAAATACACAGTGAGGTTACATGTCCCTGCTTCCTCCCTGTTGCCACAATACAGCCTCTCATACTTTGTGTTTGAATCATCAGGTTCCCAGTGCTAACACCCAGTCTCCAGCAGTGTGACTACACAGTAGGGAGACAGAACACGTGTTGGTTAAAGCCTGACAAAGCAACACTTGGATTTAGGTCAGGCACAGCAAACAGGAGTTACTTGTATGCTGTACCTGGCACCCATTCAAACACAGAGCCTGATGAATTCACACTAGCCCAGACATGCAAATGGTATCTGCCTTTTCCCTTTCCACAGACATTTCTTCTCAGACAGTACCTTCAGCTCCCTGTTTCTGTGCCCCTACAATTCAGGGCTGACACAAGGCATGTTTGCACCATCATTATACATGTCCCTCCCTTCTCAGTGCATCCACAGCAATGCTGCCCCTCACCTGCCCAGCTGTGGCACAAAGCAGGCAGCAGACAGTGCTCAAACTCCAGCTGCACATCCTACACTGTCCAGATTGTCCAGCTGGGCCTCCTGCAGAACTCTGACCAGGAAACCATCTGCTGGACCTCACACCTTCTGATGGACTGCCAGGACTCTCAGGGCATTCATTTGATGACGGTGAATTCACCTTTCATCCTCACGGTCTTTTAGACTTTGTCTCTCACCCCACTGTTCCTTTATCCCTTCCCATTTTCCCCTGGCTGCAGTCGCTTCCTGGTGGTAGAAGCAGACTTTAGTTTCTGTTCCAGAGTTGGCAGAGGCTTTTAACTCTGCATTTAAGTCTGGATTTGCAGAGGCTTCAGTTTGTAATGCCTTAACTCCTTGTTTGCTAATTGTTGGAGTTGAATTTTGTCCTTTCTTGTCTTCTGGCCCAGCTCAAGGCCCCTTAGTGCAGCTGACTCTGCATTAATGAAGTTATGGAGAAATGTTATTAATTTTTTGATTAATGTAAGTATTATTATTTCATAATGAATGCATGATTACTTTACACATTTATAGGGATTATATTTACCTATATTTTATATTCAAAATAGAAAAGTACAAATATCACAAGTAAAATATAGATGAATTTAGCCATAAAGTATTTCTCAGCTTTGCCAACTCCTGATGGAAAAGAGATTAAATCAGACTAAGAATGCAGTAACCTCACCTACAAATTTAAGACTGACTTGGTGGTAGAAGATTACATACACACCAGGGATCACTTGGGATTAGGTAGCATCTTGAGTATATTGTCAGGCTGTACAAGAAACCAATTTAGCACAGCTCTATTTGTTCTTCAGCTTGTACTCAAAGTTTAACTTGTATACGCCTCAGTCTTGAAATTATTTTAAATGCTTCTATTAAAAACATATGTGAGCTGGGCACAGTCAACCACAGAATGACTTCTCTGAGACATGTCCTAAGTGCTGGGATTCCTGAGCAGCTTTCAGGCTGTTCTGGAGGGAAACACGCAGCTCCTTTCTACAGCACATGTCCCCCTTGGCTTCTGCACCTGCATGTGGGTCTGGAAGGCCGAGGTCGTAGGATGCAATAACTCTGGTCTTCCCAATTTTCTCTGCTCAGTGCTTTAGAACAGTGAACTTGTGTGGGTTTTCTTCACATTTCTAATTTATGTTGGTTCTCACACGCTTGGGCATCCCCTCAGTAGCAGCCAGAGTAACTTCCCAGCCCTGGTATTTTCAGTGCATGTCTGGAATTTTGGAATGGGGTGGTGAATTTGGACCCTTGTATGCTGCAGTTGTTGATTTGCTTCTTGCCTTTTCTACTTCAGTTGTGTATTTGTATAAAAATTAAGAATCCTGGTGGGTATTTTTAGTGCAGGATCCAGGGGTTTTGGCTTTTTCTTAGGTTTAGATGGGGGACTCTGAGTTCTTTGTTATCCAGAGCATTGTCTGTACAGTTGCCATACATTAAAGGAGCTGGAATAGAATCGGCGCACTATCCAGTTTCACCCAAATGAGGTTGTTGAGCAGGATCCAGAAGATCTGTATCCACAGAAGACAAACACAGTATTTGAACAGAAACAAAGCCTGCGATTTATTTCATTATTTACCAAGTGCTGCCATGGTGCTCAGTACTATATAAACATTCCCTGCCCCGGGTTATTAATACTACCAGGCACAGGCAGGTTCAAGAATCAAAACACCTTATATTAAATATTCCCAGAACGAAAGCTGTAAGGACAAGTTAAAAGGACAAAGTTATCCGTAGAGGAATCCTGTTAATGAAGTTTCAGACTTCAAAAATAGCTACGTGTTCCAATAAGAAAAAGTTCACATTTGAGGACCTAACTTTCCACCCATGCCATATAACAACCCCTCATGGACTCTTGCTGTAACACATTTCTGCCCTGTTCAGTGTGTGAGGGATGCCAGCATGGCCTTTTTATTGTACCATAAGGAACATCCACCCCCCCTAACAAATATGGAGAACTAGTAGGAGATCAGATTTTGGGGGTTACACTACATAGTGATCCCATATTTAGGGAGAACAAGAAGGTTTTGGTCTTTAGACTGCATAGTTCTGGAAATGCTGGGGAGTCACTGCAGGGTCCCCAGCATATGTTGTCAGTGGGTGAACAGTAAAAGGGAAAATGTTCAGGAAGAATGAAAGGTCACATCTTTACCTCTTACAGAAGGACTAAAAGATGCAAGCTATTTGGAGGCACCTGGCAGAAGAAAAAAAGGAGTGTTTTACTTAGATATAACTTAAAAACATTATAAATTCTTGAGAAAGGCTGGGAAAATTGTACTTAAATGCATCAGGTTGAAATGATCCCAAAGGTATACGATTGCTTGATGAAAACATCAATCATTTTTTAAAAAATTATGTATGCATGTTTAGGTCAGTGAAGATTACATCTTATGTAAGGCCACTTAAAAGACAGAGCTCTCACAAGAATTACAAATTATTCTGGGCCCATGAAAATCATCCTGGTTTTAATTACAACATTAAAGACAAATCCATAGAGTTGTAAGTTCTGCTGGCAAGCAATCATTATAAATCTGGACAAGGGATCACACAGAAATTGTAAATAAGGGCTGTGAGAGATTTCAGTACTAGCTATTTTCGTCTTTAGAAATGTTTTTCATTTCAAAAAGTCACCAGCACTTGTGCTCAGCCAAAACTTGCTCATAAGACTAACCGGGATTTCTGAACATAAACTGTCCTTAAAAGGATACTGTCAACTCCCAACTAGTCAGTTTTGAGAAGAATTTTAAAGATCTTTCAGTACATGAATCCCTGGGGTGATGCCTGTCCTTTTGTCACAGTACTTCACCTTTTTTCCTCAGTGCTTTATCTTGCCCTTTTGCAGCATCAAAGGCACCACACAAGCTCAGGGAACCAGAAAATAGGGAGGTGAAACTGAGAGCCTGGAAAGCATTGTCAAATGCTGAAAACAAGCCAGGGGAGCTGAACAAAGAACTGAAAAGGTATATCTCCTTTTATTAACTTTCAGTTCCAGGAATTGTTTGGAAAAGAGAGAAAAATGTCAGGTAACGATGCTCCTGCAATTTAGAGTTTAATTACAGCCAATACTGCAATAAAGAGAGGAAAGATGGACAAAATGAAAATTCTCTTCTGATATTAAGATGACCTTAAAAAATACTTTTAAAAAGACAAAAATTCAGACAAAGCAAGAGTTCAGCATGTTGTGGAACAGACATACAATATAGTTCCTATATCCTGGCACTTTAAACCAGAAGTTTGTTACAAATATCATGATCCAATGCCATGAGTTGTTGGAGGTGATAGTTACACTGACTTGAGGGGGTACTGAGGGCAAACTGGGAGAGGAGTCCCTCAGATCATCAGACAAGAGTTGTACAAGTCTGTAACATGTTTTATTATATTACATTTGTGTCAGCAGCCCTATCCTCCCAGTGGGATTTGTGCAGCTGGGTCCTTCATCTTGCAGGGACCCTCAATGATAGCAAAAAATATCTTTCAGTAAAGCTGTCAGGATTCAAACACTGCTGCCCCTCTGAAACGAACCTGAATCCTACTGGGACCTTTGTTTGGCCTTTCCTTACCTTCTGCATTTGCTTGAGAAGAGCTGCAAGGACAGCCCCAAGAAACAGCCCCAGCAAGCCTCGCCCAGTCCGACACCAGCTTTATTCCAGATGAAGAGGTTTGAGCTGGTGATGCAGATCAGCCAAGCAAGATGAATCCCATGTATAAACAGCAGCTTGCATGTGAGCCTGTCATTACAGGCTCTTCCCATATAACTTCAGCTGTCTAACATGGAATGACGAGTAGGCAAAAGCACCTTTGGAGGTGCCATGTCTCCTGTTGACTCAGCAGGATGACTAAACTCCTCACTGGTGCCTACAGTCAGGCTGGCCATGTTCCCCCTCCCACTGTGCCAATCCCTCCCTAGGCAGTTTTCCACATACAGCAGGCAACTCACATGCTACATATACATCACTCGTGGTGTCTGCTGATATCTCAGAGACAATTATAAAATAGTCACTTGGAAATGGCAGAGTTTCTTAAAGAGGCAGCCAAAGTTAACCCTTTTCCTTTGCTTTCTTCTTTCCATTTGTCTTCTCAGCCACTCTCATTGTTGTCCAGCATTTGGCACCGCTGTAAAAGTTGTTATGCCAGAGTGTTTCAAAAATAAGATAACCTTCTGCTCTGTTTTATAGTGGGTCCATTCATGAAGACCAGAACTTTCTATCCTGCAACGTCAGAGTTAATATCCCTGAGATATTCTACTATTCCACAGCTGTAAAAAAGAAACCAAAGCAAACCTAAAAGAATTTAGCATGGAAAACATATTGCAGCTTTAGTGACACGCTGGGCTTTTGTTTAGGTTTCTTTATTATGACGAGTCATAGTATGTAAACTTCTCATGCAGTGACTGAAGTCATGTGTCTGCTTTATTTTAGCTTTGGAAACAGCAGCAATGCCTTTGAGAAAGGACCTGAGAAGTCCTGAAAGCCAAGGTACCCTCATAAGCACTGTGCTGCTTTTTCACCCTTTGGCTAGAAAACAGAGGTGTAGATTCTCCAGACCAGCCCTTTCCACATTAGGCCTTCCTTTTAAGACCCTGGCACTGGGAATGCTGCTAGCAAAAAAAGGATGTCTTGTTCTGTGTCTGTCTGGCCTGCCTTGAGCAGAAGTGAGCCATGCACAGGTGAAACCAGCAGAGCTCTGTTAGTGCTGGTAGTTCCACTGCTACTTTTATTAGTGGAGCTGTTCCAATCAGAAACCCCTTCAGCAGGGTTAGGGTGAATGGATGTTTGAAAACAGCTCCCCATCCTTCTCCTCACCTTTCAGCTGGGTCCTACAGAAGACTTTAACTAAGCAGAGAGATTTCCACTGCTCTCATTCCCCAGGTGAGTGTCCTACAGTGCACCTCTGCAGTCCTGTTCATGGAGGGGAGGGGTGGAAAGGGAGATGGGAGACTCCCCTGGTTCAGTAAGTGCAATGCCCATCCTTGCAGGTATAAAAGGGCAGCAGTGCAGTCATCTATATAAAGAATGTTCTTCAGAGGGGTCATGTATAAACTGCCTGATGGCAAGGGTATCAAATGAAGGTCGAGCATCAGAGACCTTTAGGCTATTACGAAATATGACTCATGGATTAGTTAACTGCCTGTCAGATTTTCCATTATGAAACTTTAACCACAGCCCATATCTGCACAGCACCAACACCTGTAGAAGTACAAACAAACAAGTGGTTATGTATGCATTTGCACTGAAGTGGGTCAGGAGATGTGCTATGGTATCAAGAGAAGCTTTTTCCTTAGTTACAAACTATTAACTAAGGAATAAATATGAGAGGAGGGGGAGAAGATGCTATGAGAGTAAAAAAACCTGTTTTGAAGTACTTATTTGCCAAAGATTCTGCAAGAGAAATCTTTACAGTTTAACTATATCAGATGAATCAACCTAAAAGTTCCCCTCTACAAAATACCATTATTTTAGCCATGATGAACATCAGTGCTTCCTAATCCAAGCATTTGCTTTTCCAATTCCCCTTGATGGCATGAGCAGATGTGAAAAAGCAATTATTCCTGCCCTGGAAAATGATTATTTAGATACTAAACTAAGAAAGAAGGATTTAAAAAAAATTTATTTCCAAAAATCAGTAAGATGTAGCCATTTAGTGGAAGACCCTCATATGTCTCTCATCAGCCATGACACCTGGCTGCTTTGAGGTGGCTGTAAATTCAAAAAGGCAGAAGATGTGCTCTGAAGGTTTCCCACAGGAAGTGGGGCTTTTGACCCCTGTGTCACTACTTTGATGGACTCCACAGGTGAGATTCAGCTCACCTAATTTTAGATGTCTACAGTGTCTATCTCTACATCTGAGCCTGTTGCCCCACAGGCAATTTAAAGGTATGTCTTATCTGATCTATTTTAAATACCTACTTTGGGATGAGATGATTCATGACCTCTGAGTGCCTTTTTCTCCCCTGCAGCTGAAAGAGGGGTCTGAGATGACTTGGCTGGAGATCCTTCCATGTGTCCATCTACAGCTGATTAGATGAACCTGCCTGAATGCTCTGCCCCCACAAGGCTGGTAATTCATATGAAATGAGCTGGTTAACACTGCTCCTTGCTATTGTAATGTTTTGTCCATATCGCAAAAACACCACCACATCTGGCACAAATGAATCCTCAGAGGCTGCCTAGAGGTTACTGATTAAGGAGGAAACCTGAACCACTTAGATATATTTCATCACCACATTGTCTTCTTGCCTCTAGAGATGTTCCAGATCACAAGTTAGGTATGGAGTTCTCACTCCTCCTACCACTGTGGTGTCTAATCTGTGAAGACAGAAGTCTCCATTTCCATGCCTTGTCAGTCCAGCTCATTTCAGGAACACTATATTCATTTAAATGTTAAACTGCTGCTCTACGAGAAGTTCAGAAGATATAAACTGTAAGGCACAATGAAAAACAATTCAGTCTCAAGAAGTGAAGTCTGAGGAGGGGCAGAATAGCAGCACACAAATATATAAAAAGTAGTTGCAAAGAGGAAGGAAATAAACTACTTTTCCTGTTTACTATGAATAGGCTAGAAGTGATGAGTACAGGGAGACTTAAGTTACTTCACAGTGACGTGACATACAACAAGCCAAGTGCAGCCACTTCTTGGAGCTGAAAACCACCATCGTGCCATCTTTTAGACAAGGGGGAAGTCACCAGGAGCTGCTGTCTCAGAGAGAGGCAGCAGCAGCTCCTGCTTCCCTGCAGGCACTGAGCTGCCTGCCTCGGAAAGGGGTGGGAGGGTTTCAGCTCCACCGTGTCCGTGGGTGTCTGAAAGGAGCCAGGAGCCTTTAGCTCACTAAGCAGCTTTTCAGTCCCAGCATGAAGCAGGGGTTCCTGCCTCACAGCTGAGGAGCAGTGGCTGTGCTGACATGACAGCATCCTGGGGCCCTGCCCCTTAGGAGAAGACAATTATTGCCAGGGTTGTGAGCCCTACCCCAGTTTGGGCATGTAGTTGGTGTTCTGGACATCCAGTCCGATGAGCATCCATCCAGAGTGGATGGATATATTTAGTCTTAAGGCAGTGTGGTGGACTAGGTGTCTCAAAACCCCTTTACTTTTAATGATTTAAGTGGAAAGGTTGCAATGTGCATGCTGAAGCCTGAGCTAAGCCTCTTACAATGGAGTGGGCCAGAGCTCCAGCTGTGTAACCTCCACTGCTGACCAAAGCCAGCAAGAGGGACAGGGTGGCCTTTGATGAACCCATCCAGAAAAAAAGACTATTTTCTACTGACATTAAATTTTTTATGGTTCTTTCTCTGCTGCCACTACAAGAGATATGACTGAAAGATTATGCAGCTAGGTGCTCCTGTTTACTACTCCAACATGGTATAAACAATGTAGAAAACATATAGGAGGGGAAGGGGAAGAAAGTGATTTCATTTAAAATAAAAACTGAAACAAAACAGGTTTCACTCAGCCACATTCAGTCTCACACTCACAAGTGCAGCCACCAGGCATCAGGTCATCATGTTCAAGCCATCTATCCAAAATCCAGGCAATATGAAGACCATGCCCAGGTAATCAGTCCAGGATCTGTGTGATGCCATAGAGAACACAAGGGATGCCAACTATTAAGCCCTTCTCATGTCTCCTGGGCTATTCTTGGATTTGTGACTATGCACAGGGTTTGGACATCTTTTTGTATCTTTTTTGAATTTTTGCAACAGCATCTGCATCCTGTCCCAACTCTGACAATCATGAGGGCTAATCACTTTGTCCCCAGTTCTGAGTGTCTTGAGGGATAACAGGGAGATGCCCTGTGGTCTTGGTGACCTGCTAACTCAGGCCATTCAGAGAGCACTTTCCCCTCTGAGTGCTCCAGCTGGTGCCTCCATATCCAGACCTTCCCTCTCCTCTGCTCACAACTCTACGAGCTTTTTTACTTCAAGTTTCTACACCTCTTCCATTCTCTTGCTGGAGACCCCTCACTTGCCAAGGGACAGACCTAATCAACACTCAGCGGCAACAGTGAGGGAATGGAAAGATGGGCCTTCCTCCCCCTTTTTCTTGAAGACCAGAATTGGGTTTGGTTCATGATTTAGATCTTTTAGTTCCTGGCAGGGCACAGCAAGGATTGCTGGCAGCAAGGGCAGCAGATCCCTTAGGGCTGGGGACTGGGGACTGCAGGGGAATTCCCAGGGCATCAGAGCAGGGTCTGGCAGCCCAGGCCATTCCCATTCCCCATCCAGGTGCAGCTGGGGGCAGCCTCAGGCACCGGGCACCTCCCCAGCTCGGGGACAGCCATGGCTGGGACAGGTCGTGGGCCCATGGCCAGGCAGGGCAGGGCTGTGGGGAGCTGGAGACCAGCACTGCTGTGGAGCTGGGGGTGTCCTCGGGACTCTGACAATCCCACAGGCCCTTCTGAGCTGCCATCACACTCTCTGGTCAGTGACCCTCTAGAGGATTTTCAAAGAAGACTCTAATGCTACATTTATGTTACATAACATAAAAGTTACATTTGGTATTTGGAAATAGTAATTAGAAAAGGTTTACAGAAACCAAAATGAGAAACATTAGTGCCTTCTTCAAAGTATAATACTAATGCTGATTAATATAGGAGCCATCTTGACTAGGTGCCTGTTTTGATTTAGGCAATTACTAGCTTACCAGTTCAAACCAGTTAACAATGAGAATTCACAGAATCCAAGATTTACTGATGTGCCTCTTCCCTTTCTTCTTGCTGCTATAAGTCTCTCTTCTTTTGTCTTCACCTTCTGTTCCTTTGAGCTTGTCTACAAGAGACAGGCATACTCATAAAATTACAGTCTGCTTGTAAACCAACAGTTAACTCCAGGCATTCATTCAAAGAGGGGCAGTAGATGGATGCTCATGACTTTTTCTACTGAATACCATCATACTACAATTTACTTGGCAAAGGACTCAATTTTTAATACCTGTAGGAACAGAGTGGGAGCCAGGCCCCTCTCCTGCCCTGTGGACTGGGATGTCCTGGCAGGAAAAAGGCTGCAGTGGGCATCATCTGCTTCACAGCTCGTGTCAGAACACAGTGACAGCAGCGGCTGCTGCTTTGCTGGGACCAGCTACCTCTGCCCAGTGGATTGAGACTCCTGCTGAGGTCAAGACCATGCCCCCAGCTTTTCACTCCCATTTGGAGGACACAATGGGTAGAAGAAGCTGCTGGGCTCTCTTTGTTCTGGTGTAGGAAAATTTATTGCTTTGCAAGTTCTTCCTGTTCCTAATTGACCTGATCTAACCTGAAATAAGCCATTTGTATTCCTGCAAAGGAATACCAGGGAGTCCACATGGCCTTTTGCCCAGGTTTAACATAATTTCTTTAAAGCAAACTGCAAATTAATAGTAGTGCAACTTTCCTGTGCAGGCAAGCCCTCAATCTAATTGGAACATGGAAAACAGCATTTGTGAAGACAAAGCAGTGCATAAACTTGGGGAGTGAGAGAGGAAGGCAAGGTAATTTGGAGTCCAGTGGGGACAATGGAGAGATCCAAATGCAGAGAGATAAAAGTGATTAAGGTTTTTAAAATCCAAGCTAGCAAGGAATCTAGGGATATGAAAAATAGAGCCCAACTCAGAAATTTTCAATGTTCATAGAACTGCCATATTCTTTCCATTCATTCTTCCAGTCAGGACAACCACTCTTATCATTTTAGTCAAAAAATACCCTCCTTTCCACCCTCTACAACCCTCTACAACTCTGAGCCACAGAAAAAGTCCAGCATGGTTCTGACAGTGCACAAGATGGAGCATTCAATTAGTGCTGCCTCTCAGTAACAATATTAATACTTGAAAATCTCTCTCACTTAATAAGGAGCAACGCTGGGCATTCCCCAGATAGCTGAGGCCATCCACTCAACCTGAGCACTCCTGGCAGCTGCACCATGTTGCACAACCACCATCTGCAAAGGTCAAAGCTTGCCAGGTACTCACACATGGCAGCAGAAGTCAAACCCCTGCACACAAGAGGGGAGAGAGCTAGTAAGGCCCTTCCTTGAAAACCCGGGATGCATCTACTCCATCTCTCACATGTGGCCAGGGAAAATCCTCCACAGCCAAGAGAGGTGCACAGCAGATAGAGGGACTTGTTGGCAAAGCAGGGATATTTAGCTGGGACATGGGGTGGAGGCTGGGAGTGAGGGTCTGGATATCCCATCAGGCTCTGGAGGAGTGACTTCTTGGGAGTCAGGGAGGAGGGAGGGGGAGGAAGCCTCTCCTGCTGCAGTTCTACACTCCTCTGGACCCAGGCAAGCAAGGCAGCCCCAGCAGGCAGGCAGGCCAGTCCTTTTTTTGGGCTAAGCATGTAACACAGCAGGCTCACAGCAAGCAGCATGGATGTATCTTTGTTGTTCTGCTCACTCTTACCTCAAAAGGGGACCATCTTCATCTTATCTCCCATTCCTTTGCCTCTATTCTGCTGCCATTTCAGTGATAGCCTTGGGTGGCAGTCCTGTGCCCTGACTCCAGCTCAAGAAGTATCTCCTGTGTGAAAGTTATGGACTCATTCTTCCTCTGTCATGTAACAAGAAGAAATAAGGACAAGACTATGCTTGTGCTTCCTCAGTTCCCACAGAAACCTGTGACTACTTGATCTTGTCACTAAACCATTACAGAAAATAAAAATAGGACTTCATTTGAAAAAAAGAGAGAAAGAGAAGCTGCTTCAGATAAGGACTATTATATATTTGAAATGGCCAAATTCTCTCTGCGTGTCCCTGTTCCAGAGTCATAGCTTATAAAACTTTCTGTCTCTCCTTTCTCACAATCTCTGCTGTCTGTAAACAGTCTTTAGTGGTTTTTCAGGACAAGATGTGAATGTCTTTGAAGCTTTAGAACACGCTCCAGGCATCTTTTCAGAGATTCATCACGAATCTGTTCTTCATCAAGCCCTCTCCAATCAATTGTGTACATTCTATCTACCAGTCTGTGAGTGTGGAGAGAAAAGGGAAGGAGAGCCAGCAATGCTTGGGTGGCAGTACACTAGCCAAAGAACAGAGTAGCTCTTAATCAGATTGCCTTTTAATTCTTCAGGTGAGTTAAAGGCATTATGTCCTCTCTGAGACTTAGGATAGATGTATACTCAGCTAAGGCAATGACAGAAAATAGTGTTGCAGCATAGTGGAAAATTCTGTAAATATTCTATCAATGCTGTCCAGGCACAGTTTAATAATAATGTTTTTATTAGTAGTAACTTCCTTTATTACTTAGATTTTATACCAAAACAGAGTCAGAAGGACAAAAACAAATAAAAAAACCCTGTGCACATTTTGGCTAAGATACCTGATGTAATTCTACAGGCAACAGAAAATTCTGTCCAGATTTTCCTGAGATTCCCCCCGAGTTCCATGGCTTGTGTAATGGGCACCCAGTGCACTCCTTTCCCAAGAAAATGTGGGTGCACATCCTGTGCTCTCATCCTGTTCTGCCCCTGCCTACCCAGAGAAGGAGGCTGTGGCTCCACACACTCTCCTTCAGCAGCAGCTCCAGGCTCCTGTTGTCCCTGCCTGGGACTGGTTACCCCTCTCATGTTGGACTGGCAGAGGCACTTGTGATGCCTCCCTGACAGACTGATCCAGTTGAAAAACAGCACCCTCTCCACACCAGTTTATTTGAGTCTGAAATGAGCAGAGTGAGATGGGGACTACATCAGCTGGCAATGCAAGTGTGAGAAATCCTTGGCTAACACTGAGTTAGGGCACATGTATGGTAGGAAATATTCACTAAATTGACAAAATTGATTGACCACAACCCAAAATCCCACACACATTTACCAGGGCAGAGAGTTGATGTAGGCAGGGTCTCTTTCTACGCCTACAAACAGAGTTATTTTAAATTCAGATCAGTTCCTTCATTGACTGCACGGACTGGCATCACTAATAGCTGTACTGGGACAAAAGAGGGGACACCTGGGGGACAGGAACAAATGGCAAGTGCTGGGAACTGCCTACACCAGTCCTGCTGCCAACAGAGACAGCTTTTCAAATGTGAGGAACCTGGTAAAGCTGTCCAATGCAACAAACCTAGTTTTGTTTTGAAGTTAGAGGAAAGGTGCCAGCTTTAACAATGCTTTTCCATTTTATTCTGCTGCATAATTTTTTACATAGATTATTTTAAAACTTACCCAAAGAGTCCAAAGAGTCTTGTAGCCACTGCTGTAGGGAAATGCAGACTTTTTAGTGAAGGCTTCACCAGCAGTACCATCAATGGTTGCATGTGCTTCTTCTTTTCATGTTATTCCTCCAAATCAGTAAAATTGTGCCTTTTGACTCCTAAAACTGTCCACAGAACTTTGGGAACTGATCAGATAGAGCATGTAAAAATTATGCTGTTAAAGACAAATTTCTGATGTTACAGAGAGATATATGCTGTTGACTAAAGACTCTTTCCAAGTCCCTCTGCTAACCTGTGGCTGGACAACACTGAAGTTATGTTTTTATTGCCCTGCTTACAATATGAAAGACTCACACAAATATTGTATCGTACTCATAAGCAGCTCTGTAGAACAAGAAACAAGTTTTCAGTACTGCAACCTGAAAATTACATTCATGGTAGGATTTATTTTGTATCACACTCTGGATTTCAGGGCCTGAGTTGCTTTATGATTAGTAAAATATCTCCTTTCCTTAGATGTGAGGCCATAGTTCTGTAAGATGAGAAATCTGCTTGCTAAGATGGTTAGTACCATATGACCTGTTGATAGTTTCAAAACAGATAAGGAAGCTCATGTACACAAGGTCAGTATCTATCACTTTGGATAAAAATATTCTAAAAGGCAGATACAACTTCATAAACAGTGTTGACTTCACAGCTCACAAGGGTTTGGTGGCAGCTGGTGACACTGTTTTCCTAATGCAACCTCCTCTACACCCAGAAAGCCGTATTTCTGGCTATTTGGGGGTTAACAGTGTAGCCTTTCGGTATGACTACCAGAGGAGGCTCTGCAGGTGAAGGAACAGCAAATTTGGGAATCCTGCTAGGATTTGAGTGTCCAAGCACCTGGCAGTGTCAGGTTTTAAGCAGTTTTGGTCGAACCCATCAATAAAAACTTGCTGAGTTTAACAGTAAGCAGGGTTTGTGAGGACTCCAGTGTTGGTTTAATGCTTGACTCAGGTACTCAGGAGCTGCTCAGCTTCCTCCAGGGAATTGTGTCTGACTCAGCTGTGGAAGAATAAAAGTGAAACAGAGAATACATGGTCCTGCCTAGTGCAGATGGCAACTTAATAACAGAGGGAAAACTGATTACCCCAAGAACTGACTTTCCTGACTGCAGGATCAGGGTTTAAATTGCTATGATACTTCTAAAACTTGCACAGCAAAGAATTAATTAATGCAATTTTCTAGTGCATATGAATTATCTTAAACAATGCCCTTGTTTATAAAAGCACTGAAGACACTGCAGGGATGTAAACACTGCAGAATTGTTCAGAAATTAGAATTGTCTCCAAAGCAGTAAGAAGAAAAGGAATTAAAAGATTTATTTGACACTTGCTTTCAGAAAAACCCCACAAAATTTGGGCCTCCATCCAGTAACAGCTTTTTAAAAGAATACAGAAACTTTTTCTTTTTTCCTTTTAACTGTCAGGCAGCCTCAGTGAAGACACCTGCAAGGTTTTAAATTATATAAATAGGTGCACATGGGGAAGAAATACAAATATAAATCTTTAACTCTGGAGTTGTAGCTGGATGAAGGAGCATTGTGGAAGAGTGAAGTAGAGAAGTGAGAAATGTTTTGTTTAAGGCCAGACCCTGTCCTGTACAGAACTGACAGGTTTGTCTGTGAGAAGGTGTTTTGCTCATTTAAGGATTTGTTTGTGGATGTTTAAACCTTGCAGGGCTTGATTTCTGGAATGGGAGGACTTTGGTTCTAGCACTCCAACTTTAAGGGCAGGAAAACCTAAGCAGACCTTAACTATATGTGTGAGTACTGTGGAAAAGTTTTGTCTTTCTTTTGAATCCCACAGTGAATCCAGCCATCCTTCTGGAGTTTAAATCTTCCCTATGCTCTCTTGTTGGAGGAGGGAAATGGAGGAATAATTGCTGTGTGTGATCAAGGACAACCAAACTCATGTCCTTTTCCTTGGATACGTCAGTATGTCCTGACCCCCAGAGCATGTTTGTCAGGACTTTTACTGACCCAAATTCCAGGAAGTGGCTCCAGTGTTTTCTGTGTCAGCAGGCTGTGATGGAAGGGAAGGGGGTTATTTATATACTTTTCTTTTTAAAGACAGGCATTTTAATGCTTTGTATTTGAGTGATGTTTACAGGCTAAGAGTCTTAATCAGTCCAAGGTGGGGCATTTTGGGGATGTAATGGGAGGGTGAAACTGTCACCACAGGGAAAATGGGACTGCCGGGGGGAACCTTTGGCATGTCCTTTGATTTGACAACTAAAGGTTTTAGGGGGAAAAAGATGCCGGATGTGTGCAATAACTCGTGTCGACCACCACCAGCAGCGTGTCGGGGTGAGCGGCTCGCAAGGATGTGCCCGGGGGCTCCGGGCAAAGGGGACTGTTTGAGCTGTGCAGACGCACAGGTTATGGTGTCCGCACCCGCGCTGACGGCAGGTGGCGGAGCCCGGTGTGTTTTGGGGGGCAGCGACTCCTCCTCCCCTCACCCCCCCAGCACCGCCATTACGCGCTGCGCCACTGCCCGGGGGAGGGGAGCGACAAGATGGCGGCAGCGCCTATCCACGTGACCCGTGGCCTGCTTCCTTCTAGAGCCGTCCGGGCCGCGCGCGCGCCCGGGGGCTCTCGCGAGAGCGGCGAACAAAAGGACAGCGCGGCGGAGCGAAAGGGGGGGCTCGTGATCTCGCGAGAACTCGCGGCCGCTCTCTCCACCACCCTGGAGACAGGTGAGTGAGGAGGAAACCTCGCGGTATCTCCGTGAGGCGCCGCGCGGGCCCCGGCGCCCCGAAGTCTCGCGACAGCTCCGGGAGCATCCCCTTCACTGTGCGCTGGGCTGCGCTGAGATCTCGCGAGAGCGCCGAGCCGGCGGACGGAGTGAGGGGGGGCCGGGTGGGCGTCGCGTGCCAGCTGAGGTCAGCGCGCGCAGCAGCCGCGGCGCGGCGGGGGGACGGGGCATAATATAAAGGGGGGCCGGCGGTGGGGGGCTCAGTCAGGGCAGCGATTCGTGGCGGAACCAGCGATATCGGCGCAGCGACATCCCGCCCGGCGCATCCCAATTCTCGAGGCGGAGCGGGACAAGCCCGAGACCGATCTCTCGTTATGAGTCATGTGGCGGTGGAAAATGCCCTCAGTCTAGACCAGCAGGTGAGCAGGGAACCAGAGAGCGGAAAGGCCGCTCCGTTACCCGGAGAGTGCGCGTGGCGGAAGCTCCGCGGCGGCGGTGGCGGGAGGAGGCGGTCCGCGATCCTCGCGCGGGGGTCCGCTCCTCGATCCCCCGGCGGCCGGCGTCGCGAGTCCCCCGGTAATCGCCACCTCGCGCCCCGCCATCGCGGCCTGTGTGGCGCACTCGGGTCGTTTGCGCCAGTTACCGCCGTGCCGAGGCCCCGCGCCGGGCCGGGCTCCCCCCGCGGCGGTGCGTTGTCACCCGCGGCCCGGGCGGTGCGGGGCGCTGCGGGGCCCAGTCCGGTGCGCCCGGCCTGGCCCGGCTCCGCCTCGGGCCCCGCGGCCAGCCCGCGCCGCGCTCGGACCCGCTTTGTGTGGGAGCGCCGGGAAGCAACACGGCCCCGGAGGCCGCGCCGGGAACTGCAGCGGGGGGGAGGAGGAGGAGGAAGGGGCGGTCAATGGCCGCCATTGTGCGGGGCGGAGGAAGGGGGCACACACACACACACCCACCCCACACACGGCGCTTTGTGTGACGCCCCTTCCCCGGGGTGGGGGGCGGCGCTGGCAGCCGCCTGTTGTTTCGCGCCCGGTGCCGTCGGGCCGCGGTGACGCATTTGGCCTGGATGTCGTGTTTTTTCCACCTTTTTTTTTTTTTTTAATTATATATTTTTCTCCCTTCTCA
Organism: Manacus vitellinus; assembly: GCF_001715985.3. Lineage (NCBI taxonomy): Eukaryota > Metazoa > Chordata > Aves > Passeriformes > Pipridae > Manacus > Manacus vitellinus. Next base: position 3,913,227 of record NW_021940813.1, on the reverse strand, counting down.
TTCCTACGCTTCCCCTTTCCCCGCCCCCCCCGCTCGCCGCGCTGGGCGGGAACGATGGTTATCTAACCCCGCGGGGGCAGGAAGAGCCCCACTGCCGCGGCCGGGCAGGCCCTCGCCCTGCGCCGCCGGGCGAAAGTAGGTCATGGAGACGGTCCTTACCCCTCCTCTCCTCGGCTCCCCCCCGCTTTCCCCCCCCCGCCTCACACGTGACGGGCGCCGGCAGCAGGATTAGCTGCTCCCGCTGCGCCGGGAATCCAGCCCGCAGTGCCGCACTGAGATGGCGCCGGGGCTGCGCCAGCGCCGCCGGGACGGTGTTACCCCACAGGGCGGGAATCCAACGCCGGGAGATTCGCCCATCGCTTCTCATGACGCTGGAGAGCCGCTTTTACCTTCTAAAGAGCCTTTGTTTTTGTTTGCTTTTAAAATAACAATCATCCTTGACCCCCGCGTTGATGCTTCTATCAGCTGAAGTGATATTTTTTTTTAAGCGTTGGCTTTAAAGAGGGTGTTAAGAGGCCACCCGTGCGAGAATTTTTAACAGTCTGTCTCTAATAGCAGCACACGCAGCTTTGGATTCATTCATGTTGGAAAATGCTTCTGTGCAATTGGTCTTAAGTAAAATTCAGTTGTATATAAACACGCCTTATTTTTCCCCAGATAAGTTAATAATCTTGCCATGCAGCTGTAATAAGCTGGTTCTTCAGCTTTACCAGTTCACTGCCTTCTAAAATGAGTCCGTACTGCGCTGGACTTAAAACCTCTGACACACCAGCAGTCAACACCTTTTGGAAGACTTTACTGTGAGGCTGAAGGGCTTTTTTTAAAAAAAAACCAAACAGACAAAGCAAAAGTATTTTCTGAGGTAATTCTAGGAAGACATCACCTCATATTTTGTGAGCAGTAGCTGCCTCAAACGTGGAGACTTGCAATCTCTTTGTAGTGTTATTGCACGTAAAAAAATATAAGTCTCTGCAAGTACAGTGCCTGACTGAATTGGTATTATTTGGGCTGGAATCCCTATAGAAAAAAAATAGCCATTGGTCTTAATCAGAATATGTTTGAGTGACCTGAAAGACTATTTAAAATGCCTGTTTAGCTGCATAGAGTGTGAAGCAGAAGTCCGTGGTAGTGATTTGGTGGGTGTAAGAACTCTTCTGGCCTTGTTGCCCTTGGGCGTGTGTTCCTTGGTGGATATGAAGACATTTAAAGATGATACAATGCGAGTACTAACTATCGGGAGATGTAACTGGCTCTGTGTAAACAAATTTCTTTGCAGCCACAGTTTGTGGGAACACTGATTGCTTTTGATAAGCAAAAGGGTTTTTTTGTATTTTAGCATAGATTTGTCATATAACATCTTGATATTTGTTTTATTTCTTATAGTTTTCTGGTCTAGACTTGAATTCCTCAGACTCTCAGAGTGAAGGAAGCTCTACAAGCAGTAAGTACATGCAAATTCTCAAACTCACAAACACACAGTTTTAGAAATAAGGGGGTTGTAGCTGTGATAAACAAATTTTAAAGCAGAATTTACAGAGGCTGATGGGGGAAATTAGAAAGATTGCCAGTTAAGTGTACATTGGAAACACTGTGTGTTTCAGATAGGACCACTTCATTTAGCATGATACAGCATGTGTACATTTCTGAAATACTTGAGAGAACTTAGTGTTCCAGTTTAATCTCAGATTTTCAGTTGCCTCTAAACTGGGACTGCAGATTGTAGTTGTAATGTGGTGATCTGTCTGCTCAAAACATCCGGGGGGAGTAGGAATGTTAACTCCACTGATCTTGATTCATTAAGTAGAAACTGATGTTAAAGGCTTAAGTGCTTAAAGAAGAGGGAGGGAGTCTTCCAGGAATTCACATTCAGCTTGTGCCTGTTACATTCTGATTCACTTTACTTAGCAGACAGATGCTTCTGGATTTAAATGAGGAATGCTGTTCAGAGGCAATTAGGTGTGGCTTCTGGTTTGATCTGAGCTGAACTGATGGGGATGGTGGAATTTAAGGGGAAGGACTGTGAGTGCCAGTACTTAAATGTCACAGTGAAAATCTTCAGCTGTTCAAGTATCTGGAACCAGATTAAGCCTTAATGAGTTCTGGGAAGTTGGACTTTGTAGACACTGTAACACCCATAAATGTGTGTGACTTGGTCAGAGAAATAGCAAGACATCTGTGCCTTTAAAAGCAGCTGCTTAAATGAATGTGCAGTAACTTAATCTTCAGCTCTGAGAGGATACCAAAGTGCTGTATTAAAGGACCCTTATTCAAAGATGCTGCAAGAGGCCTCAAGGCAGATATTTTTACTAAGCAAAAGCTGTTGTTGACTAGCATTTCAAAATGTGCTAACACCACAGTCCTGTAACACTGCCTTTCTTTTGTCCTTTAGAAGGCCGATACATTCCTCCTCACTTGCGGAACAGGGAAGCTTCAAAACAGGGTATGTATCAGAAATACTGTGGCAACACTTTTAACTGGTTCTTGGCCTCCTGAATCTGTAGGAACAAGCCTGCACAGGCTCAGACAGTGCTGCTGAAGGTGATTATACAGACTGCTTGACTGTCCTGTGCAGAACATGGCAACTTGATCTTCTGCTTTCAGTGTGCTGTTCTTGGTCCCTTCGCCAGGTTATATTCTAAGCTCGTGATAACTGACAAAATACTATTTATATCTCTTTAACAGTTAACCGTGGCTGAACCAAGATGGAGTGTCCCATCTTAACTTGATGAGCCATGTAATTTCGAGTGTCAGTCTGAATAGATTTTGTGAGTGCCAGTTCTTCTGCAAGTAACTGTGACTTGGAACTTGTAATCAGTTGTTTAATATGAACAAACAGCACAGTTTCACTTGGTAGATGGATCTTTTACACAAAGACATGTTGTCCTTGTTTAGCTTCCTGCAGTTTTGATGGAAGCCCCCAAGAGTACTTGCAGAAGGAAATGCAGGATGTTGTTGAAAGCAATGCCAAGTACATGACCTATTTTGGTCACGTGTTTACACAGGGGTTTATACTGAGGAGCAGCCTTTTTATCTTCCACTTGAATCTCTAAGCAGAACATGATACAGAAGAAAAATTTAATGGAAGGCTTCAGTGAAGTAAATCCTGACCTCTCTGTGTAAGATACCAAGAGGGCAGGTGTTGCAGCACATGTTGTCATCGTGTCTGGTGACTTGTGTGGATATGAGAGAAACATTTCTTCTTAACACGTAATCACATACTGGGATGAAGCAGCTAAAACACTTTCTGCGGTCCTACAACCTAAAGGATTGCTGTTTCATAGCATGGGAGGACTTGGAGCTCACCTATTTCTAAAGCAGTGAACTTTCACAGATTCTTTTCAATACTGCAAGAGGACAACTTCCCGTAGGAGTGGGTGGGAGGGTAATACTGAAAAAACTGCTGATAAATCCCACAGTGCTTCTGAAGCTATGTTCCTTTAAATCAGACTAGATGAAAAATGCTCCATTCTAGTCTTACACCATTTGAAGAAACAGATCAGTCTGTTTTTGTCTTGCTTTTGTATGTGCCCAAGCTAGTGGTTTTTTTCGGTGTTTAGGGTTTTTTTTTTTACTATGTATAGGAAGCATGACGTGAAGCATCAAATAATGGTACAGCCTTTTGCCAGAGCTGAATGTTTTGGGAACAGTAAAGAGAATGGTGGGCAACAAATCAGTGCTCTTGAAGTTCCCAATCACATTGACCTCTAATCCAACCAGTCTTTGAAGAAACTGACTGATAAAGCCCAGAGGAATGTGCAGTTTCTCAAAAGGAGGAAACAGCTTTAAGCTGGTTTGTGAATATTTGCTGTCATATAGATTTCTTTTCCTTATGTGGTGATTTGTACCAAACTCGAGTTTTGTGGATATTAGTTAATCTTGAGTTCCTGTCATGACCTGTTCTGTATAGGTCTGTCAGTGTCTCTTCTTTTGTGCAAGACCAGAGTTCATACACTGAATTGTATTGCATGGTCGTGGGGACCACATGAAGTCCCACTCTGGGGACTTCAGACTTCAAGTCACGAGGCTTAAATTTGACATGTGGCTTGTTCAGTTAATAAAACTTTGACTGCCAACTTTCCTTGGTAAACGATGAAAAATTGCCTTTAAACCCGGTTGAGTGCTGTATTTGCTGACCTCATGACAAGGTTCATGATTGCTGAATGGAAAAGCTGCAGTTCCAGTTCAGGCCCCTATTGGAAGCAAAGAGAGCATCATAAGTTGGGGGTTGTAAAACTGAGCTATTTTGTAGAGTGGGTTGAAGTCTGTTACACAGTTGTACTTTGATAAAAGTAATGTTTGCTTCTGTTGTTTACACTAAATCAAGGACGATTGTCTTAGGCTGTATCAAAGCTGTTCTGTATTTTGGCTGCTCCTTGGAATTTTTAACAACAGATTTTTCAAAATGTAGACATTACAAGCCAGAGGCAAAAAACCGCTTGTGTGATAGTGTTTGACTGTACAGCAAACTCTTGATGCAACCTTACAAGGGTAGTAACCTGATAAAATTTTTATTGATACAAAAGTTAAACTACTTTAATATTAGTGCTTATAATACTGCTATACAGCGGAACTGTATTTCAGTAATCCAGTACAGTTGTCTTGCTCACATACCACAACTGTACATACTTCTGCAAAAGTGTTAAATAACTACTACTGTATTCAAAACTTCCAAAAAAAAGTTTCTTTCCTGTGTGGTGGTGTTTACACATGCTCTGGAAACAAAAGAGTGTGTGCACATGGGGTTCTTTCTCACTTTGCTCTGTAGCTGATGATGGGATCGTAACTCACAGGCACAATTGAAGTTGCACAATGGCCTTACTCACATTTAAATAGGAAGTTGCTTAAGGCAGTGGACTTAAAAAAGTAGCTGTAGTTTGTGTTCAGGAAGAGCAGAACATCTTCGTGATTCCAGTAGGTATTGACAAGAAGTGCTTTCTTCAGCTGACTCCTTCCATTCACCTGCAGATCTGACCATTTCTAACACTAATATGTTGGCTTTGTAAGTACAGAACTGCAGGAAATAACAGTCTGCATAAAAATAATGTCCTTAGGTTATGTAATGGCGTTTTTCAGCTGTTGAAACTCAATATGCAGGGCTGCCTGGTCTGCAGTGTCTTGCTTCCATGAGCTCAACTTGATACTAGTAAAGCTTGTTGTCATGTTATTTTTCTGTTAAACTTCCTGGAAGCTGCTCTTGGATATTTAAAGTCTAATCTGATCTATAGCAGATCAGAGAGTAGATGTTGGAACTCATCTGAAAGGTCTCATGCAACCTGAAGTATTCTATGACTCTGTTTCTCCCAGTTTCAAAAAACTGACGATTGGCTGCTGCACGTGGAAGCTTTTCAGGTCAGCTGGCAGTAACTTGTGTTAGAGTGTGAAATAAGAATTAAAATGCTGGTTGAGGGAGAAGCATTGACAACTGTAACGTTGTTCATAGGCCTAAGAACTACAAAATTGCTCTGAAAGTTGATGAACTTAGTGAATTCCAAACTTAACCCCTTTGGTGAGAACTATGTGCTGGATGGAATTATACGGGTTTTTACTTACAAAAGAAAAAAACCTTGACATTTTAAGGAATTCTTGCATGGTCTTGTAATCATTCTCTTCGCTTTACAGCGATGTCTGTTACAGGCATTTACGTCTGAATTTAGTTTGCCACGTGGTGTTCTAAATCCTGACTCTGTGTTCTGCCAGCCAGTTACTTAGAATTGACTGGTATGGCCTGGACCTCTTCTATGCTGATGGGAATGCCAATCTAAAAGGTGAACTGGTAAAGCAGGGAATATATATTTATTTGGTCTAAAAGTTGCTGCACTACCTTAAAGAAAACTATGACAAGGTACCAGCTTCAGAAATGGGTGCAGTAACAAGCTGGGCAAGCTTACTTTGAAGGCTCTTTGGAGTATAAAATTTTCACTCCTTTTTGGAACTTTTGCCTTGGTAGATGATCTTTTACAGGGTCAGCCCAGTTTTTTCAGTTTTGAGAAATTAGATATGTATATTGCTGCTGGATCTCTGGGCAGGATGACATACCCTGACATACCCCAACATTTGTAGTGTGGTTTGAAAGTTACTACTAATAAAGGGATTCAGATGCCTTCTAAACTAAAATAACTTTCTTGAGTGTTTAAGAAGTGATTATGGTATTCCTGATGTTCTGTCAGTAGTCTCTCTGTGTGAAGTTAATAATAATGGATTATTTTTGCTGTCTGTTTCAGTTATCCAGACAAATTAATTACAGTTATCACACTTGTTTTTAAAAGTTCTGTTGTGACCAGTGCATTTCTGGATTCTGGGGAGTAGAACTTCTTGTTTTTAAAAAAAGTGGGGGGAAGAGAAATAAAACTCTAAATTTTCGAGAACATCTGAAAAAGTAGGGTAATTGTGGTAGCAGAGCTTTTTTCCAAGAGACTGGGGTCCAGAACAGCCCCTTTCTTTGGAATAATTTTGTTTTGTGGTTGCTTTTATTGTCTGATGAATAGGTCTTGACTGGTTTTGTGTTGTGGAGCTGGCAAAGCATGTGCACTTACAGGGGTGACATTATTTGTTTATCTGTTCCATTATTTCGCTTGCTCTCTGGTGGAATCCTGTAGCTGAGACTGGTTGGGTCATGTTTTCAAACTTGGGAAGGTTGGACCTCTGAAACAGAATTTTTAATTTTTTTAGTCCAGTATCAGTGGTGTTTAATGATTCCTGTTTCTGCTGCCTCACAGCCCCTGGTAGCTGAATAAAGGGGAGGCTTTTTACTTAATTATGTTGGCAAACAGAAGTACTTTGTATTGTTTCTGTGAGTTAACATAACTAAGTAGGCACCTTCTGTGAGCAGGTGTAAAAATGCCGTGGAAAGGTCCAGTGTGGTTAATTTGTTGTGAAGAGCTCCATATGCCTTATTTACACATGGTGCTGTTATTTTGTTTTACTCTGTGTAGATCATATTGCTTTGTGTACTTACAGTGTGATAAAACATTGTAACTTCTGACTTGTTTCTAATGCAGGGGTAATATCATTTGTTGATCTCCACTGGAGGCCTTGTTAACCTCCAAAAGTTAGAGATGTAGTCAAGAATTTCTGTTGCCTAGAGAATGTACATGAGGCTTGGCAAGACTTAATACCTTAATTTTTCTTCTGATACCCACCTTGCCGGAGTAGGCAAATTAATTACTGGCACTAAGGCATGTACAAGTTTTTAAAAAAAAAAACAAACATACTTGTCCATGAGTGAAGGACTTTCAGCAAGTTCTAATGGGTGATGAGAAACGCTTAGTCCCTCGTTGAGTAAGTCTTAACATCCATACCCCATAACTTCCCTTTTTGAAGGACTTCAGTCCTGTAGAGCTTCCATTGAAGATGTCCTGGACAGAACTTGTATTTTCTCATAAAAGCCTGGTCTGTGTAATGTGTGGCTAAAATAATCTTTCCCTTGTAGGGTTTGACAGTGGTGGCTGGAGTTCCAGACGGGACAAGGATGCGTACAGCAGCTTCGGAGCACGGTCTGACCGCGACGCAAAGTCGAGCTTCTTTGACCGTGGAACTGGATCAAGAGGAGGAAGGCAAGTACTTCTGTGTCTGGGTGGTGCAGAGGAAGTCTGTCTCAGTTCTAGTGCTGCACATGTAATCTTGGTGTCAAAATTAGAGTCTAGGTGTGAATAACACGATAAGGTAGGAGGAGCCTGGGAGGGGAGGTGAGAGGGAGAGAACCTTGCCTTTAAAGCTACATGATTTCAAAGATGGGCAACTTGCATGTGTTGAAAAATGTGCCCTGTAGTCTGCCACCAGCCACTCAGTGCAGCTGTAGAGACCGGCTGACTTCAGCATTTCACCAGAAAAGTTCCAGGTGGGTGGCAACTTCCAAAAGAACTGTTGGGAGCACCACAAGGCAACATCAAAATGGATTTTAATTTTTTTTATTTTAATTTCAGTATTTTTTTCTTGTTTAAAAAGTGTAGTTAATAAAACTGGGTGAGACTCTTGCAGGTTCTCTGCCTTACTTGATCAGTCTTACACACATCATGCGTTGTATGCACAAGTGTGGTGAGAGTGACCTTTATCGACTAGTAAAGCTGACGTTAGTCCTGTATCCAGACTTTTCTCAAACATGGTTTACCAGGCCTAAAACTAAACAGTTGAGGTAAGGACTTCTTCCACCTTCTTTCCGAGTCAGTAATACAGGTGAGCTCCCTCTTTATGGAATAATTATGTGACATATAATTGAGGTATTTGGTCACATGTGTGGTGGGGGAATAAAGGAACAAATTGCGGCACTTAAAGGTTTTGTCTGGACATGGGAGACCTGTGTAAAATGAGGCAGAGGAAGGGGTGGGGGGAGTTTGAAATAATGCTTCTCAGGAGGTTTAAGCAGAGCTCCCTGAAAAAGAAAATGTCAAGGACTGAGCAGCTTGGCATTGCAGCTCTACTGGCAGATGACTGATTGTTTGCATTGTTACGCTTAACCAAATAAAACTGGTGATAACAAGGTTCACTGTGTTAAGCCAAACTGAGCCCTGAAGTCACAACAAACTCTCCTGTCTGGCGCAGAATAACATTCCCTAGTCTGATGGCTGGGACTAATTTCTGTTCTTAGGTCAAGAAACAAGCACAGATAGTGTGATGACTGAGTTGTTCCCCGGTGGTGTGTGTAATACACAGAGCATATGCTGCTGCATTGTTACAGCTTTGATTTTTGCATGTTGAAAAACCCCTGATGCCTGGGAATGGTGGCCTGATACTGTTGCTGTGTTTAGATATGAAGAGCGAGGCAGAGGGGGTGACTATGATCGGAGCGGCTTTGGAAGATTTGACCGCGGTGGGAACAGCCGCTGGTGTGACAAATCAGATGAAGATGACTGGTCAAAGCCTCTGCCCCCAAGTGAACGCCTGGAGCAGTAAGTAATGGAATAGCATAAATTCATGTGGCAGGGCCATTGCATAATTCTAGCAAGTAAAATGCTGTCTCCTCTGTTTTTAGGGAGCTCTTTTCAGGAAGCAATACTGGCATTAACTTTGAGAAATATGATGATATTCCTGTTGAAGCAACAGGCAGCAACTGTCCTCCACATATTGAGAGCGTAAGTTTTCTTAAAATCTCTTTTGTTACTGTATAATAGTGACTGTTTTGCACGTGAAACTTGATGTCTTGCTGTCCGGAGTTTATGGAGAAAAGGAAATGCTGTCCTGCCTTCCTGCAGCTAAGCTGTTTTGCAGAGGAGGGTTGTATATGATGAACTAAGTTGTGGGAGAAGCTGTGGAAGCTTTTTCAGTTTACAGTTGCAGCTTACTTTGTGACTTGTCCTTAAACAAGGAACCTGTGAAGAAGTGGAGGTGCTGTTTTGCGAGCAACTGCTAAAGCACAGGCACTGTTTTGGGCTAAGCATAGTGTGCTAGTGTAGTCTGCCTTTCAAACTTGGCTAGCTTTTTAAGAATTGCTTAGAAGGCTGGACTAAGTATCTATGTAAATCTCAGTAACCAGCTTTTGAGTATCTGTGAACTTCATGGGCAAGTTCTATAGGAAGAGCTGAAACAAAACCTACCTTATAAACGATTTCTTAAATTGAAAAATATGTTAAATGGTGACTGCAGGGAAGGATCCTGATCTTACTCATTTTAAATCTTACAGTTCAGTGATGTTGACATGGGAGAAATTATAATGGGAAACATCGAGCTCACACGCTACACCCGTCCTACCCCAGTCCAAAAACATGCAATACCTATTATTAAAGAGAAGAGAGACTTAATGGCCTGTGCTCAGACAGGTAAGTTGGTAGCTCCTTGCTGCTTAGTCTCAGTAGGAGTGGGGTCTTGTATTGCTGCAGGTAAGAGGTCTGTACAGTAGTACAGCCTCCTGTTCAGTGTACAGTGAAATACCTGCAGTGTTGGAAGCTTTAGAGTCTTGCATCTGCTTTAGATGTGACTTCACTGGGTTTACTGTGTTTACCCTGAGAGAAATGTTCATGTCTTGAACCACATTCCCTTCAGGGTTTTTGCTGAGTGATAAGTCTTTTGTAGTTAACCTCTGCTGGCTGAGGGGTGCACTCTGGTGGTGTAGGTAGTATCCATATACTAGTGCAGATATTACAGGTAATATGCTATTGATAAAGGATTTGTGCTATATTTGACAGTAACTCCTAATAATACTGATTTGTATTCTGTTAGGGTCTGGGAAAACAGCTGCATTTCTTCTACCAATACTGAGCCAGATATATGCAGATGGTCCAGGTGATGCCTTGAGAGCGATGAAGGCAAGTATTCAAAATACCCAGTCCTGGAAAAGCTGTGACCAGTGTGTACTTTTGTTCTGTGTGCTGATGTTTGCTACTGAACACAAAAGGTGGTCTTAAATGTCATAATCACTGGAAATGATAGGCAAACTTCTCAGCTTCTAGAAGAATTTAGGTGTTTCCCTTAAAAAGTACAGGCTGTGGATTGCTTTTTTTCCTACCTAAAGAGTTGATATGCACAACTCTCAAGAAAATATTTTTTTTTTGTCTTTGTTGCATAAGCTTAAAAGACACTTCCCTTGCTTCAGGGTAGGAAGTAACAGGTTTTATGGCTATTGTTTCTCTGCTACTCAAGTTTGGGATCACAGTGCAGGTTGTGGATACCAGGATTGTGCAGCTGTTGCTGTACTGACCCACAGCTGTACCCCTGGGTATTGTAGTAGGGCCATCTTCAGATGCAGTGCTTAAGTTGGCTCTCCACCATGCCTTTTCTTTCTTAAGGCAGACTTGGTGACCTGTCTTTAATATTGCCTGTAGTAGCTGTTTTCTTTCCCCTTGTGTTTGGGGTACTCATTCCAAGTATGTTTTTCCTTCAGGAGAACGGAAGGTATGGCCGCCGTAAGCAATATCCAATCTCACTGGTCTTGGCTCCCACTAGAGAACTGGCTGTGCAGATCTATGAGGAAGCCAGAAAGGTATATCTTGGAGCTCGTCATTAGAACATAGCTTAAGTAGAGTTTTCCTTGGAGCTAATTTTCTTTGTTTTGCAGTTTGCATACCGCTCCAGAGTTCGCCCCTGTGTTGTGTACGGTGGTGCAGACATTGGTCAGCAGATCCGTGACTTGGAACGTGGCTGTCACTTGCTTGTAGCAACTCCAGGACGACTGGTTGATATGATGGAGAGGGGAAAGATTGGGCTGGATTTCTGCAAGTAAGTCTTGCTTGTCTGTAAGATAAATGACTTTAAGAAAGGCCTAGTGAAGGACCTTAAGTTGTAGCTTTTGGATTGTCTAGTTTAGGACTGGTAACCAGTACAGACACTAGACCACAGCTTGCAGAAAAAAGTTCTGAAGAAGCTTTTTTTTATTGCTCTGTAGGTACCTAGTGCTTGATGAAGCTGACAGAATGCTTGACATGGGGTTTGAACCTCAAATTCGTCGAATTGTTGAACAAGACACTATGCCACCAAAGGGGGTTCGCCATACCATGATGTTCAGTGCTACTTTCCCCAAGGAAATCCAGGTACTGTACATGAGTTTACATACTTCAAATGCTCATAAGGCCAAACTGATTTTGACTCTGGAAGGGAGGCAGTGTACTGATTTGATTTTTGTTTCCTTCCCTTTTTTAGATGCTTGCTCGTGACTTCCTTGATGAATACATCTTCCTGGCTGTTGGCAGAGTAGGTTCTACATCTGAGAACATCACACAGAAAGTAGTGTGGGTGGAAGAGTCAGACAAACGATCATTTCTGCTTGACCTGCTAAATGCCACAGGTAAAGGCCAACTTCAGAAAAGTGAATAAGGCAAAATTCAGATGAGGCAAATCTAATCACTCAAGTAATAACTTCTATTGATTAGGTGAATGAAAGGATATTTCCTTAACAGCCAGTGAATGTATTACACTGGCTAAATGCCAGCATTGAGTTGATGTAAGCGTGTCTTAGTAAAAAATGAGGAGGGACATCCTCAGTGACTTCACCTCAAAATAAGTGAGCAGGGAATTGAAACTGCCTGTTACCAGTTGGTGGAGCCAAGTGTTTGTGCCCATTTTCTTCTGCTAACCTGTACTTTAATTGTTGTTAGGCAAAGATTCCTTGACTCTGGTGTTCGTGGAAACTAAAAAGGGGGCAGATGCTCTTGAGGACTTCCTGTACCATGAAGGATATGCCTGTACAAGTATTCACGGAGACCGTTCCCAGAGAGACAGAGAGGAAGCGCTGCACCAGTTCCGCTCCGGCAAGAGCCCCATTCTTGTTGCCACAGCAGTAAGTGAAATGTACAAAACCTGAGCATGGAAGCCTATCAACTCGGCCTGTGGGATTTTACTAAGACTTTATTTAATCCTTTAACCACTAGGTAGCAGCAAGAGGACTGGATATCTCAAATGTAAAGCATGTCATAAACTTTGACTTGCCAAGCGACATTGAGGAGTATGTACATCGTATTGGTCGTACAGGCCGTGTAGGAAACCTTGGTAAGTATGACCTAGAATTTTCATAGCAGAGTTGACAGGTGTAATAACATTGGCTAAGTAGCAAATTTCCACTAACTTCATGAGAGAAGCCCATGTGCTGCTTTCTGTGAGCAGAAGCTGGTTACTGCTGTCTAGCCAGTGTGGGAAGTAACCTGTACCTTTGGTGGTGTTCTTATTGTCATTAAAAGGTTCTCATGCCATGTGTAAGACTGGTGTCTTTTGTGTCTGTCAGTAAGCAGTCAGGGGTTTGTGAGTAGCTGTGGTGTTCTCAGACTTGTCTGTAAGGAAGTGGAGTGTGGAATGGGTTTAAGTGCTGCAGTGTACTTGCATTCTGTGTAGCTAAAACTGAATGTTCACTTCAGGTCTTGCCACCTCATTCTTCAATGAGAGGAACATAAACATTACAAAGGACTTGCTTGATCTTCTTGTGGAGGCTAAGCAAGAAGTGCCATCTTGGCTGGAGAACATGGCTTATGAACAGCATCACAAAGGAGGAGGCAGCCGTGGGCGATCTAAGAGGTAACGGGCACAACTCTGGCTAAAGGTGTCTACTTGATGTATTGTGAAAGACAGCTCTGTGACTTGTTTTCAGTCTAAAAATACAGCTAGAGGAAGACAAACTAGTGCAGTATAAACTGAGTTAAGTGCCTGTGAAGGTGACAGCTCGATGTCTGTCTGGGTTTGTTCTATCATAAGTTCACCCATAAGACTTCTCTCTTAAGCAGGCAACCAGATGCAGCTGAGGTAGAATGACGTCAGCAAAAATTTCTTTAGAACTCTGTGAAAGCACTTACAGAACACATGCAGAGACATACCTTAAGCAGCTGTTTTGATGTTTAGGAGAAGGTGAAACAAAACAGGAAAGTCATGCTTTTCTACCTTAGGAGAGATGGTCATAAATGGATCACATAAACACTAAAGATAGGGTTGGACATTCTGTGGCACAGAGATTGCACTGAATGAAACATTACCAGAACCGCACAAATTAATTCTTAGTGTAACATGGCAAGTTCAACATGATCCTGCTTGAACAGTAAATTTTCGTTTGCTGTCCTGAGTGCCCTTTCTGGGTTAGCACTGGGATGTGTATAAAGTGTGCTGAGCTCAACATTGGTACTGGCTGTTGGTAATCAGAGTTAAGAAACTGAGTACATGAATCTCAATGTGTGCAGTGCTTAAAGTGCCACTTGCTTCACTCAAGTGTGTGTGTGTGTGTTCCCCTCTGCAGCAGCCGATTCAGCGGAGGGTTTGGTGCCAGGGACTACCGAACGAGCAGCGGTTTTGGCAGCAGCAGCTCCAGCAGCAGCCGATCGACCAGCAGCCGCAGCGGGGGAAGTGGCAGCAGAGGGTTTGGAGGTAAGAGAAACTGGGCACGCAGTGTGGAGATCTAAAATGCTTGCTGGAGTAAAGCTGCTGGAAGTAATGTTTATAAGTACAAGGTCATCTGGTGACTGTTACGCAAAGTCTCAGCATCATCCTTAGGTCTAGGCCAGTGCAAGTTACCTGACTGATCAGTTTGGTGCTACCTACCTTACCAGCATTTTAGTTTAATGTGCATTTGACAGTACTTCTGGGTGGGTTTCTTGGATGGACAGTAGATATCTGGACTGTTTTCTTGTGAGGGTACAAGTCTTCAGCAAGTTAATTAAGCATCACTTTCTCTTGCCTTTCATAGGTGGTGGTTATGGAGGCTTCTACAACAGTGATGGATATGGAGGAAACTATAACTCCCAGGGGGTGGACTGGTGGGGCAACTGATCTGCTTGCAGCAGATACTCCACCAAACAAGCTAATATGGAAACCACATGTAACTTAGCCAGACTATACCTTGTGTAGCTTCAAGAACTCGCAGTACATTACCAGCTGTGATTCTCCACTGAAATTTTTTTTAAGGGAGCTCAAGGTCACAAGATGGAAATAAAGGAACAAGTAGCCCTATCTTGAAGGTGGTTTTGAAGACTCTTATTGCTGTAGTCAGGATTAACTCCCCTCCCACCCATCCCCACCCAGAAACTGCATTTATGATTTTGTGACTGAGGATCATTTGTTTGTTAATGTACTGTGCCTTTAACTTTAGACAACTTTTATTTTGATGTCCTGTTGGCTCAGTAATGCTCAAGATATCAATTGTTTTGACAAAATAATAAAAATTACTGAACTTGGGCTAAAATCAAACCTTGGCACACAGGTGTGATACAACTTAAACAGGAATCACTGATTCATCCATAATATTACAAAGAAAAACTTATGCGGTAGCCTGCATTAGGGCTTTTGGTATCTGCAGATTTGAAAAATAAAACATCTTGAAGCATATCAATGCAATTAGTTTCTAATGTGGCAAAACTGTACTAAGTTAAAGTTCTGATTTGCTCACTCTATCCTGGATAGGTACTTAGAACCTGATAGCCTTTAATAAGCCATTCCAGTCATGATGAGATGATGTATGGATACATGCATACATTAAAAGCACTGTTTTTGAAGTTAATGCAAGTAAATACAGCAATTCCTTTTTCAATATTTAGGCAGATCATTAATGTGAGCTAGCCAAATGTGGGCAGAACATTACAGGGAACGTTTAAAGGTCTGATAACTTGAAATAGTTTTTAGGAGAATTCATCTATTTAGACTTTTTAAAAATGCCTGCCATAGGAAATTGAAATGGTAGAATGGCTGACCATGGCAGTGATTGGTCCTCCTTAAGGGCCTGACTGAATTTTTGGTCTAATAACGCATGCTAGTGTTGATGTTTTTTGGTCAAGAGGGTATGAACAGGAAGAATTATGCAGCAGGCTTTATTTTAATGCAGATTCACATTACTCTGTTCAAGCTGCGTGGAGATGTTAAACTGGCTTACTGTAGACTTTGTAAAATGGCTCCAGAAGAGTAACAAACAAACCTGAGATCACAGAGGTTGGAAATGTACATAAACTGCACAAGGTTTCAATTCTGCTATTAAAGTGCAGTTTTAGTCAGTTTTAGTTGCATAGGTTTCCATTGTATTTATAGTCTGTTTATGCTAAATCTGGCCAAAGATAAGTATTGTCCACCAGAAAAATGCCTCTGCCACTTGGAATTTCTGTGCTAACTTTGCGGCCAGAGCATTTAACAACTAATCTACAGTGGCATAGGAAAATGGCAAAAATCTCCTAAAGTGCAATAGATTTTTTCAAGTGTATTGTGCCTTGTTCTAAAACTTTTATTAAGTAGGTGCACTTGACAGTATTGAGGTCATTTGTTATGGTGCTATTTCAAGTCTAGGTTTAGGCCCTTGTACATTTTGCCCATAACTTTTTACAAAATACTTCTTTTATTGCACATTCAGAGAATTTTATATATGTCTTGTGTGCGTGTCCTTAACTTCCAATCTTATTTTGTCTCTTGGAGATTGAACGCAGCTTGTTTAAGGAGAAGGAAATAGATTCTAAAACTTATTTGGGACCATGGGAATGATAGCTGGGAAGAAAACTATTTGCACACGACAGATTTCTAGATACTTTTTGCTGCTAGTTTTGTGTAATATTTATTGAACATTTTTGACAAATATTTATTTTTGTAAGCCTAAAAGTGATTCTTTGAAAGTTTAAAGAAACTTGACCAAAAGACAGTACAAAAACACTGGCACTTGAATGTTGAATGTCACCGTATGCGTGAAATTATATATTTCGGGGTAGTGTGAGCTTTTAATGTTTAAGTCATATTAAACTCTTAAGTCAAATTAAGCAGACCCGGCATTGGCAGTATAGCCATAACTTTCTGATAGTAAAACAAAAATTGGCAACTTAAAATTAAACATGCCAAGGTTTTGATACACTTGTCTTAAGATATTTATGAAACACTTCTAAACACTGATGTGAAGTGTCCAGATTCTCAGATGTTTGTTGCGTGAGTTTTGTTTAGTTGTGTGTTTTTTTTTTCAGTGAATGTCTGGCACATTGCAATCCTCAAACATGTGGTTATCTTTGTTGTATTGGCATAATCAGTGACTTGTGCATTTTAGCAAGTTTTATCAGCCAGCAATATTTTCAGTTCAGATACAAGGATTCAAAACAATATGCAAGAATGGATTTAAACTTGCTGAATGTGAAAATTGAACTTCAAGTCACTGTAGGTTTAGAATTGCTTATTGTATTAGTTTAGATGCTAGCACTGCATGTGCTGTGCATATTCTTGATTTTATTAAAATAAAAAAGTTGAACTGCACAGTCTACTCATTTGTGAAGCGTCACTCCTGGTTTCTGAGCTCTGTAGCCCCAGCAGTCCCATTCCCATGCAGCTCTGGAAGCAGGTGACTCTAGTGTGGTGCACGTCAGCGTGGTGGCAGATGGCAGCTCAGGGTTGGAGCTGAAATACCAGCCCAAAATACCCTGGGTCCCGCAGTGCTGGGTGGTTGTGTGAGTTGAGGTGCCAGCAGAGCAGAGGTGGGACAGACAAGGAGACAACCTCCCGTTTTTTCCTACCGAGTTCGGCTGTAACAACTTAAAATCTCTGTGACCTCACACTCAGGCTTGATCCCTCAGCTGTTCAAGGTTAAGGACTTCATCTCACAGTTGTCCCTCAGTTGCACACAGGTGCCCTGTGGTAGTAGTAGGGAGCTGTAATTTTTGATGTCATTCCTGTTCATTGTTGCTAGGTGTTGAAAAGCTGGAATGAGGATAGGTATTGGAATATCCAAGGGAATACAGTGGAAGGAATAAACTCAGATGTTTCCAGTAGCTTTGAAGTGAGACAAATCTTCATTTGGGCGAAAGTGATTTAGAAAGAACGTGGGTTTCAAATTAGGTGCTGAAACGGCTGTAGAAACTGGTGATTTCCTGGTAAGTAAGGGAGAGGTGGTGGAAAAAGTGATGCCTGGGAACTCTGATCCACAAGAGTGTGATACAGATACGTGGTATGGGCTGAGGGCTGGTAAAGGTGCAATCCTCCATCTGTATAGTGCACAACTCCCTATTTGGCTCACCACCAACCACTACTGTGTAGGGGCTTTGAAGAACAGTGGTGGGGAGGGGATGACCGTGATTCCCAGGAACAGCTTGCTGGAGCATCTGCTTTGAGCACACTGACTGTGGACCACACTAAATTTACCTGCTTTAGACTTGCATTAATTATCAACCTCATCATGCAGGGCTTTGTGTCGTCATGCTCTGTCCCTGGATGTGTGACATGCACTTAAGTTTTCCCTCCCCCGTATATCACCTTTAAATTGGCAGAAATGCTCGAACCACAGTTAGGAGATACACTGAGGGAAGTGTTGTACACTGTGGCCCAGGGCAGCTGGAACTCCAGCTTTGAGTGGAAAGCTTTGCATGTGGTGCTTTAGCTTGAGGTTTGTTACTGGCAAAGTGCAAGTGTGGCGGGGCAGTCATGGAGCAGCCAAAATCCACTGGAGCACAGAGCTGGGATTGTAAAGGTAGTGGAATGGTAAATGTAAAGCAGTGCTGGGTGCAAAGTGAGTGAAAATCAAAGGAAAAAGTCTGGTCTTCATGCGTGGCAGAAATGCTCATGAAGGTTATCCTTCATGGAGACTGGAGGAAACAATTTACCTCTGGAGGTATGAGATGGAAGCTACTGGTGGAAATGGCAGGGATGAGGAGCCTTAGGACACCAAAAGTGGTGGGATAAGAGAAGCCAGTGTGTTCCCAGAGAGGTGGGAGTCTGTATGGCAGTAGTTCTTGGCATACCGGGCAACATTATTTTCCCCACAGTAAATGAGAAAAGGTTTGGGAAAGGGTGGAGAAAACATCCTAAACTGTAAAGTGAAGAAAAGAGCTGTGAGGTTAAATGATGAAAATTATTAATGATTTGTCTTTGACTAAAGCTGTGTTGTATGAGGCCTTCAAAATGTGCTTAGTCAGTCCTTAGGTAGTAGATGTTTGCATATGCCAACAGTGGCAGAGGTTATGGTAAAAAGGCTGTAGTAAAATCCACTCCTGGTTCTGCCAGTGAGGTGACTGTGACCTGCATAGATAAGCAGTAGTCTTGAAACAGCATCTGTTTGATTGTGGTGAGGGGGTGGGAGGGACTTGGATTAATGTCCTGGTGTGGATTTCATAGCAGTTCAGAGAGCAGTGGGGTTACCAGGGAGGTTGGGTTACTGCTCTGTTGGGTGCAAACATGAAATCTGGGCAAGGATTGAGTACAGGAAAGGCAAGTTGCACAATCAGGGTGCTCCTGAGGCTGTGGCAGTCACGAGTTGCACTGTAAACCTCATTAAAGCTGTGTGTCTGTAGCCTTCTGAGTTTGTGAATCCTCATCAACAGTGTTTGCTGTTGCTCATATTGATCAATGTGTTCATGAAAACAGCCTGCAGTTAGTTATTACAATCTGCATTGATTACAAATCCTGTTAGCTGCCAGTCCTAGCTGGAGGGGAACAAGGAGTCTGTAGTTGCACTCCTGCTGTGTTGTGAGCTCTTCCCCTTCAGTGAACCTGGCTGGCGCCATTGGAGCAGCACACAGGCCAACCTCCCAGGTCATGAGTGGATCATTTTTGATGGGAAGAAGATTGCCAAGGCTGTCGAGGTGACACAAAGTGCAGCATCGAAACTATCTCGGTTGCTACTTTGTGTCAGAAAGCAGCAGTACAGATCCTGTCTGTGTTTCTGCCAGCCTCCCAGTCGGATGGTTCATGGAATCATTGGATTGTGCATAGCACTGCTCGTATGTAGCACTCCTGTAAGTAAAGTAGTCTGTGTGATTTTCCCTTGTTCACAGGAAGATGACTCTTACCAAGCTGAAATAACCTGCTGGTGGTTAATGAGGCACGGCGGGATCAGAGCCAAGACTAGGGAAAAGCTTAAGTTGTGGGAAGGCCTTTGTTCACTTGTTGGTCTACCACGATGTGGTTCTCTACTGCTGCCCTTAGTTCTTTCTTGGTGTTACTTAGGGAAGGTGTGGAAAGGCTCTTGGTGCTATGGTTCTCTCAAGTCTGCCTGTCCATTTAGGATAAAGGTGGAAGGAAATTCTGGTGTATGTTTAGTTATTAGGGGCATTGCATCTCTGCAGAGTTTCTGGAAGCAATTGAAATTCCACTCTAAATTTTGCATCTTACCCAGAGTAGGTTTGCTCTTTGTCCTGACACTTCAGGGGAAATTCACCATGCACATCTAATTTTTTTAGCAAAAAAATATTGCTGCTAGAGGAATTGCATTGTTCAAATAGATGTTCAGTATGTCCAGAGCAGAGATTACAGAGTGCTGAATCTGATTAATGATCTGTACAGGTTTCAGTACAGCGACAGCATCAAATTACGTATTTGGTGTGATGAAAGCTTTATTCCCTCTGGTGTTTTATGCAAAGCAGATTTCTCAGGTGAAGTGTTCGTCATCAAGGGTCATCCTCTGATAGGCCAGGACTACAGGCTTTGCAGGGAAGACTGGAGTACAATCTGGAGCAAAAGGATAGAAATCTGTTGTCATGATGTACTTAGACATTCAGTGCAGAAAATGAAACTATTGCTTCAAGGAGGGACCTGATTACCAGAGTCTTTTGGGTAGCTAAAGAGTTTATCTAATCTCCTTCAGTTGATGACTCATTGGAAAAGAAGCACTAGTGATAAATTTGAAAAGGAAACAGAATAAAAGGTTAGGCAAAGAGAGATGTGTTCCCAGCAGTGCTGCTGATCCGAGTTACCTGGGGTCAGTCACATTGTCGTGCTGCAACTGTTCTCTTTGTCTCTTGTTCATCCTGTCAGTTTAAAGACATCAACTTTTTCAGTCAGTGATTGCAGCACCACATCCAGTCTTATCTGTCATCTCACCTGGGATTTCTGGGTTCTACTTGAAACTGTAATTTGCAGGTAGATTCAGCTTAAAAAAATCACATCCCAATAAGAGCATGGGACACTTCAGCATATTCCTTGATCATTCATAACAAGAGAGATAAATGAGATTTCTGATAGCATTTCTCAAATATTTACCCTTGTTCTTTCTAACCCAACTTCCATTGTTTACTTTTCTATATTTTTGGTAAACATTTGTTTCTTCTTGCAGTCAAAACAAACATTGCTTCTGATGGTACTGGAGATCTCAGAGGCTCTGTGATTGAAAACGTTTCTGGTGAAGCAAGGGAAACAAACACTTCGGGCTATTTACAAAGAAGGAACAGCCAGAAATTGAGTGGACCAGGAATCTTAATTGAAGCTGTTTGTTAAATACCACTTATGTGCTGAGCTGAGTCAGAGATTAGATTCAGGTTAGAGGAAGTGTTCTCTGAAGAAATGTAAAACTACTTGAGAGCTGAGAACTGGCTTATGGAAACAAGAGTACCACATTGTTGATCTTTTCCAGCTCTCTCCATCTATGTATGAAGGAGGTGTGCTCGGGACTCTCTGGGTGAAAAGACTGTGTCCTGAATTATGTTATTTAAGTTATGTGGGTCTACAAATATTGTGGTATTATGTACTTGAAAGCTTGCCTGATTTTTTTGAACTATGTCAGTGGGTTCAAAAAAGGATACATCCTCTCACTGCTCCTTAAAAGCCTGAAGAATCTGATAATTAGACCACTGTTGAATCACAATGGGCTTTATGAAAAAAAAACAACTCCCACAGGGACTCAAGTACTTGGCTGTTTTATGTGGATAAATTAAAATTATGGGCTCGTTGCAACCACTAGTGCTTCTGCAGGACTTTTCACGAGCAAATCTCAGCATATTTTAGAAGGAGTCAGCCTTGCCAGGAAATGGAGACACAGCAGTCGAGCAAGAGGCCAGTGGCCGAGTTAGAACTGAAGCCCAGCTCTCGTCTGGGTGAGTGACCCCATGTTGCTCTTGCAGTGCAAACAGCAGCTTTCTCCCACGATAACTGGGGAGCTGGGAGTGGTGTGAGGGGCTCCAGCTCAGCGTGGGAACCAACATTCAGACTGCAGCCACTGCACTTGCCCTGGAACTCCGTACTCTTCAGTAGTAACTCCCTGGGAGTCAGAGTTCCCTGTGCAAGATGAGTCTTGTGGTGGTCAGCAGGATTTTGGGAGGTTTTCTGCTACTGCTGGTTGGTCCTCAGTTTAGCAGCAGTGATGCACCCTTGCTTGCCTTGCAGGAAAACTCACGTGTTCTTGAAGGAGTTAATCATGACTTTGAAGTACACTCAACAGGAACCACTCATGGACTGGGGGCAGGTTTCAGTGCTGTGGGACACAACAGCATTCCCAAAAGTAATAGCAAGTAGAGCTGAACCCTGCTGAATTTTCTGGCATGGGATTATGAATGTCTTAACAAGATGGAAGCACCAGGACATCTCTGGGTCCCTGTTGATGTCTGCTTGAGCGAGTGTGCTCAAAGAGTAATATTCCACCAGTCACTTTTCTAGGGCTTTTATTAACTCAGTGGAGAGTCACTCTAGGATGCACCAGAGGTCAAATCATGCTTTTTAGTTTGGATACTGGAATCTCACTCCCATGTGAGGAAAGGATCATACACCTTTGACCAATGCTTTTAATACTTCAGTACAGCTTTTGATTTAGAAGTCTGATCTTTCTTAATTGAAGCCCACATGGACAGGCTGTAGACACCACATACAGGTTTACCCCTACCTCAGTTTCAGTTCAGCTGATGGCATTGGATTGGAGGTAGAAGTTGCAGCAACGGAAACCTTTCAGAGCAGGTTAGGTTAAGAATCAAGAATTACGTGAATTAATTATAGATTAAACCTAGGGACAAGGAATGTGTTTCCACATGGATGGTTCAATTGGAACACAGATTTTTTTTTGTGCTGCAGTTTCCTAGTTACTGTGGCTGTTGAGTAGTTTTCCTTTTGTAGTCACCAGGTGGTCTGTGATTAGAGATTAATTCTGTGCTAGGTTTTATGTCTGTCAGTGTGTAGGCAGGGTGCTAAATTGCCAGCCATGGAGCTGGGGACTGCCAGCCATTTATTGCCACGTGTTTGTGCTGTTTGTCCCACTGGCTTAAAACCACTTTGTACTCCTTCTGTCTTCCCTGACTGTACTAAGCCCAGGAACCCTATACCTTCCTCTGAGTCCCAAAGATCTGCCCTCATCCTTCTGAAACAGACAACCCTTCCTTTTTTCCCCAAACTTTATGGCCACCATCTGCTACCTCAACTTGGTTTGGGTAATTTCAGAGACCACCTTCATTCTCAAAAGTCAGAAGCTTCCTACTGTTGTTTCCCTTGTTGTTCCTGCTCCTGGAGGTCTGTTTCTACTGTACAATATTTTGTCTTGAGTGTGAAGGTCTCCTTTTAGGGGCAGGTGTGATTACAGCTGCAGTGCCCTTCAGGGTAGGAAATCCATGCCTCCAGAGGAAGAGTTTGCAAGGCTACTCAAGCAGGACCTCATAAGTAATAGGTCCTGTCTGAGCTGCAGGAAGATGGCTGTGCAAGGCTTTTCTCAGCAGAATTATTACTGTAGGTTATTTAAACATAGCTCTGCTGGATAATTGAATTCTGTCAATCCAGAGCAGTAGCTGGCAGAACTAGTAAATGGTTATGGCTGTCAAATTTGCATGTAGTCCTCAAAAAATGCTTTATAAAATGCTCAGTATCTGAATTCTCATCAGTTCAGGAGAAGATACAGCTTTATATTGAGAAGGTTTTTGTTTTTTACTATTATTTTGTCAATAGCATAAAAAGAACCAGAATGCAGTGATTGATAAAGCACCAAAATGAGTAAGAAGCTAATATATATTTACATATAAGAGCATGTTGTATTATTAAAATTAGACCTGGATGAGATGTTTTTCCTTTTCCCTGGAGTCTTTCAACTTTAAAATTAAAATCTTTCCTCCCTACTGATACAGATCAAAATAGCAGTGTCTTTGATGTAACATAAAGTCTTGGTTGTTTGATATTTCAGGCTATTTGTTATATTGCTTCCTTTATTAAAAATTGCAGTAAAATGGCTTTAGTTTCTAAATCCAATTCTCAAAATACACTTTTTTAAAGAATTGACGTTTTGATGATTCTGAACCACTTTTCACAATGGCCCCACCTTACAAATGTTTTTTTAAGTATCAGCATTTTCTAACAGCCACAGAACAATTTTGTTGAAGAGGTCCTGTAGTCATTTCTTCTCAATATGTGGCACTATTTTCTTTGTCACAGTGGAACTCAGCATCTGTTCTGCCTGTCACCAGTTCAGCCTTGGGTGCTGTAGGTTCAGGGCTCGTGTGTGGGTGCACCCTGACAATAAAAAACCTTGGAATGAGCTGCTTCCCTCCAGCGAGCAGCAGGGGTGCCTGTTCTGCCTTGTTATTCACTGTATTATTTTGTATGTTCATTTTACAAAGGTACCAACAATTTACAAAAGTACAGTCTTGGCAGCCTGTGTGTTCAGTGTGTGGATTGTAGAATACATCTGATTTACAGCCCCATCCTGCTCTCAGAAATGTTGTAGAGAAAATGTCTATTGGATTTTTGAGAGCAAAAGTGGACCTTTCATGCACCTGGTTAATTTGTCTCCTTTTGTGAACTGTGTAGGGCTGGTTTTGCTGAGGCCAACACCTGTGGTGCACCCTTTGGTTTAATGCTCTTATAAAGCGCTTTTCCAAGCTCGGAAGAGACAGCTGAGGTGGTAGTTCCAAAGCATCCTGACTCTTGGCTTACCTTCACTACTGTTTTCTTGAAAGTTTCCTGCTAATTGGGAGGAAGGTGAGGCACTGGCACAGGTTGCCCAGGGAAGCTGTGGATGACCCATCCCTGGAAGTGTCAAGGCCATTGGATGGGGCTCTGAGCAACCTGGGCTAGTGGAAAGTGCCCCTGCCTGTGGCAGGGGGGTGGAACTGGATGATCTTTAAGACCCCTTTCAACCCAAACCATTCTGTGATTCTTTGATGTTCAGCAGCTCTCACCACTTCTGGTTTGGTGTTCCTGGTGGGCAGATGGGGATGGTCCTTTCCTTGCTGCTTCATGAGGCTTAGTTGAAGGTCTTTCTTGAGCCTTGGAGGCAGCAGGTGGTCACAGTGGTAATGTTGGTTCTTGCTGCTGTAAATGAGGCTTGTAGGGAGTCCCCCCCAACTGGGGGAAAGGCAGCTCAGCCCTGCTGCAAGTAAATCTCTGGCACAGGCTTTGCCCTTCAATGTCAAAATCAAAGTGGGAATGAGATCAAAGCTTTGGATCTTCCTGCTTTAAAGTCACGGGACAGATCACAGTCTGTGTCCCGATCCGTGTGCTGAGGGCTGGCTGGGAACAGCAGAGACACTGGATGTGGGGGAGGAAGGAGGGATGGCAGCTGTGTGTGTTGCTGGCTGCTGACGCTTGCAGGCCGGCAGGAGGATGTGCCTGATCAGCTCTGTGGGTAGAGAAAATGTCCTGGATCAGTTCATGCTGGCAAGAACCGAAGTGAGAAAAATACTGAGACTGAAGTGGATGAGAGTCTTTCCCAGGCTTTCCATGCAGAGCTTCCCAGAGATCCTTCCCTGCTCACAAGGTGCATACCACATTTTCCTTTTGAACATATCATTGAATCGACCCTCTCTTGCTACAGAAATGTCTCAGTTTCCTTCTCAATATGGGGGGGGAGGGTTTAGCCATTTAACTTGTGGGTGGCTGGTGTTACCCTTCATTCCTGTTGTCCCTCCTGAATATCAAATTTGTGTTCCCTTGCATCAGGAGGCAAGGGAAGGCTTGTGGCTCTGGGGTGACACCTCCCACCCAGCTTAATTTAACCTGTGGTACTGCCCTCAGAAATAGGTCTGGAGCAGGTTATACTTGCTTTTCTCCCAGCAGAGAGTTCCCATTATGATTCCACTGGTATCACTGAGAGGTCCTTGGAGTGCTGGCCTGGAATAGTGCTGGGCACGGGAGACCAAGCAAAGCAGCAGCTAAAATGAAGGTGGCAGATGGGTTTGATTTCTGTGGTTCTTGTGTGTTGTGTCACCAGTGACTTTCAGAGCACATTTTGACGTACTCTGGGAACCTTACCTGTAGGATAATATTACAGTGTTAATAAAGGAACAGGCAGGAAAGAAACATGTCCAGGTTTTTCCAGATCAAATGGGAAAAGAAGCAGCTAGGGAGTAAGGAAATAGTGATTTCAGTGCAGTAGAGAAGGCTGTCAGGCTTTTAGCAGGGTGATTGTTGATGGGCAAGAATAGAGTGAATTACTGTCAGAACAATTCCATGCCATGTTGCTTTAAGTCTCCTCAGCCCAACTGGCACAGGATGCATGTTTGCATGCTGAAGTGCCAGTAAACCAGGCTAGGGAGGAGCCAGGCTTCTCCTAGCTGATTTAAATAATGTAAAACAACTGTCCTTTAGTGGGAAATGCTAAAAATCCCAGACAGTGCTGAAACCTTTCATGTGATGAGAAATTAATTCAATTCCCGCTATAGCCAATGGTGAGATTAATTTATTCCTCAAGTTCTAACATTAATCTTTAATTTATCCTAGTGCCTCTTCATCTAGCTGAGAGCTCAGTATCTCCTGACTCTGCTGTTGATCAGTTTTTTCCTATTATTTTCATTGTCTCTCCCCTTGTCTAAACTCTTGACCATCTTTTTATACCTCATCCCACCTTATCAGTCATGGGATATGTCTTCTTTCCATTATTTACTTCCTTTTCTCAAGTGGGACCATGGAATGGTTAGTGTTGGAAGGGACCTTAAGGATTATCTAGCTCCAAACCCCCTGCCATGTGCAAGGACACCTTCCACTAGACCAGGTTGCTCAGAGCCCTGTCCAGGCTGGTCTTGAACACCTCCAGGGATGGGAAGTCCACAACCTCTCTGGGCAAACCTCTCTGGGATTGTCCCTCTGGAGGGTGTCACAATGTGGCTGTGTACATGCCAGCCACCTCTCACAATGGACTCACAGGATAACAAACCTGTGCAGGAGCACAGATCCCATCTGTATGTTCTGCAGCGTTTTGCTCCATATTTATGGAGCACATAGCAGAGTAGCATCTTATCTGAATGGCAAATCCATGTGATTACTCATGAGAGCAGGGAGCTTTAACTCTGTAATTCATACAGATCTTAGTGAGGAGCTTCATGGTGGTCTCTTAGGTCTGTTTTATTTCTGCTCTCCCCAAAGTATCACCTGTGAGCTGTGAGAGTGTGGTTGGCAAACTGTAGTCGGATGTTACAGACTTTATCTGATGAAATTACTGTCTGGGGGAATAAACAAGCAGTGTTTTATGTTTGGCTTTAGGAAATTCAGAGATTAGTTAAGGCTGTGTTTTAAACCTCCTCCATAAACAGACTCCAGCTGTGGCAGTCCCTTGCTCCAAGCTGCAGTGCCAAAATACAGGCTTTTTCCTGGACAGGCTTTGTCCTGAGATGATCTCTCAGTTTGTGAATGTGTTCTGACTTGGCAAAACCCAGCTGTTTAAAATATTCAGCGTGACAGCTGTGAAACTGTACAGACCATGGTCCAGTGACTGACTG
Source organism: Manacus vitellinus (assembly GCF_001715985.3). Lineage (NCBI taxonomy): Eukaryota > Metazoa > Chordata > Aves > Passeriformes > Pipridae > Manacus > Manacus vitellinus. The sequence goes on along the minus strand of NW_021940813.1, from coordinate 3,886,480 downwards.
GGGGAGTCAGCAGTGCCCTCTGCAGAATGACAGTCAGCACTGGTGTGACACCAGTGGTGCTGACAGCTCCAGCCTCGGTGGTTTGAGGGCACATCACCCCTTGTCTGTCGTAGCTGAGACATGGAGGTGCAGCTTCCTCCAGGAGATGAAAGACAAAAAGCAAAGGATGTGAAATCCATCGGCAGCCTGGAAATGTATTGGTGTTTACACTGCACTTTTCTGTGTGCAGGGCTAAAATAGGACACATCTATGTCTAGCTCTAAAGGGGCAGAATGCTCCAGTAACCTGCCTGGGCTGTAAACCCCACATTTGATCATGGTGTCTATTCACAGGTAAAGAATCAAATATTTGGGCTGAAAGGCTTGTTGCCAATTTGCTGTGCAGCTTGTTTGATTAAATTTCAATATATGAAATTCCTTTTGATGGAAAAGAAAGGCCAGCACTTACAACAAACCCCATGGTAGTGTATTTATGACAGTACAAGTTAGGCAGATGAGTAACAGTATTTGGAGGAATTTCTGTGAGCTGCCTGGTGGTTACAATAGGCAGCACTGCACTGCCAATTACATGTATCATTTGTCCAAGTGGAGTCACTGCTGTGACTCCCCTTGAGCTCATACACAGCACTACAGATGCTGTGCCAGGATGGCTGGGTAATAATGATGCCCCTTCTCTTCTTAAGAGATGCTTATCTGCAACTTTCACTCGTCCTTTCATTTAAGTCCCAGGTGAAAGCACTGAGTTTTCCAGGCTTATCAATGGATTAAAGCTGGCAAGGAAGTTAAAAACCTCAATCATTTCTTTTTAGCAGGCTTATGACAGATAAAGGAACTCTGAAGTATTTCTATTCCTCCCCAAACGGGGAATGTCAGATAGACTGTTTCCTGCCTTCCTTCTTAAGAATATGGCGTGGGAGGTCTCAGAAGTATTGAATTGCTTTTCCTTAATCAAAAAGACAAGAGTCTTGGAGCTTTAATAGAGACATATTTTCTTCTCAAGAGTTCTCAAACATTTGAGCTACACCAGATTTAATGATACAGGAGTTTTAAAGGGGCTGAATAAATCACCACTTTTGCTTTTCCTCGAGTGATGTGCTGATGATAAAGCTTCTGTTAGAGATCTGCTTTCGGGAAAAAAACAGCATTAAAACCGGATTGAATTTACTGTGTCTGAAAAAAACAGCAGTGGAAAAACATGCCTCAAATACATAAATGTTACTGTTTGACACAAAAATGTCAAATGTGCACGAGATCTCTTCTGTTCCCGGAGACCTTGGTTCTATTCAGTAAATATATTCGGTTACTAGTGGTAACTTGGAAGACTTAAGAGCAGGGAGGAGAAGGAGGGATAACCAAACAGAAAGCTGACAAGGGGTGCAGCTGTGCAAGCATGGCTTGTCTGGCTGGAGCTGCGGCGCCGCGGCCGAGGGATGAGTGAAAGCCCTGGTAGGTCACGGCACAGTTTGTTCTTTCTGATTTACGAGTCCCACACTTTGAGTATGTCCTGGCTTTGCTGTGTTAATGGCTTCAAGTGCCCAGGAGTGTGTGTGTATCTTAGGCAGGCACTGGTTATGTCGGGTGTGTCAATCATCAGGCAGCAGCACTGTGCAAACAGTGGCAAAAGAGCTGCTGCATTCTCACACTCTTGAGCAGACTTATGCTTTCCAAAATGTAGAGCCAGGGGTATGTCACTGTGCTTTCCAAACTGGACCCTGAAGAGGGCTGGAAAGCAGACAAAAGGGTCTCACTTGCTGATCAAGGTTATGGTGCATTGCCATGTGAACATTGCAACCAGTATTTCCAGCACAGTCACTCAGCTCATGCGGGTGCTGTCAAGCCAGGGAGAAGGAAAATAAATAAAGCAATATGCTTGCAGGTACTGCAAATACATCACATCCTGTTTATTACATAGAACTCCTCCCACCCTATTAATAAAACGTCCTTAAGGTTTCAAAGTGAAAAGCTCAGCAGCTGCTGATGCAATGTGACAAGAGCAGAGTGATGATGTTTTATACCACCCACAGATCAAGTCTGAAAGCTTTATTTACATACTGCAAGGCTGTTTGCATAAGGCCTTGCCTGCTTTGGTGCATGGGAAATCTGGTGGTGAAACAATTCAGTTGTGTTACAAAATTAAAAAGCATTCTAAAGACTTAAGACATTAAGTGCTCTTTGCGTGCTGCTGTATTACATTCATAAAACACCCAAGCCTGGCTCTAATGGGCTGTAAATGAACTCTTGGTGAAAAATTTATCAAAATAAGACTACAGACAGCCTGGGAGAGTGCCTTCCAGGTTCCTCATAAAGACTTCATATCAATTAGCAAAGCTAGTCCCAGAGAGCACATAACAGGCTTTACACTAGGCCTTGCAGATGCTGGGACGTGACTTTATTTTTTACAATACCAGTATTTACACCAACTGTGGGCTTGGGGGGATCAAGATTTTCAGTGAGAGCAAGGAAATGGTATCGTTTAGAAGGGAAGATAAACAAAATTGTAACTACCAGGAAAATGGGAAGTCAGAGCTGTGTGGGCTGAGTTCTGTCCTTATTTGGCTTGGGGGAATTATGTGATTTTATTCTATGACTCAGAGTTGTTTTTACAGCATTTGCGTCACCCAGAAAAGTTGAATCTGCATAAGACCCAGCATGTTCCAGGAGAGAATATTTTGTTCTGTAATGTGAACTTGCTAACAGACACTGACAGCTTTCATGTTTTGCTTCATTATTAGTATTATTGTCATTCAGGCATAAACTTCAAGATGTCTCAGAGCTATCAGTTTGTGTTACTGCAGCAAGTATATGCAGTATCAGGGAAAATCAAAGCACTTGGAGAATCATTTTACAGATCAGCAATAGTGAATTTCATTTCTGGAGAGGGCCCTAAGCTTTCAGTTTCCCTCCTTTGACCCCTGTTCACATGTGGAAAAACACAGCCTGTGTATGACGTGGATAATGTAACTGCCCCCCTCAGTTCCACCCGGATCTGACCATATTATTTTGCTTGCAGAGCCTAACCCATTATAGGTGCCACAAATTAGTCCCTGCCCTGAAGTGTAAATACTTGTGTTTTTCCATCCAGGAGGGTGGTTAGACAATTTGGCACATAATGCCCTAAGGAGTTGGCAGAACTGAAAGTAGGTGAACTCAGGCATTGGTCTGAAGATGCAGCAAATACAAGCAAATCCAAATTTAGGGCTTTGGAGGCTGGATCACAAGCGCTGCAGCCTTGTGATGCAAAGTGCTGATCCAGTATTGGCTTGTTCTGCTTGTTCAGATGTGTTTGAGTGTTTCTGAGAAGTTATTTTCGTGCTGGCAGGCTTTGTGAGAGATCAGGTGGTGTCTGCCCATGTGGCTCTGCACTTCTGCAAGGCTGGAGATCATTTCTCTTCCTGCAGCTGGCACAGAGCTGTCATAGAAGTATGATGCTGACATAAGCACTGCTCTGGCTAATTGGACAGAAATGAGGTTGTGTACCCTCACCCAGCCCAGAGCATGTCAGTGGTACCGTGTGGGTTGGCTTCTATTGACGGCCATGGAGGAGCCTCAACCTCCCACCCATTGCTTGGGACCAAGTGACAGCTTGGGCATAGTTGAAATCCAAAGCAAAATAAGGGGTTTTTTTGTTCCTGAGAGAGGGGCAATCACCTTTTACCCCCCTCTTTCCTGCACATCGCAGGCACTGGACTTTGCCTCTAGTTCACTGTGTCACCTGTTTGACACTGAGCTCAGGCACCAGGGTGTGCCATGACCCTGTGAGCCATTTCTGTAAAGCAAACTTCCTTCCCTCTCACCTACTAATTTTTCTTTTTAACTTTTTTTTTTTTTAACAGCTGCGTTTTACCAGTGGTCTACTTTTGGCTTTTGCTTTTCATCGCTCATGTTTTGGCAAGGCAGAAGGCTGAGGCTCGGCAAGGTGCTGCAGCCTGGAGGGGAGCAATGCAGTAATCTGCTCTCTGTCTCTCCTCTGGTGTCCAGAGGAGAAGAAAATGAAGCCGACATGATTATCAGATAGCTCATTAACTGAATCCCATCAGAAATGGTCACTCCGCAAATTCTTGGTGATTTAATTCCCCCATTTAATTATTTCCTCCCCTAGAAATGATTAGCTCACATTAGAGACAAATTACCTGTTAATTTTCCATTTGATAATTAGTGCTTTTCTAGGCCCTCGTTAAGCTTTCTTGCCTTATGTCAGATTTGATCGAAAGCAGGCACCCAAGTCTTTTGATTTGGGTTTCTATTAATGTTTCCATTTCCCCTTTCAAGTGTGAAAAGACAGGCAGGGGTCTGACAATGCCCATAGGACCTCCTGGAGGGATGGTTCCTTCCCCACTTCTGCTGTGGACTGCATGAAAGATAAAAAACCCACTCCAAAATTAGTTACAGTGCCAAACCGTGACCTTTGCAGCTTCTGCTGCGCTGGTGCCCAAAGTCTCTGAGCCTTGATTTTTTTTATCTGCCTGAGTGTTTGTCGGGCACGGGGCCAGGGGCAGTGGCCTGGAGAGGGGCTGCGGTGGCGAGAGCTGCCTGTGAGGGCTTTCACAGTGGATGAGGGAATTATCTTGGGGTCTGGTCTCTGCTCCTGAGGCTGCTGCTGTATTTTATCTACAGATTTGCTCAATGCAAAATGCAGAAGCTGTCCAGGAAACAGAAGGCGATGCTTTCACCCCCCCGCCCCCCCTCCCGGAAATGTTTGCAAATCCCATCTCCTCTTTCACTCTGCGTTCCTACCAGACAGAAGCCGCTGGCATTATGTATTCATTTCGCTGCACAGTGTCATGGTTTCAACAGGAGGGGGGGATAGTCCCCTTTTGATCCGTGCCGGCCCGTTGCTTCTGTTGCTGGGGCACTTCTTTAGGGAGAGGGTGGTGTGTGTTTGGCTCTCTCCGTGCAGTGGAAAGCAGGGAGCTCGGGGCTGCTGTTTGTCCGGGGAGCACTGAAAAACCTGCTGGTGTATGAACCGTGGGTGATGTTGCTGTGGAGCACAGTTTGTCCCTGCACACTCCCAGGGGAGTGGTGGCAAATGCTCAGTTCAGGCTGGCGTGGGATGGAGCTCAGGGAGCGCGCTGGGGCTGGGGCTTCCCGCACGGAATTAGGTGTGTGAGCAGTGCCCCAGCGACACCTGACGGAGCGTTTTTGGACTGGGCTGGTAGGTCCTGCACAGGTATGATGGAGGAAAGGCAAACAGATTTCTGTACGGAAAGGAAGGCACGTTCCATGGTTGAATAAATATAATGTTCCGATCTCCCTCAGCTGCTGCCTAAGCCCCACGTCTCCCAAACCACTTCTGTCTTCGGTGGATCAAACATTCAGGCCCAGAGCCTTGAGGGTGTTTAGGCTGCTGGCAACCCCAGGTGAACACCTAATCCTGTTTAGGTCACTCATGTGTGAATGAAGCCACTTAAACACAGGTACTCCTGCCCGGCACAGCCCCAGAGCTCCAGGGGTGGGTCTCAGACAAGGTGTGTCCAGATCTGGGCTTTGCTGGCACAAACCAACCTCACTGTATTGTGTTACTGCCCTGGCTGCTCATCCCATTCCCCTGCAGATGCAACTGCCTGTCCAGTTGTGAGGGACCTGTGTGTTCTCCTCTTTTCTGCATCCTGAGATGAGGCTGTAGCCTTTCAGCCCTCAGGCAACATGCAGCCAACTTGCAGCACCAGAAGGGTCCCTGGGACCTGATAGGATGTTCTGTCAAGGTACCCACTTAGCATCTACCCCAAATAGTAATCTGAGCGTGTCCCAGCTTGGTGTTTTTATTAGTTGCTTCCATAGTCTGCTCTTTCTTTGCAAATTTTAAATGGCACCACTTGCGGTCTCAAGCAGGGAGGCTTCCCCGTCTAAGGTTAGCATTTCTGTTACAGTGGTGAGTCCATTGCTCTGATAGGAAAGAGAGAGACTATGGATGGGCTGTCACCAAGTGCACCTGAGTGGCTGCTGTGAAAGAGAGTGCCAAGGAGGGAGAGGATATGTTTTGGATGCCCCAGGACTGCTGCCCTGCATGACCTGTCATGCTGCTCCTTCCGCCTCCCACACCCTCATGTACCAAAATGTGTCTCCCTTGCACAACCTGGTAAGTCTCAGAGGAGAAGTGTGAAACAGCTGCTGAAATCAAAGGGAAATAATAACCATAGTGAGAAATTCTGGGTAGAAGGCAGGTTTTTTTGAGGGCTGTGGTATCTTGCAGAGCCCTGGTGTGATTTTTTTTTTAATGCTGAACATCTAGCCCTCCATCTCATTTCCCACAGCTTGGCTTCATCAGTGTGCTTCTGCAGCATCTCCCTGCCCCTGCCTCATACACATTGTTTGCCTCCTCGTTTATTTTCTGTTTTCCACCATACAAGGAGGGCAGATACTCTCTTCTCTCTACTATAACTCAAATCAGGCACAGTACCTCCAGCAGCGTGTTGCAACACACTTGTTGCTGAAGTCCAGCTGTTGTGGCACAGCTTTTCTGACAAGAGCAAAGAGGGTTTTCCCCACCTGTCTGCGGGCTCCTATGGATCTGACTCAACCTGCACAGCATCCCTGGATGCAACCTAGAAACAGCTAAGGGATGAGCAGGCTGCAGTGCTGCTGCTGTCAAGCCAGCAGGAGTGGAGCTTTCTCTTCCCATTGCCGGTTACTAGGCTTAGGACTCAGTGCCGATCCTATCCAAGAGCTGCCTCCTCTGCCACCGTCAATTCAATGTCTCAGAAAAAGGTGTTGAATCCCTTCTCCCCCAGGTATCGAGGTCTTCTGCAGCTGGCAGGAAACAAAGCCTTTTGGATGAGCAGAAGTGCTGTACTTCTGTGATCCATAAATATCCCCAGTGTGGGGGATTTGCTGTCTTTGCCATGTCATGCCACAGGGACTTTTTTTGGTGACGCCCAGGGTTGGCACGGAGGAGGAGATGTCAGCAGCCCATAAGATCACAGGCAGGGAATGAGTAGGAAGCAGAATATGTGGGTGTAAATCTGAGCTTAACTCCTGCAGTGGCTGCTCCCCTCCCACCCCCAGGCTCTGCTAGCTTTAATCATCTTAGACCCGTGTAAAAACTCTGCATATGTCAGGTGGGGGATGTGTGAGTAGCTGCATTACTGGAGCTGGAGAACCTAAAGCCCTTGCAGATGGGCTTGGTGGAAGCCTGGGGAGAGCAGCATGACAGGTGTCTGCTGATGGCTGCACTGGTTGCTCCCAGGGCAGCTCCTGATCCCAGTGACTGCTCCATCTCCCCTCTGGAGCATTGCTCTGGAGCAATGCCGTGTTTTCTCACCAGAGTTTCAAGTGCACCATGTTTGGACTCCCTGAGTTTCTTTGTCCTTTATCTGTGACATCCTTTCTTAGTGGCCCAACACATTCCCCACCGTGTGGGGAGCTTTTCCTCATACAGCTGTGCGGAGGAACTGTGGAGATTTTCTTATGCCCCTTCCCTTTGCTAGGAGGGGGCATGGCTGAAAGGTGTGTGTGTGTGTCTCTTTGTATTGCAGTACACAGAGGACTCAACCACAACGAGCAGTTTTTCATGAATTCTCTTGCTATATTTTCATTCCAGTTTTTTACCTGATCTGGGCTTGATTACTCACGGAATGCATGGCCATTGCATACTCAGTAAGGCATGAAAAGTTCACTTAAGAAATCTTCCAGATCATCTGTAATTGTATGTTGGTCTAACCTTTGGTATAATGTACTTGTTATTATGGTATTGAAGTTTATTCCTGATTCGATTCTTTGCTCCTTTCCTGCCTGCCAGCAACTTTGACAGACAACAGATTCTATTTTAGATCTATTACCAGGTGATTATGGCTGGTTGGCATGTTGGAGTTCTCCTTGTTACTTGGCATTCAGAAGTTTAGTCAGGTAGGGGAAAGTACCATGACAGATGGAGTGAAAATCACATTGCAGCACAGCTGTAGGTCCCCAGATCCCTTCCTCCAAGAGTTCCTGGGCTTCTGGTTCATTCTCCCCAAGTATCTGACCTGGCTACAGAGCAGGCTCCTGATAGAAATATCTGAGCTAAGCAGAGACAGGTAAGTGATGAACTTGCCCCAAATGTTGACACTATATAGGAGAGAGAAGGTGGCACTGCTCCTGTCATGGAGGTGGGAGAGATGAATCACCAGGAGGTGAATAAACTGTCTCATGAGCCCTGGGAGGGCTGTTGGCCTGGACAATGTATGGGCTGTTGTGTGTTTAGTGCAGATAGGCTGTTTCAAGAGGTGTTTACAGTGCTGTGTGTAAGTTCATTGGGCATTGCCCAGACATGGCTGTGGAGGCAGATTTATTAGGATGAATGGACTCACCAGCCACCAAGGGGAAATTAAGTGGAGCTCACTGCCATGTGTCCTTGCCTTCCTGGGTGTACTGTGCAGCATTCCCATTAGATAACAAGGAACTGCAGGAAGCCACTGCCTTGTGGAAAGCATGGCATGAGGACTTCAGCAGGAGACAAGCAGCTCTGTATCACACAGGATAGAAATGACCTCACAGATGCTGAAAGGCTGTGGCAGAGCAGCTCCCCAGCTGCTGGTGAAAGCGTCATGAGCCCAAACCCTCCCAGGGCTGCCTGGCTGTGCACACCCACACCACTGGCACCCTTGGCTTCAGCAGGGAGGGCAGGCTGACTGGTACAGATGCTGCCAGCCTTGACTTTCCCTGTCTACTGGTGTGACATGTGAGCAGCAGCCGCCTGCTCGGACACACGTCGGGCACGAGGTGATGCTGTGCAGCTCACTGAGCTGAGGGCTGCTCAGGGGCTGGAGTGAGGGCAGGGCTTCCCTCACCCTGCACAGAAACACAGATGCTGCATCCCCTGCTCAGGCTTCACCAGCAGCGGTTTTTCCCCGAACAGAGAAGCTTGAGCGTGGCTGGCCAGTTTTAGTCAAAGCCAAGAGTCACAGAGCGGATGTGGGAGATGTAGATTGAAGTTCTTCTTCAGCTTTAGTTAATACAGATCTGAGCCCAGCTTCCATCTCCTTCCCCAGGGCTGCTCTGGGTATTGTGAGGAGTTACCTGGTAATCCAAATGGTGTTGTTTTTCAGCACTGCATCCATACACATGTACTGCAGTGGGAAGCAGGAACTTGCTTCCATGGCAAATGCTCAGCCCCTCACTGCAGAGCAGCCCACACTGCTCCTTTCTTGCTGGAAATGTTACTGTTTGATTGGCATGAGGGAGACATGAAATCACTTCCCCAGGATGGGCTGGGAGAGACCTGGTGAGCTGATGTAAAAGCCAGTGGCCTGGGCAGTCTTGGAGAGGGTCTGTGTTCCACTCCAACTGCCAGGCAGCTGGAGGATTTGTTCTTGATGGAGCTCCATTCCATCCCCCTGGCTCCCTGTTGCCTGTGTGTGGGGTCTGCATGGGTTGGGTCTAACTGGGCAATTGGCAGAGGTTTGGGCTGACAGATGAACACACTAGCCCAAGGTTTGCTGTGCATTGCATCTGCTTCAGGCTGCCTACCCTAGAGTGTGCTGTTCCCTTGCAGAAGATGCTCGTGCTGCAGCTGCAGGCTCCTGGGCCCCAGCTCCTGCCGCAGGACTTGGCCACCGGGCAGCAGCTGGGCTGGGCCTTCAGATTTCGTGCCCAGCTTGTTCTTTCTACTGTTTTTTTGGCTTCACTTCCTTACCCTTCACGTGGGTAAGCAGCTTTTTGGCAGCTATTTTTTGCCAAGTGCTACTGCTGGCTGACTTGTCTCATCCCTGCTTCCTCCTTCCATGGACCAGGTGGTGAAGAGTCCCCCAGGGTTACTTCTGTGGGCAGCCTGCAGCCAGCTGAGCCCTGCCATGAGGCACTGCCGGGCTGCTGTGCCCCTGGGCTGGGTTTGGACATCCTGATGTGCCCAGCACTGCCTGTGCTCTCAGTCCATGGACAGGAAACTGTTCCCACTCAGACCAGCTCTGTGAGGGCAGCCCATGAGTGTGTGTGTGCCTGCAGCGCTGGGGGACACGGCTCGGGTGGGAGGGAAAGCGGGGCAGCTGCTGCTGTGAAATGGAGGCCCTCCTTGCTGAGGATAGGGGGGAGGACATTGTGGGGGGCACAACACCCTTCTGTCCAAGGGGTGTCTTGAGGTGGCGTGGATCTTCTGCAGCTGGCATGGGACTGGCAGAAGGCAGCCCAACGAGGACACCGCACAGCACCCTGAGGGGGCTGGGTGGGCTGTGAGGGGGCTGTGACACAGGGAGAGGGTCAGCAACATCCTGTGACCTGCAGCACCCATACTGGGCAAGAACTGATGGTCCTGGGATGAAATGGGACCCCATTTGGGTAGGGATGGGGGAAGGCCTTGCAGGAGAGCCCCTTTATAACACCTACAGGCACCCTCAGGGCTCTGGACCTTTGTGCCTGAGCCAAGTTTGGTGGCCTCAGTCCAAACAAAAATGAAACCCCTGCCTGCAGAAGAGAAGCTGTCCTCTCTTCTGAGCAAGGGAAAGGCTCTTTAATCCTTGCTCCTGAAGTCCTGGTTGGCTCCTCAGCTCCTGCATCTCCTGTAATCATCAATATCACGTGTGTACCAAGCACTATTTCTGGTGGCGGCGCGGTCTGTGCTGCAGCTGCAAACCCTAGCATGGCCACACTGGTCCATCCTGTCTGCTCAGAGCACAGTAATCCCACCACAGAGTCTACCTTCTGGCCCCAAACCTGCACCATCCGGAGCCATGAGCGCAGCAGTTGTGTGACCACCCCGAGCGCAGTCTGGTCCCACGGGGCAGAGCCGACAACAGGAGCCCTGTCGAGAAACGCTGAGGCAGCTTCTTCAAAGGTCACCCCAGTGATTACGTGCACAGGAAAGGCTCAGCTGTGCAGCACAGCTGTGGCTGTGAGAAGAGGGGAAGTGTGCACCGAGCTGCGAGTGCTGTTACAGGAGCTCAGGAAACCAAAGCCTGGGGCAGGCGGAGGGGCTCGGGCGCTCTGTGGCGCAGGGACCTCATCCCCCAGCACTGGTCCCACACATGCAAGCAGCTATTAGAGATTAAAAACAGGGGACTGAAGATGTTCAGCCACTGGAGTTAGGCAAGCCAACTCTGCCTCTTCACTGCTGTGAAGAGGGCAGTGCTTGGCTGGAAGGATCTGGACATGCAATTGCCTGGGTTCCATCTAACCCAGCACTGGTGTGTAATGGTGTGGAGGTGTCCCCAAAGCTGAACACCCTCAGCTGTTTTGTCATCCTGTCAGTGAAAATGAGCCCTGCTGAGGGCCATGATGGTGCCCACAGGTGGATGGCTAAAGTAGACAAGATGAGACCTCTCACCTTCAGTTAGGGGAGATGAGTCCCACCAGCTGTTCTTAGCCAGCCTTTGAAAATGAAGCAAATGTTTTAATCTGAAGTGGAACCACTACAAGAAACAGCCCCCAGTGATCATTTTAAATCATATCAATGTGTATCAGAGATAGTAGCTACATACATATCCCTAAGTCACTGTCACATGGAATGCCCCTGGCCATGAAGAAATGGGTTGTTAGAAGCAATCTCGAGTCAAGTCTGCACAGGCTTGTCCTGCAAGACAGGCTTTTCTTCACTGCCAGCTGGTGAAGCTGTGCCAAGGTTTATGTCCCCACAGCACACACTACTGGAGCAGAGCAGGCTCCTACAATCAGGACTGAATTCTTCAAGTTTTTTTGGTGGAAGATCGGATATAAATGTGTTGGTTTTTTGTTTTTTTTTGTTTTGTTTTTTTAGTGACAGCAGAGCTCTGCTGCTTTCTGGTCTCAGATGCACTGCTCTGTTGACCTCTGGCATCTCCGAGTTCCTAGAGATTAAAAAGGGTAGACCATGAGGAAGAGCCCTTAGTGGCAAAAAAAATTAATAGCACAAAGCTGCAGTAGCAAGGGCTGCAGCTTCTGAGTCTACTTCCAGCCTGGTAGCCACAGCAGCTTCCCAGCACTGAGCATCTCTAGTGTGCTCAACCCTCAGCATTAACCAGCCATGAGTCATGCTCTGAAAAATGCTGAGGTGTGGTTTGAAGCCCAAGTTTGGTTCTTTTAAGGATAAATGGTGGTCTCCTTTATGTACCCTTTGGTGTTTAAGGTTTTCTACCTAAGACGACATGAAACTTCTCCTTTTCTGGCCTCTTTCTTGCATTATCATGCCCTTTCAGGACCAAAGGTTATGAGGAAATGAATCAGAAGTTGCCAGAAGTTCACGGGAGCCACTGGGTGTCTGGCTTGGTGCACCTGCAGTGCACCTGCTGAAGCTGCTCTCAGGGTGATGCTCCCTGACCGTGGGAGACTTTCCTAGAGACTATGGTCTCAGTGTGCTTCCCATTCCCAGCTCCCCAGCCTCCCCCCAGGGCATGTGTTGAGATGTTCATACCATCTCTGTGCTGAGGTCTGGAGGTGAGTGAGGCTCCTGCTCATGGATGACACACAGAAATACACTGCTGTGAGCCTTGGGGCTGCTGCTGCTGGCCAGGCAGGAGTTCCAGATGTGCAACACAGGTTTGCTGGTGAGGCTATGGGTGGGTGGGACTCATGATGGGGCAGGACACGGACTGTTTCTGCTGTTTTACCTCCAGCCACAGTAGAAAAGTCTGGATTGGGACTGGGCTGGATTGCCAGGCCAGCTGCAGTCACTGAGCTGTGTATGTGGGATGGATGCTGATGGCAGAGCTGCTGTCAGAAGCTCCTGCAGGAGTTAACAAATGTACAGGTCTATGGTGAGGCTGCTGCTGCAGGATGTTCCCTGCCAGCCTTCCTGCAGCAGCTGGTTTCAGCAGCACTGCCAACAGCACCACAGCTGCTGATTCTACAGCGGGCACCTATTGTACAGTAGGCACCCACAACCCCAGAAGTGACTGCTGAGGTGCTCACAGTGAGGCACAGGGGAGCCCCGAAATCTCAGCAAAAATGTGGTGCCTTGGTGCAGATCAGCCCCTCCTGGTTTCTGATTTAGTATTGCTGTGCAAACCGAGCTGCAGGTCTAATCCCTGGGGAGCTGCCAACTGATCACACAACAAATTGTGCCCAAGTCCCTGCCCACTGCCTCCCACCTTGCATACAGCATGTGTGCACCTGGGAGGAGACATGATTTCTGGTACCGCTGTAAGGGCTCTTGTAAATACTGGGGAAAGAAAAGCAGAGAACAGCACTTTGTCCTCCTCCCCCCTTGTTTTTTTCCATGGCTGAAAGGCCGGTGATCTGCTTTCTGTGATCGGGTGGGTTGAGGTATTCCTGTGGGAACCAGGACTTTCAGGGGAACCATCAGCTGCCCTGTCACTAGTGAGCACCCAGACAGTGCCACTTCTGTCCCCACAAAGTCTCTAGCAGCTTCAGCTCCGTGGCAGAGGCTGCAACGTGCCCGTCTGTGGCTTTTGCAAATCTCTTTCCTCCTCTGCAAAACAGCACAGTGCAAAGCACCGAGGTGCAAAGCTGTGGGGGTTGTTACAGGAGGGGGGTGGGAAAAGGTATCCTTCAGCTAAAAACAGTGCTATTTGGGTCATCCCCTCCCCTCCAGGCTGCCCCCACAACCAGCCTGCTCATGCTGTTGAGACAGACACAAATTTCCGGAGGTGCCAGCCAGATTCCTTGAGACTGAGGGAAAGCCAAACCAAAATAAACCTGGTGTATCTGGGTGCTTTAATTTGCAGGAAGAGTTGAGCAGCAGCAGGCTGGTTCCCAGCTGAATCTTTCCTGTTGTATCAAGCATAAATTCATCAGGTATTCCATTTCCTGGGGAAAAAAAAAAGGCAGAATAATTCACTTAGAAATAAAGAGTAGAGCTATTTTCCCCTCTGACATGGTGAATGCAATTACCTAAGGCATGGGAGGCTGAGATAACTCACTTATTCAGCCCCCACTCTCCGAAGAAACCATCATCATTCTGTCAGAAAAGGCTTTATAAACCAAATCACATCCTGAATGCTAAAACATCACCACGTACAGAAGCTGTCCTTATGATTTCCACGCACTAGCTGCAGCATCACAAGCAAAACACACTCATAGACAGGGAAGAGTTTGTTATTATAAGGGCTATATACACCATGCAAACTCCAGAAGGGGTTTGCTGACCCTTCTCCCAGTGTGGTTGTCCTTCTTCAGGAGCAATTCCCAGCACAGCAAAGCACACTGGCATCCTTTTAGCAGTGTGGGAACCATACTGGAGCTGGGAAAATGTGCATGGGGAGAGTCCCAAGCTCTGTCTGCTTGGAGAGCTCAACGAAGGGAAGCCATAAGCCTGTGCTTGCCCCCAAATTTAATTCCATTTAGGTTGCACCCTCCCACCTCTTCTGCCCTTACATAATGGAGAGTGGAGTAATGACTTTCAGCAATGCTCTTTGAGTGGCAGCAGCCCAATTCTGGACTGTATATATTTTTTTTTTATGGTGGGGGGAGAGCAGGTTGGCAGAGGGGAGAAAGCATCAGTTTGGTTTGTGTGCAATCCCTGTTTTGCTCTGGGAGCTTTAGAGGACAGACACATTCTTCCATCTCCGCTAATCCTCCTCTGATACAGAGGATTTTCCTGCCATTAAATGATAGCTTGTGAGAAAAAAATGCCAACTTTTCAGGGGCTGACTGGCATGGCTAATGGCAGCCTCATGAGCAGGAGGGAGGACACAGCCACTGCCTGGCCAGGTAAGCAATGCATCCGGATGATTTCTGTTGGGAATTTTAGTTTCAACTATTTGATCCTAAGCTGGTTACGCTCCTCTGTACCACCACCTATTTCCTGGGGACGCAACCAGCCTGTTACTGTTGGTGACCTTTCCCCACATCAGATAAAAGGAACCTGACCTTGGCACAGCTGGTGGGAAGGATGTGGATGAGCTCCCAAAAAGCAGTGACAGAAAGCTGCAGGATTCCCTGAGAAGGTCAGTGGTGGAAGAAAGATACTCACCAGGAAGGTGTTGGGGACTTCTTCATTTTGGAAGTGTGTGAGAGAAGAGCTTTTTTTCCTTCATCTTCCTTTCTAAACATAGATCATTTTGTGGACAAATGATACAGGGAAATGACAGAGGATGAAACCTGTCTCTGTTCTTCCCGTGTGCTTTTAGATCCCTCAAGTTTGCTTGCCAGACCTGAAATGCCACTAGGGAATAATCAAGGTAATGTTTGCCATCATTTTAAATGGTGAGTATACTCTTATTCTGCATTACCCAGTAGTGGATTAGACAGATCATTTGGGAAGGTGGTGGTTAAATACTCAATTATTGCAATCATCATCTCTTTACCCTTCTTAAAACTGCAACATTTTTTTAATTTTTTTTTTTAGTCTCTCACTGTTTCTTCCAAATACTGAATTACTGTAGTACTTACAAAAACAAAAGAGATCATCCCTGGGGAATTTTGTTTATTCCTTAATGTCACAAATATTTTTGACCTTACTGCTATATTTCACTGTTTTTCGAAAACACGCATTTCATTTGAGCACCCTCTGTGTCAGTGAGTTGGAGGCATCTTCCAGCCACTGCCCTGTCTGTGAACACAGCATTAAAAGAAAAGAACAACCTTTTTGGGGAAG
Organism: Manacus vitellinus; assembly: GCF_001715985.3. Taxonomy (NCBI): domain Eukaryota; kingdom Metazoa; phylum Chordata; class Aves; order Passeriformes; family Pipridae; genus Manacus; species Manacus vitellinus. Next base: position 3,871,042 of record NW_021940813.1, on the reverse strand, counting down.
GAGTAAGGTGGGAAAGGTGGGAATGTTTAAGGCTATGTTGGTCAGAGATCAGGGGAGAGCTAATCTGTGCTCTGAGCAACAGCTCTCCTGAGGGTTTACTGGGGCTCAGGTGGAGAGTGTTTTCCAGCTTCCCTTGCAAGAGAAAAAGGGAGAAATTGCCACAAAGACAGGTGCTGAGGGGCATCTCTGAGCTCCTATTGCTGGGGGGATATTTTCTCATGAGATGATCCTCAAGTGCTTGCTTTCATGTCCTGCACAATGCAAAGAGTTACACTTATAAACAGGGATCTTGGCAGTCTGCTGTGAAATGCCACTTGCAGAAGACCCAGATTTGGCACTTGTGTGTAAGGAAAACAGGCTGGATATGGCTTGGGTACAAATATTTCCTTAACCGAGTGATTAGAGAAGAAGCAGGGAGGGGAAGGAGGGGATTTGGTTATCAGCAGACTTGTTCCTACCCTGCACACAGTGCACAAAGCAGTGGGTACAGGTGTGCTCTGAAGGCCAGAGGTGTGACTGAGCTTGGGGCAGCTGGTTTTAAGCATTGAACTTGCTCAGGACACTCTCACCTATAGGACAGCCTATGCACATATGCCCCTCTGGATGTCACCCTGAGCCCATACAAGGCTCTCATACCAGCAGCACCACTTACATTCATCGTTTTCCAGACAGCCACCTGCAGTCAGACATTTGGGAACAGGCAAATCCTTAATCTGTCTGGCCCTCAGTTTATGTAACTGCCTGACAAAAACAACATATGCCCCTGTTGGCAGGCACTGGGGTGGGCTGGTGCAGAGGGTAGGGAACGAGGCAGCCCCTGGGCAGGCTGAACAAAGAAAGAGCAATCTGAGCCCAGTGTGTTCTCCCCCCTCTTGTCCTTGGGCTCCTCATCCACTGTCCTCCCAGGGCCCTGTCTGAAGGAGACTTTCCTTTAGCTGTGGCTGCTAGATAAGGGCTGGGGAAAAAGGAGGAGAGCAGACAAACAAACAAAATGACAATCTGTCTGAAATCCTTTCCACCTCTCACAGTCCTTCACTATCATTTATCCTTGAAGTGATGCTGTTTTGCTAATTCTCCAGTCACGATAGCGTGGCCAGGCATGATGGGACCTGAATTTTGATGAAGAGACCACAGCTAAAGTCCTTCTGGAATGCTCTCTCCGTGTATCTAAATCCCTCTTCCACATGCAATGACCAGGATGGTTTGAACAGAACCATCTGGGCAGTTCCTGGATTGATGCCCTTCAGTGGGGACCTGCCCAGCAAATGTTTTTGCAAGTCTCCTGCTTTGCAGAAGCCACAGGCAGTGTAAACTCCTAAATACAGTCCCGTGCATGTTGCCTTTAAAAAGAGTGGAGGAAAGGCAGAGAAATTGCAGCTTGAATTGTCATTTGTTCTGTACATCAAAGCCTCAGGGACTGCTAAAATAAAAGCTTGATGCTTGCTGAAGCTGATGCTTCCTGGCATATCACCTCACAAGTCTGTCTTAATAAAAATGCCCATTGGGAATACAGCTGCAGTGGGCAATCGCTGTGCTGCAAACTGCTGGGAGCTTCCCTGTCCAGACACTCAGCAGGAGTGGAGAGGAAAACCTGTCCCTTGGCCCTGGGGGACAGACATGACCACAACAGCAGCAGCACCATGATCCCAGCAGCGCTGTAATAAAGGTGGCTGTTGGTATCTTGTGGGTTTTTTTAGGGGAAAAAAAAAAGAAAAAAAAGAATTATGCTTATGTGGGAGCCAATAAACTGCAGCAGAAAAACCAGTCAGGAGCAATAGCACCATTTCCTGGTAGTGACTACATGGAGTTCTCTGGTGTGGCTGCTCATTTTGTTGAGTAGCAGGTAGGATATGCCTGGGAGAGCAATTACAAAACGGGCTCTGCCTTCAGTTCTTCTCTAATGAGTTTATTTTCGAAGAATCAGAGAACGGCTTGTGTTGGAAGGGACCTTAAAATTCATCCAGTTCCAACCCTTCTGCCATGGGCAGAGACACCTTCCACTAGACCAGGTTGTTCAATGCCTCATCCAACCTGACCTTGAACATTTCTAGGGGTGGGGCATCCACAACTTCTCTGGGCACCCTGTGCCAGTGCATCACCATCCTCAGAGTAAAGAATTTCTTCCATATATCTAACCTAAATTTCCCCTCTTTCAGAGGTAAAAAACATTTTACATAAAAAAAAAGAATTCATTTTGCAGATGTTTTGTTGACTGGATGTTTTTTCCCCACAAAAAGAGCCCGTTTATGGAGGTTCATGTCTCCTATTCCTTTTGTTCTTCTCTGATTTCTCCCCAAGAGCTTTCTTCTCTTCCTTGTTGTACACCCACCCGCATGGGACTAACCTGAAAAGAAACAACAGCCACACACCTCTCATGTCAGGTTTATAAAGGACAAAGTGGCTGCTCCCATCAAACATAAGGCACTATGATGACTCTCTTGAGAATTGGCAAAACAGTAAAAACTGTGCTGGAGGTGCAGAGTATCTCATCTATGATGAGATCATGAAGCAAGCAGTTGAACAATATCTCTTAATTTGTTTTTAGTCATGCTGTTTTACCAGTACACACTGGGAATGTGTTTTTAAACACTGTTCTACATCCTTCAGAGCTGATAGTTCCCCTTCCAGTGCTGCACTGGCTCTGGTGGAGAAAGGTTACGTTGAATGAACAAAGGAAAGCAGCAACAATCATGAATTTGACGTATCCCAGGAAATCAGCTGATTTCCCCTGCTCACTGCCTGACTCAGCATACACTGCCCTCCCCTCTTCCCCACACAGAAATACTGCTATAATCCATAGATGCTGGCCTTCAAAACATCTCTGCTTGCTCCCTGGCTAAAAAATCTCTACCTTCTGCCTGGCCAAACCATGTCCCCATCAGCCTGCAGAGATACCAGCTGCAGAGACACTAAGAAATACTAAAGTCTAGGGGAGAGAGCAGTTAATCAGAGATGATGTTCTAGATGACTATATATTCTCAGTGGGTTTAAAAACCCCCATAGAAGACTTTTAGGAATCCTTCACAAGAGCTCGTTGCTCAGCACTGGAGTACAGGTGGCAATTAGCCTGGCTAAAAGGGAGGAAACGACAGCATAATTTGTTTTTCCTGTGGTGACTAATACATTTGCTAATAGTGCATCCCTACTCTCTCCTGCCACGCCTTTGTGGGCGTGGCACGTTCCTGCCCGGCAGTGATCCTTTGGATCCCTCATGTCCATGGGGTTTGGGCCTGTGTCCGGTCCTGCCCTCCCAACTGCGTGTGCACCCAGGAGCGGAGCTGCTCCGTCCTCTGCGACCGCGCCGGCCTGGGGCAGATCCCCAGCGAGTTCCCTTGTGAAGCCTCTTCTATCAACCTGGACAAAAACAGCATCAAGTTCCTCTCCGAGAGGGCCTTTGGGACCTTGCCTTCCCTCAAATCCCTGTCGCTCAACCACAACAACATCTCCTTCATCACCCCGGGGGCTTTCAAGGGGCTGCCCAGCCTGACCGAGCTGAAGATGGCCCACAACGAGTACATCCGCTATCTCCACACGCGGACTTTCACCGCCCTCAGACGGCTGGTGAGGCTGGACCTGGCGGACTGCAACCTTTTCAACATCCCAGACAGGATCTTCATCGAGCTACCTGCTCTGCAGGAGCTCTTCTGCTTCCAGAACAACTTCCGAAGGATCCCAGGTGCCATCAGGGGCATGGAAAACCTGACCCACGTTTACCTGGAGAGAAACAGGATCGAAGCGGTGGCCTACAACTCCCTGCAGGGCCTGAGCAAGCTGAAGTACCTGAATCTGCAGGACAACAAGATAAATGTCATTCACGAGCGAGCCTTTCAGGCCTGTCAGAAGATGGAGTACCTGTACCTGAACGACAATTTGATCAGCGAGCTTCCAGAAAACTCCTTCGATGGCCTGAGGCGCCTGAAGATGCTCAACTTGGGTGGGAATTTTCTCAGGAATGTTTCCAACACCTGGTTCAGGGACCTGGGGGAGCTGGAGATCCTCTACCTGGACCGTAACAGGATCAGCTACATTGAGGAAGGGGCTTTTGAGAACCTCACCAGCCTGGTCTCGTTGCACTTGAACAGCAACAACCTGACGACCTTGCCCTTCTCTGTCTTCGAGCCGGTGTATTTCCTCGGGCGGCTGTACCTGTTCCGCAACCCCTGGGAGTGCGACTGCCGCATCGAGTGGCTCAAGGAGTGGATGGAGAATTACAGGCTTGTCAGGGATATTCCTTGTGCCTCCCCCTCCTCAGTAGCTGGGATTGACCTGACGGACGTGCTCTACGAGAGGTCACCAGAAGGTTACTGTCTCGACCCGGTGGAGCTAAACGTCACATCTGAGGGTCCGACCCCAAGTGAAGAGCCTTGGTCTACCACAGAGAGCAAGTTCAACAGCCTTATCTCCAAACTCTTGCTCCAGATGGGCCTTCCCGAAGAGGTGTCAAACGCCACCGAAGTCTACAGTAACACCACGCAGCTGGATGGACAGACTGAAGGGGTTTCTTCTGGCGTGGGGGAAAAGAGTATCGAGGCCGACTCCTCTTCTTTTTACCTCCCAGCACTTTGTACAGTGATTGTTTTGCAGTGCAAATAGTCCAAGGGCTGTCTGGACCGACCATGGGTCCTACTTAAGTGTTCAGTCCTTGTACCTACTTAGTCATTAGGGAGAAGTTTGTACTGTGGGCCTATGATACATAACTGGCTCCAAACTCTTCCAGGCTGGGTTGGTTGGATCCGGCTCCAGATTCCCCCGGGAGCTGGTGGGATCTAGTTCAAGGCTGGTCCCACTCTGGGTAAGAGACCTGCCCTTTGGGTGTCTCAGAGCCTCCTGGATACTCACAGAGCTCTGTGGAAGACGAGTAGTAGCAAGGTTGAGTTTTGCCTAGAGAGACTTGTGATGTTCCCTGTACCTCGACAGGATTTTGATTCATTCTCCCTCTGCTATCCTGGCACAGATGCAGGAGAACCAGTTTGTCAAAATATTCTTCTCTGAGGCAAAGCTACTTAACAACATACTTATTAGTGTCATTTCAATGTATTTAATTTTATTCAATTAATATATGGTTACAAGGAATACACTGTTTTTATTTGTAGATTATTTCATGGCATGGCAGCAGGGGCAAAGCATGGTGATGACAAATGCAACTAGGCTCTACTAAATATTTTATATGTCCACTACTAATGTGTACCACATACTGTATCACATTATGCCATACTAACCAACCATGCTGTCATTTTCTTTTATATGGCATCTTACATATTTTATCTTTGAAATCTCCAATGAAAGCTGCTAATATGACCAGAAAGAATAATAATGTTTTATGTATCAAAGCACATTAATAAAATAATTTGATATTTTGCTCACAAAAATAAATTAACTGCTTTACCTCCCTTTTTTTTTTTTTTTGAGATCCTTGAATAACTCCGGTGGGTTTTTTTGTAGGCTACTCAAATGGGGTGCATATGAATGTCCTTTCATGGTCTAGAGCAAATGGCAAGCTGTTTATTGCAGCATAAATACTTTCACTTGGAACCTGACCACACTTGCATTTGTGTTAAGCAGAAACACTTTGAAATATAAGTGACTATGTAGAAATACGTCTGTGATTTTTAACAATATTAAATCATTATACATGGCTTATCATACTATGATGTACATGTTCATATGATATGATGCAATGTATACAACCCTTTATTAGTGCTAAAATGTCATGAAGGAGGAATAAAAATGGAAATTAATTTTAAGAAACTATCAAAATATTTTCCATAGTCCCCTTTTCCCCCCACACCTTCCCTTTCCCAACCAATTGAACATGAATGTGGCTTCCTCCCCTGCCCTGAGGGTGCTGGAGTGGCAGCAGTGGAGTGGGAGCTGCCCTGGCTCATGTTTTGCTGAGGTGGTGATTCAGTATGGACACCACACTGGCTAAACCCGACTGAGATGAGCTGCCCTTGCCTCTGCCCCTTCCCCCAGGCACACACAGGATGGACTTTGGGCATAGAACAGCTGAAAAAGGGTGGGTAACCTACAAATTCATGCATGAAGACCTTTTGCTGGTTGCTCCTGTGCCCTCTTACATCTGTGATTGCCTGAGATAACTGGGGAAATAAATGAACTTTTTCAAAGAGGGCTCAACCCTTCAGCAAAGGTGCCTTGGGTCAGGTCTGTTCACACTGGCCAGGCCAGGCCAGCTGTGAGGGAGAGTTAATGCCCTTAGGATCAAGCATCACTGGCATCCAATAACCCCACAGAAGGTCCCACAGTCCACAGGGAAAACAACTCTGAGGAAAGGCAACATCAGCTCCTGTGAAAAATGGTCATGACCTCCTCAATCTCTGGAGCAGCTGCTGCATGAACTAGAGGAGCTGCCTTTTTGCCTGCACATTTTTCCAACAAAAAGGTGGCATCTCCAGCAGCTTCAAGACATGTGCCTTGAGGCATCCTTGTTTGGTCTGCAGTGTTCTGTCCAGAAAGAGTTACTTCTTTCTAACTAGCACTGGAGATTTCCAGAGGAAACCTGAGTTCAGGGAAAACCAAACCTTCCCTGTTGCAATGGCTCCTCAGCTTTCTGTAGCTCAACGACAGTTTCCCAAGGGGAAAAAAAAAAGCCAGATGGTTTGATAAATGCCTATTTGACCTGTTCCGTGAACTAAATTCAATGAGTTTGGATTTCCAGGCTATTTATGAATCCATTAATCTTCTTAAGTGCTAAATTCATCTGTGTATTATAAGAGGCTGTTTTTCAAACCCAGTCCATCCCAATGCTGTAGAGGCATATTAGGTTAAGGATGCCTTTACAGGAGTGGTATTTCATCCTGTCAGGGGAGGTTTATCAATAGGCTTGGCACAGATGGGAGGACACAAATGGTTGTATTTCACTTCCTATAAGTATGGATGCCTCATGATTGAATTGTTTTCATAACCCACATTTTTATTTTCTGTGCTGAAGTACATTAAAGCTGAAGATCGCCTTACTGGACAATTGTTGAGTGGTTTTCAAGTCAATTACTGCTTCAAAGATGCTTCTGCTTTATCTGCACGATGCACATCTGAATGCGAATCACAGAATCACAGAATCAATTGGGTTGGAAAAGACCTCTGAGATCGTTGAGTCCAACCTTTGACCAAACACCACTGTGTCAACCAGACCAGGGCACTGACTGACATGTCCAGTTTTTCCTTAGACACCTCCAGGGATGATGACTCTACCACCTCCCTGGGCAGCCCATTCCAATGCCCAATCACTCTTTCTGTGAATAAATTCTTCCTAATGTCAAACCTAAACCTCCCCTGGCACGGTTTAAGACTGTGTTATCCTCTTGTCCTATTGCTGGTTGCCTGTGAGAAGAGCCCAACCCCCACCTGGCTACAACCTCCTTTCAGGTAGTTGTAGAGAGCCATAAAGTCTCCCCTGAGCCTCCTCTTCTCCAGGCTAAACATCTCCAGCTCTCTCAGTCGCTCCTCACAGGACTTGTGCTCCAGACCCTTCCCCAGCCTCATTGCCCTTCTTTGGACACTCTCCAGCACCTCGATATCCTTCCTAAACTGAGTGGTCCAGAACTGGACAAAACTCATAATTGCATTTTTTTTAACTTTGTTTTGAATCTTGTGATTAGAAAACAAGTTAAATTAGGGATCTGCCTTTTTCATGAACACTGTGGGGTTTTTCTATTTTCTTAGGCTAGACTCTTGCTGCAAAATTGTGTTTCAGCTGGTAAACCTGAACCAGCTGTTGGTTACAAATTCATGGCTGAGTGTCTCTTCACAAATCAATGCTGTTTTCAAAATCTGCCTCTGGACTGAGATACCTGCAAAGACGCCACAGAACTGCAGGGCACACTCAGCTGAGATGCCAGTCTCAGTTTACACTGGCTTTGGGACACTGATGTCACTGTGCCGTGGGCTGAGGTGCTCATAAAGCAGGTTCTTACCTAGGAGAGTGCAGTGCTGAATTTAAAAGCACCGCAATGTGGTTGCACTCACATCCCTCTGTGCCTTGCTCTCCATGCACTGGGGAGGGCAAACCTCTAATGACCTGACAGTGGCAGGGTGAGCATTTCATGGGTGTTCACACTGATGTCTATCAGTTGTAGCAACTGATTCCTGTGTGGAGAATGATGTTGTTCCAGCTCTCAGCCATCATATCCCTTCAGTAGGGCTCCAGATTACAAAACCATCACCCTGCACAGACATCCCTGTCCCAGGTCAGACAGACACTGGGGAAGGAAAGCTTAAAAGAATTTTTTGTTTGATGACTGATGGGTTGGTTTTGGTTGCAGTGACTGCCTGTAAACTCAAAGGCAGAGAAAATGGCTGAAAACTTCTGCCAAACCAGTGTCTGCTTGGACTAACTACAAATGTTTTCAAGTGATGCTCCCAGTCTTGCCCTCAGTGTCAGATGCTGGGAATTTACTTGAAGCAGTGGGGAGGGATGGTCGTGAGTTGCCCAGTGTTTGGGCAAACCTCTGACTGAAGTTTATTCAGAAAGCTGGTGCTCCCAGAGTGAAGCACCTGGGAGAAAGCAATTTGTTTTTATGTGTGGTACCTGGCAACACAGTGCTCTTCACTGGTGCAACTGCTCTTTATGCTTTATGATGGTTACTGTTAAATTAGAAGGGAGAAATTGTCAATATAAATTAAAAAAACCCCAAACCAAACAAAAAAACCCCAATCTGATTTTGGATATCATCTCTTGGTTTCAGAATTCTGTCCCTGTGTTGCATTCCTAGAGGTCACACTTGGTGCTTAACATGAATACTGTTATGCCCCTTTTTTTCCTTTAAATTTAAAGCTGCTGCCAGCAACCTCCTGTGAAATGAAGCTATTGGATGTTTTGCTTATATTGTGGATTTTCCTATTTTTTTGCTATGAAGTCCAGGACAAGAGGAATCACTGACTTTTGCTAACAAGGCAGCAGCTGCTGGCCAGCCAAGACTCGGGAACTTCATGGCCAATTTTCAAGAGCATTGTTACGTATTTTAGCTAATTCTTGTCTTCACAACATCTGGCTGACAGCTCTTAAAAAAATCAAATTTTAATTTGTTGGGTTTTCTTCTGATAACTTTTGCGGTCACAAATTCAAGAGGAACCAAATCAACTGCGTTAAGTTTCTTACCCCAGAAAACTCCCTTGAAGTATATGAAACCTTGCAAGAAAATAGCCTGTTATGGTCACTCTTGCCCCAGTATGAACTTCAGAAGACAGAGCTAGTTTGGTTAAGAAAAAACAGTACTTTCTAGGTACATGACACACACATTTGTAAATGCTTGGTTTTGTAGAGTCAAGGTATGGGCTTGTTGCACAAACACTAATAATACTGGTCCTTCCTTTTCCCCCACCCAAATCTGGTAAGAGATCAATGGAGTTTGAAGAATCTTCTGCAGTGACCTCCAAAGCAATTTTAAAAGAGTTTTATGAAAAATGCTAACATGGAATAAAGGTCACAAGTTATAATTAAAAATAAAAAAAAAAGGCACAAGTATTGCTTTAAAGAAAACCAGCTAATTTTTAAGTCATAACAGTACTGAAAATGCATAAGGTCTAAGAAGCATCTGTGTCAAGGGGCAGTCCCCACTGCCCAGTCGCTGGACAAGCTTTAGATTTTACATGAGGGAGAAGAACCTATAGAACAAAACCTAAACATGGGTAAGATCAGCACCAAAGTTCTATTTGTCATGGGACAAGGCTGGTATTTCAAACTCTAATATAAATATGAACACAGAAAATAGATATATCTGGACAGAGAAATATCTGTGTCTCTTACCCAAAGCCTGATTTTGTTGACGCTGTGGTTAGTTGAACCAGTCTGATCTTGTACTCTGTGGTTAGTTTTAGCCTTGAATGCAAGAAGTTCACTACTTCTGCAGTTTTTCTCACCTTTGACCTTCACCACATCCTTTGATTTTTATTGTACTTCCTTCTTCATCTCTCTGTCTTTTAAAGGACTGATTTAGAATTAGCTCTTACATTCTCTATAAAAAAATTCGATTTTAAAAAGACCTAAAACTTCCATTAGTTTTTCTATACACACCTGATGGTTTACTTTTCACGCACATCCTATGTATTTGCTTTTTTGATTAACAGCTAATTTCACTTCGGGCTTGTTCAGCATCTAAAATGGAGGTTTTGACCTGTGACAGGAGCTTCTTGATGTGTCTGTAGATTTGCTACGGGACAAACTTAAGGAGCCCTTTTTCTGCCTCCCTGTTTTCCACACCCTCCTTTCCTTGGTTGCAACTGCTTGTTTCTGCTCCAAGCCAAAACTTGCCTGTGCCCCAGTGGTGTTGCTGCTGGGATTGAACTGGATCACTGCAATGGTCCAATTAAAACCAACACTCACCCTTCCTCTCTTTTTTTGATGTTGTCAAATTTTTTGATGGTGTCCCTATCATTTCCTCTAAATTTTTCTTTAGGGCTTGGGCCATAAGTGGGTTAAACAGGGGATAGTAAGAATAAAATGTAATTGCTTTATCTGAAAGGGGGACAAGCTAAATGGGAAGGATGATGCTCATTTGCTGGTTTGCACCACGTGATTTACTGGTGCCAGCAAGGATCTGGTCCAAGGGTACAGGGCCAGGTGTTCTCTTTATTCAGGACACAAATAAATTAACAATGGAATTTAGGAAACACTTCAGCAAAACAGGCCCTGTACTATAGTTTAAGACATGCTGTAAAAATGTTGCTTCAGCTGTGGATGGGTGAGATGGGATTATGCTGGGAATTGCTGGGAACTCTGCAGGGCATGACTGTACATGAGCAACATGGACTCTGGGCGTTAATTTTTGAATGATATGTTTATTTTTTACTTCTGTTTTGCTTTGACTGAGGGCAGACTTACAGGCACAGGGATATTGGGAAGAGGTCTAGGGAGTCTTGGGCTCTGTGAGGCAGAAAAGGGGACAAGCAGGGTTTCCTTGCTGCAAACAAGGAGACACTGAGTCCTGGTGGGGTGAGGATTTGCTGGACTCACAGCAAACTGCATCACACAGGAAGGTGTTAAAATACATGTGGCTCAATGGGGTTTTACTTCTGGGCTTTTGATGATGAGAACAAAGCTGTGAGTGCACAGTGCCAGGGGTAGACACATGGGCAAATGTGATAAATCAGTAACAAAAGGACAACTCACTATGTGCACGTAAATTGGGATGGAATTGGCAGTAGTGATCCCTCACTGTGCTGAATGATCTTGTCTCAATGTGCTGTGACAATAAGAAATACATCAGACACTAAGTGGACAGGCAACCTCTTGATGTATGAGACTGGCAAAGAGCCAGAAGACAAAGTATAGAAATAAATGGTAAACCTGCAATCAGACAAAGCTGGTTGTAAACATCTGTGCTGAAACAAGTGATCGATTATTTTAACAGGCAAAAAAGTAGCAGTGAATTTGCAGATGCAGAATTTTTGTGGGCCAGTAAAGCTTAAAGGAGGTGTTGAGGAATTCCAAATTACTTGAAAGCCAGGTGGTTTGTTGCAATATGATAGATAACATAGATGCTGGCATGTGTAAGGTAATAAACATTGGACAACACAACCTCAACTGTTCATGGCAGGGTCTTAGGGAAAGCAAGACCTGAGAATTGCTGTGAAGAGCTGGTAGGTCAACTGACATAAACCAAACAAAATACTGTAAATAACAGAGGTTGGGATAGGAAAACCAGCAAATAATGCAATAGGCTATTATGCCTTTTACTAGTACATCCTCATCTGGAATATGCCCAGTTTAGGTCTTGCACATCAGAAAACACATAGCAGCAATAAAGTTTGGTGACAGAAGTAAATGAGGTGAGTAATGGAACTAAGATTTCTCATTATCCAGGAGTGAAAAGACTGGCTTTGTTTAGGAGAGACACAGACAATGGTAAGTCCTGCGGGAGCTACAGAGATCCTTTTGTCTCCTTTGAAAGCTATCCAGTGCTGCACAGACCATGGGCAGTGTGGGACACAAATGACCATGAATTATACAGATGAGTGACACAGGGCACAGTGACCTGCACCATGGGTTCCCCTGGGGATGTGGAGGCTGACTTTGATTCTTGGTGCTTTTCTACTTTCCTCCTGGCTGTCACTTTTAAGGGTAGAGCTGGGTTTCTGTGTTCCTGGCTCAGACCTTGTCTATGATGGGTCTGCCAGTGACTGCTGACAACCATTAAAACCTGACTGTGGATGCTGTGACACCTGAGGTCCAGCTCAGGACACATCTGGCCCAAGGTTAACAGAGCACAGAAGGCATTTATGCCAACACCAGCCAATAAAAATCACCATGTAGCCTTCAAGTATATTACATATGGAACCAACCTTTTTGAAAGGGAATTTTTTTCCTTAAATTGCTAAAATGGGACGAATCACAGAAGCATAGAATGGTTTGGGTTGGAAGGGACTTTAGAGATCATCTAGTCCCTGCCATGGGCAGGGGAACCTTCCACTAGGTCTGTTTGCTCATCCAGCCTGGCCTTGAACACTTCCAGGGATGGGGCATCCACAGCTTCTCTGGGCAGCCTCTTCCAGTGCCTCATCATGCTCAAAAAAAAAAACTTCCTTGTACTTAATCTAAACCTTCTACAGGTTGAAGCCATTACCCCTTGTTCTGTCACTACACGCCCTCTTCCATCTTTCTTGTAGGTCCCCTTCAGGTACTGGAAGGCTGCTAGGAGGTCTCCCTTAAAAAAAAAAAAAAAGTGTTTGTCAGGAACAGTTTGGGAAACAGTGACAAACCAACCAGAAGGCAGATGTAGAGACTGCAGGAGAGATGCAACACAGTTTAAAAAACAATGCCCCAAACCTGCTAACTGGAAATAATTGGTACAAGCAACAATTATAAAGCCCACAGACTGCAAGGTTCCAGATTTTAAGCTCTGTGAGCAGCTTCCTTGGCACAGTGAAGACTTCCTGGTGAGCGTCTACCCTCAGCCAAGAAAAGCCTCCTTCCATCTTCCAGCCCTGGGAATTTCTTTTTTCTCAGTCTTTGGTCAATGGAAAACCTTACACAGGATGTTGCCTGTGCAGCTTAGTATTACAAGTGCTAGTTAGCTTTTCATAATGCTGATTTAAGTAAACCTGCCTGTCTTTTGGGCAGCGAATGCCATGCCTGCATCTACAACACCTACTGAGATCCAGATTTGAGGACCAAAGTTACTGTGATGGTGTAAAACCTTTGATGTAACGCCAAGTTACCTCACATGGATTGTGCCTGCAAATGCTGGTCAGGGGCTGGGCACTGTCCAGCCTCACAGTCAGCTTTGAAAGCATCAGAGGGATTGTTCATACCTGTGTATTGTGGTATCACTTTGCAGCCTTGGCACTCTAAAACACGTGGTGTCAGGTCCTTCCCCACATGACCCATGGCCTGAACAGACCACAGGTGACGATGCAGGAGGGGATGTGCAGGAGGTGTGAAGTGACTTACCCTGTCTTGCACAGCAGCTGATTCCTGGAGCCAAGCACAGCTCTCAGGTTCCCAAATCTGCTGCTCTGTTTCTGAGGCTTTGTCTATTTATTTCCTCTGTAGGCAAATTATAACTGTTTGTTCATTCAATCCCGCTGTTTAATTTCTATTGAAAGGTCTCTTATAAATCCAAACTGGGTTGGGTAGGAACTCCTGAACAGAGCATGTGGAGGTTCAGGGATTTTCAAGTGACAAGAGGGAAAAAACCTTGTAATTGAAGCATCAGTTTAGAGTGAGCAGCAATGTTACCTCATTACTGCACACAACCCAGGACAGTTTGTGAGGCTCAGGCAGAGAGGATCTTCTCATTGTGTAAGATCCTGAAAGGTCCTTTCCAGTGAGAGACTCAGCATGTGAACACCAGACACCACCAGAGACTACAAAACAACCCAGCTGAATTATTTGGAGTCTTTCCATTGCCTTCAAGGGGTTAATATCACACTGAAGGAGTATTCCAAATTACAGCCAGGGGGAAAACATTGAGCTCAGTAACACATACACACAAGAAAGTTCAGTTTAAGCTTTTTATATTCTAACTGAAATCTTGCTAAATTAAAATCACAAATTGTAATAACACAATGTTGGCAGAATGGAACCCTCACACTGCCAGCACTGAATCCCCTTGGAGGATGACCTGTGTAGGGGCAGCTGCTCAAGCTGCTAAAATCAACAAGGTGTTTTCCTGGAGGCAGGATCTCTCTCCTCTTCCTTCCCTAACACTTGGGAAATATTGCAAAGGCTTTACTGAAATGCTTATTCTGATGAGTGGAAATCCAGAATATTTTACTTCAGGAGAGTCATCACAATTAGCTAACTTGCAAATTTTGGAGACAAATCTGTTTTTTATTCATTACAGAGTTTATCTGTATGCATTTTTTTCCTAATAATAAATGAAAAAAAAGTTTTGAAAGTTTTCATAATTAATTCCACAACATTGTTTTCCATTTATCTTCTTTCACCTACCGGATAACTTCATAAATCTTTACTGATTTATTAGCCAATAATCTTTACTGGCTTATGGTTTTGACACAGAGCTGTTGCTTTTGTTATATCCATCCAACAAAAATGGCTGTAAGGCAGAGTAAGGAGGTGCCTAGACATTGAAATAGTTGAATTTAGTGAAAAATGACTGAGATTTAAAAATTTAATTTCCGTGTAAGCCTGGGGTGGATTCTTCAGCATTCAGTACTATGTGCTGTAGCATCCTTGTAACCTGCAATGTTTACTGCTCATTAAGACAAAATATTCTATAAAATAATTCATTGATCTCTTACTCCACCTCTCCCTTTGGCTACAATGGATATGAATCTTCAAAGACCTTTTGTAAGAAGGATGCTAAGTAATACAGACTTTTAAAGCATGTTTTCTGACTGGTAGAAAAACACACCTCAAAATCAAGTTTCTGGGTGTGATGTCACCTGCTCTCCCCCCTCAGTTAAACAAAGATGTACCCAAGTATGAGCCAATTCTGCTATTTTGCTCTCCTTAAATTTCCTGTGTTCAGTGAATTAGTCCCTAAGCAGGTCTGGTGTCAGCAGGGCTCACACCATGGAGTTCTTCCCACTCTGCTGTGTCTCTCTGTTAAAACCCTAGTCATGGTTTTGACAAATTCCAGTTTTTATAAATTGCAGTCAGTTAACTGTGACAGTCAGCACAATCACGTTATCCCTGATATTTTCAGGACATTGCCCATCACCCTGACAATTCTGTGAAAAATGGTGAAGGCTCCATCTGTATGGCTGGCAATAGAGAAACACAGACCCATGCTGTGGCTTCGAGATGAGTTACACTAAAAACAAGCAAATTCCTCCTTTCCTCATGGCTATTTTCCTTATGCAGACAGTGAAAATAGCTATGGCTACTGAGGGGAAAATCTGCGAGTATTGCTGTGCATTACTCAACGTGAACTCTTTCAAGGATACAGCAGGGAATGTGCTACCAGTTCAGTCATCTTCCACAGCACAAACCCAGGCTCAAGTTACACAGCAATCATAAGAATATACGGTAGAGATGTGGCCAGATTTAATGTTCTTGTTCCTGATCATCCCATGGCAGTTGCTAAGGAGAGATATAGCAGGATACATGGACATTTGTATATGCCCCCCACCCCTGCCCTTATTTTTGCTTAGAAAGGTTAAGATGACATGAAAAATAATCAGCTTTCTGTCCAAAATCTTAACTGAGAAACATATTCCTGAGGTAAAAAAAGAATTATTTATGTACAGGTCCGGAAAAGAGGCTTTTAAAAGCCTCTAACTCTGAGGCTCAATTATAAGAAGAAGCCCCTGTACTTGCTTCAGTCCAGCTTTCACAGAACTGGAGCAGGAGACTGCTAAAAATCACTTAAAGAGAAGAAAGTAAAAATTATTATAGGTGCAGCTACTATGTGTATCAACAAGTGAAAAAAAGACCCAAACCACTGTAAACGTTTAAATGTTTGAAGTGGCTTTGCATTTTTTGTGTAGCATTAGCAAAAATACACTCTCCTCTAACTTAATGTTTGTGCACTCCTCCTCACAGTATGGACACAAGGCACAGTCATTCAGAAGTTACTTTTGAATACTTTGATGATGTCTTTTCTGTTGTGCAGATATTTTAATTTATATGTGACTGTCTGAAATGATGTACAGCAGTTTCCTTGCTAAGAGTTATGAATATCTCTTAGCTCAACAAAAGTAGTGAAGAAACCAGTCTGAGAGACAGGTTTATTAAGGAAATAAATATGCTTTAGATAAAGAAAGCAGACTTTTTATGACACTTGATTCAGCTCATCCTCTGTCAATTTAGCTTATAAAAACAGATGACTCTTACTCAAGTCAGTAGAGATATGTCTTTTTCTGTACTTCTCACAAATCCTCTTCTTCCAAGTATTTTAAAGCCCAAAATCGAGTTCTAAGTGCCTTCATTTAAGATGTTGAGTACCACAGATTTACAAAACAACCCCTTGGCTCTGGCAGCATTTCCAAGTAATTCTTTAAACAACAGCGCTCTGAAATGATTTCCTTGCAGAAAAGAACAAAAATGGAACAAATACTGGTTAGTCTGTATTTTAACTTTTCCTAATGGCTCAAGTATCCAGTTCTTGGAGCACACACACCAGCTCAATGCTGCTCAGGCTGCAACAACCTCATCTTCTATGTTGTCCTTTTAAAATCAACTGAGTAACCTTGTTAATGAAGTTTCTGAGGTAGGTAGTGATACTTTCACTTAAGTGGCACAGCATTTTTCTTGACCCAGACCATATGAGAAGAAAACCAATGCAAAGACATATGGAAGAATTCACATCTGGTGGTGAGATTAAAAATGTCCCTCTGATTTTAAATAGTTGCATGCTGTGGGTTGCATGGCCAGGATTGTCTAAACTAGGTTACCATTTCCATGCAATAATCTTACCACTCCGAGACATTGAATAACCTAGTGTACTTTTATTAAGTAAATGGAAGCAGAGGTTAACGAACATTTATTGGACCAACTTAACACCTTGAAATCACAGGCATCAGTCAGACTGAGAGGCAGCATACTGATAAGATCAAGTTTTCTTTACAAATCTACGAGCCCCTGTACAAAAATAAAGTATAAAAGGGGCAAACAGAAACATTAGTTTCTTCCCAATCCCAGGGCTGCTTCTGAGGTCACATTCAGCATAAATTTAGAGAAGTCCGAGAGGCGCTCTAAATTATGCAGTGATATTTACAGTACTAGGAGGACCCTTCTCCAGTTGGAGATTGAAAAAAAATAAAAAACTGTAACATTAGCTCTGCACCTGCATGTGTCTTCCCTATGCAAGTGAGGCTTCCAGCTGAATTTATGCCCTCTACGTAGCACACAAACAACAGAGATGCTTCAGAAGGGTTTGGGCAGGGCAGGAGGATCGGGCAGAACGTGGAGTCCTGGGCTTGCTCTGTGCTGAAACCTGCTCATGGAGCTCACTGGGTTGTGTGGATTAGCTGAACTTAAAGCCTAGGGGGGGTTAATCCATGTTAATCTTTTGCTACTGAAGGTTCCTAAAAGGAAAACAGTCTGTGGTAAAGAGGAGGCAGGACATGATGCTAACTGATGTGCTTTACAGTTTTTGTCTCTTGATAAAAGGTTATACAGTGAGAAAAAAGAAACAAAGCTCTCCAAGTCAGTCTTTCTACTGTGTAATATTAACTGAATGGTAGCTCCACTTAAGAGAAGAAAAGCGTATTAGTTACATTAAATCACTACTTATTGTCATCTACATAAGGCAGAAGCACCCTCATGGGCCTTATGAGTTTTCTTTCCTTACAAGCTGGATACACAGAAACTCCAAGAAATTCACATTAACAGAGTCAAAAGTGTGTAGTTAAAACATTTATGATGGACTGTACTCGAATTATCAAAATTACTTTACCTGTTTAATGTCATAAACATTTTGAGATGAAAAACGTGTCACTGAAGTCAGATACCAATGCTCACCAGAGAAGTTTGTATTTCTAACATCAGAAACACTCCACTGCTTGATTTTCAGTAGGTCTTCCCATCTTTGTGCTTTACTGGGAAAAGAGGTAGTTCTGAGAGTGAATGAACCTTCGATGAGCTCAGCTAGTGTGTAATATTAACATTGCAACAGCTGGTCCTACAGGAACACTGGCTAAGGTTCATCCAGGACTAAAACAACACAGCACAACTACTTGGAAAATTACCTCTTACTCACTAAATAGTTCACAGTTTGCACTATCCCCTTTTTCAGGGGCTAAATTCAGAACAGATGAGCACCTACTATTACTCTGATAGGTTCCCTCTTGCTTATCGAGGCCCACGCCGATAGTTTCTCAGGGGTTAGTTACCACAAAATTACAAACTCAAGGGATTCAGTTACAGTTCTGGTTTTGGGACACAGCCCCAGCCCTGTGATTCCAGCTGGTTCAGCAGGTGGGGTAAAATGATGGATCAAGCTCCCTTCTGCACCGTGGGCTGCAAGTTGGGCTGTGAATGCAGCTCAAAATAGAAACTTGCCTGCCCTGGCTGGATGGGAGGATGCCTGGCCAGATCTAGATTCTACCTATGGATTTTACAAGAATAGGGATTTGACCACCTGACCTACAGAAGGAGTAGGCAGGAAAAAATTAGCAAGAATTACCCCTATTATAAATGTTCAACCATGAGAACCTGTTCTGATTACAACCCAGGCAGCTGGAACAGCCCATGGATCCACTACAGCTGATAGTTCCACTCTGAGTATAAATCCCTTTAGAACACTGTATCATTTTAAAACAAACACTAAACTTCATACTATACAACAGCACAGCCAACCAAGCTCTGACGAGAAGCCATTTTAAGGAACACCATATTCTGACACCTAAAAAGAGGTGTCAATGTTTGCTTCCCTTAACCATTTTCACTAAAAATGCAAACCACCTGGGCCAGCGAGAGCACGAAGAAGGGAAATAAAGTGCCAGGTCAATGCATGGTTATATTTTCTTACTTGGGTCTGCTCTAATTCTACCTTTGTTGAACCTGTGCTGGTCCAGGTGGAGCAGAGCCCCCGGACAGACTTGCAGCCTGTGCCCTACAAGGGCTTCCCTTACAGACTTAAAGACAATTTTTCTCACTGCACAAGTCACTGGTTTGTTCTTCAAACTCCCTGTGATGAAATGAAGGACCCAAAAGCATTTAATTGTTGAACACATAAAAGGAAGTATATTTAAAATAAAAAAAATTGGTCAGACTGTAGAGTCAATTACCATTTTTAAAGGAATTTACAGGGCTGTTGTAGATGAGTCTTTTGGAATAGTCAGTTTATCGCAATGCCTAAACTGGTTTCTTCATTGCACAGTATTTTCTTTTAAAATGTGTGCATCTTTAAACAATTACATACATATTAAAAATCAGCATTTCTTTGCTTAAACTGAATTAAAACGTTAATACTCTCAGACAACACAGATCTGAAATGGTGAAACCAGTAATTGCCCCCTCCCACCTTACAACAAATTAAATTGAGACAAAATTACAAACACATTTCACTACATGATTATTATTAATAAAAATCAGTTTTTCTTTTTTTTTTTTTTTTTTTTTTTATAAAGTTGCCCAAAATGCAAGGGATGTGCATAGGTTTACAACTTAAGTCAGAATAATATTTTACTTTATTCCCTTGGGTACGTGTTCCCATGAACGGAATGTACTTTGCTGTAGATTACAGGTTTTATCAACACAGATACACCAACGGCATGAACGCTTGCGACTGTCCACATGCATTAAGAGTCAAGACCCAATTTCAAATTTCTAAAAGTTTTACAGAGTTCTTCAAAGAGACAGTATCACATTATCTGGATGTTACACAAAAGTACTTAAAAATACTACCCTAGGAGAAAAAAAAAAAAAAAGGCGAAAAAAGGCCTTTAAAATTTATGAATTTGTTTCGTAACCACTAGACTAATTACTTCAAATAAATAAAGGAAAGCAAAGTATTCCAATCCATAAAATCAGACTCTAAAAAGAATGTAGTGTTCCACCCCCAAGTTAAGGTAACAGAATCATATTATTATTACTATTAAAATAGATTATAGAAAGCAGCATCTATTTTGTGCAGTTTTTAGGGGCCCTTGAAATAAAAAGCTATGATTTCCAAAAATATAACATTCCAAAGGACTGAATAATACATATATTTAAAGATACATTTTATTAAAGTTTAGGAGAAATGATTAAAAAAAAGATACTGTCTCTTTAAATTAGTGTTTCATCTTTTTTTTTTTTCCCCCTCCTCCTATCTATTCAGACATGACAATAATTATATTTTAGGTCACACTACATCTAGGTAGTCTCTAGGGGCCAAGACCTGCTGACACAAGGTCAGTAACGAAGAGGTTTTCCATGTATGAGGTGGTTCCCAGTAATGACAGGTTGGTTTTTTGTTTCCTCAATCCTCTCATGCCCGGTTCTAGTAGACCCAGGAGACCGGGACCCACTGTGAGGCTGTACACACAAGCTCGATGGCTTCCTCCAGGTGCCTGATAGTCTCATCGATTTCATTGTTGATAATTGTTAGGTCAAAGTAGTGTGCATATGTTCTCTGTAAGATTTCAGACTCCTTCTGCAGGCGCTGAAGAGACTCGTCCTGTTCGCAGGGCAGGAGAAACAAAAGGGGAGAGAGAGAAGTTGGATCGTTTCATGCTCTCCTACGACAGCTCCTCAGCTGCTGCTCACGGAGAAGGAAATGGCCAAAAAAGCCCCAGGGAGGTCTAAGTGCTTTATCTCCCCCTCCTACATCTATGGGAGTCATACGGGAGAAACTGCACAACTTCCCTCTGGACGCTGACACTCAAACAGCACTTGGTTATTGTTGTACTTGAGACAAAACACAGCTCTAGTGTTAAAAAAGCGAGGTAGAGGATGGAAGCTTGGGAAAGCAGCACGGACATGAGCAACGGACACCATCTATGAAAAAATTGGACAAAGTGCACAAATACAAGCTATTGGGCCTATGTCCCAGTGAGAACACAAGAAATAGGAGAGGGTATATTGTCAGGTATCAGCTGTTCCCAGTTTTGGTAATGTTTGCTGTTCCACACCAATCTTCTGGGTCTACTTCCTTTAATAACCATTTACTGATAAGGAAGTTCTCACTCCACATGACTCCTCTGCGGTTCCTATCTCAGAGTGGGGTGTTTCCAGCACCTCTTAGTGTGAGGTCCTGGAGGTGAACTGGGCAGAGAGCAACATCAGGCTGGGGCTCACCTTGGCTCTGTGTCAATGCCTGCACAGAAGCACCTGCATCCTACTTTGTGGGTATCCTACAGGGCTCCGTGCAGCTCGAAATGCTGCAGCCACCGGCTCTGCTAGTGAGGTCTGCCTGCCTGAGGGAGCTGGATGCAAAAGGCTTCTTCCTAGGGCTCTGCAGCACTTCTAAATTTGAATTCTCTTACTGAAAATTCCCTGAAATTTTCCTGAGAAAAACCCAAACCAAAATATTTGCTGCTTTCAGGAACCTTGAAATAGCCATAGGAAAGCCATCAAGTTCTTCCTGGTCCCACAGGTTTGGGATGGATACAGTGCAAAATGACTCCTGCTGCCCTGTAGTATCTATAGGCTCACTCTACTTGATCAATTAACTGGGACACACTTTACTAAGCAGAGTTTTAGGCTGCAGGAGATACAGACACAGTGCCCATAGCTTCTTCACTAGAAATGGGAATAGAATTTTATCCAGCTAAGAGACACGCCCTCCACCTTCTTTGTTCCTGTTTAAACTCCCCAAGTATTTCTAATTACCGTGACAAGTAGCTGTGGAACAACAGCTTTCAGGTCCTTTGAAGGGAACAACCTGCACTGAGACAGTTCTCTTTTCCTGCAGCAATGAAACCAGCACTTCTGGAGGAGAAGTTCTGTACTAAAGTTACAGTTTTGCTTCTCTCCTGAGGCAAATTTCATTCCAAGTCAGACAAATACTCCACACGCACACTTCTGTACAAGGAATGTTCCTTGTATGGACCATTCTGCATCTCCAGCAATGCCTGAAACTTCTGTAGAAAATACCAGTGTGTGCAAATTTAGTTTATGCTATTAGCAGACAGAACAATATGGATCAATACCAATATTAAATATTCTTGTGGAACATTTCATATGGCGCAGTGTCTTCAAGCCAGAAACCTAGCTGGGTGAACTTCCAGCTTCTCATAATTCCAAAAAAGACATCAATTTATATCAGCTGAGCATCTAACCTTTTCTGCTTAAATTAACCTACAAAGGTAGGTTAATAATATGTGCTTTAAACATATCCAGCTAAGATTAATTTTATATTTAAAGCCTGTCTTGTCAAAATCATATTACGCTTTGAAAAGAGTTTTAATCTCATGGTACAAGGGTACAAGTACCTGAAAAGCCCCTTGAAGCCTCAGAACTCCTAAGTCCATATGTAAATTTTTAATTGCTATTCAGATTTCCCATCAATGTTACTTTTACTTACAGGTATGAGAATGAACTTTTCTCACTGGAGCATCTATCTTGCTGAGACTGACAGTAAAATCTGAAAAACTTACAGCCATCTTATTAAAAAATGTTTCAAAAACTCAGTAAATTTTAGTATTTTTCTGACTTAGCTTCTCCTAGATCCAACTTTACTGGGACCAAAGTGTGCTGCATTTTGGAATATCTAAATTTCCTGGCCTGTTGGAAATGTAAAACATTACTTCTTTCATATTCTCCTAGGGGCACTAATAAGTTAGGCCACTACAGAATTTTCAAACAGCTTCAAACTTTTACAAGTTTTGCAAAAATAGAAGATATTACAGTTCTTGATTATTGTTTTATTGTGGGACCAAATATCACCTGTGACTGTGATGGAGTATCTATTTGAACATGTCAGAGTTCTCTCTTTTTTAATCTGAATCTGTAACACTCAAATGCCAAGATTATTTTTCAAAGCTAACACTTAAAATATTTGCTGTACTAAGCTCCTCTTAATTTCTCTAAAATTTCTTAATTAAATTTTGAATACTGAATATCTCAGATTATTTTCCAAGAAGAATATTCTTCAGCAGTTGTGCTCTCAATAGCTTGGAGAAAGAAGATATTTATCAAAATGTTTGGCTTTCTGCAGACAGACACAGGAACGGCCACAACTTCAGTAATTTAACATTTGTGAGCACAACATCTGCCTTTTCTTCTTCCCCCAGTTCTCATGCAATGGGCATTTTATGTGGGTCTGGTTGCAGTGTGTGCATTATTGGAGCAAACTTTGCTTTCCTAAGTCAGTTCACTCTCCTCATCCTCTCTCCTTCTGCACCACAGCTGAAAGGAGTGAAACATGGCTTTATCCATGAAATGTCTCCCATGTACACAAAGGCCACCAGTGGCATCTTCAGTTTCTGAGGACTGGGTTTTTTTGGCCTGTAAGTAAACAGGACAATAGCTGCTGCTTGTGACAGTCAAAGCACAGCCTAACAAATTTCTAATATTCCTTTCTAAGGCTGTGGACAATGTATAAACACACCATCAGGGCTTTGCCAATTTTGCCTCAACAGAAAGAAATTAATTTAATCAGTTTAAACAGCTGGACTGCAAATGTCCTAAGAAAAATTCCTTCTACTCTTTCACTGTAGGAAGGGAGCGCAGCTAAAAGTCAGAAGAATTTGGCTCAATAAAGATTTAGATCAAATAAGTGGAGCCTGTCAACTCCTCTTTGCTGCTCTCTGGGCAATGGGAGGTAGGAAACAGCTGGAGGAGAGAGGAACTACCCTGAGGTTTTCTGATATGCTCCCTCCTCTCTCTGTTTTAGCACAACAATCATCTGATTTAAGTTTCCTTTGTGATTAGACAGGTGGGTGCACTCTGGGAGATATCCTATAGGATTTAAATTGGTCTTGTGCTTTGCAGCATTGCTCATTGTGCATTGCTATATTCATTGAAAGCATAATATTTTATCTCCTAACTCTTGTGTGGGCCTTGATTACTGAGACATTTTGTGTGGTCTGTGATAGGCTAAAGTGTCTCAAGAGAGATACATCCAAGATCAGGCCTCTGCACTGATTTCACCACAAAGTTCAGATATTCAGCTATAAGAGCAGAAATTTTACTCTCCAGTCTCTTTTTTCTTTTTTTTTTTTTTTTACTAGCAGACAATCTTAGTGCAGATATCAAAAGTCATTTTTATATTAAATTTTTATTCCATTGGCAAAAGTAATGTTGAATGGGAACAGCAAATCTACATTCTAACACTACTGCAATAATAAGAACTACCTTGTCAGCCCCTAGCTGGTACTTACAGGCAGTTTTCTGCACCATTTTGGCAGCTATGTACAATTAGTACGAATGCAGGAAAATGAAAAGAAAAGCAAAGATGAAATTTAAGAAAACATAAAGGGGAAGGGTGAAAAAGGACAGTCATTTACAGAAGTGCTCTCAAAAAGCTTAAGCAAAATAAACAAGGCAGGGCAGGAGGATATATGGAAAGGGACACTCAGTATGCAAATGAACCTTTCAAAAAGGAAGCATGAATGGGAAATAGGAAACACACACTCCTCACCCTTGTCTGCTGCCTTGCAGGCTGCAAACACACAGACATGGTTTGCAAATCTCCTTTCATGCAGCCCAGTAAACACTGGAAAGTAGGATCCTGTATTTGGGTAAGGTCTGCTGCTATTACCATTGCCTACCCCTCCTGTTCCTTAATTGATTCATAAATTAGCATGGTTTATAAGTGTAGCCTTGGTTCAGCAATTCATGTGCCTGGGTGAAAGAAACCCTGCATGCACAGAGACTTTTGTCACAAAAGCTTAAAACAAAGACAGAGTTACAGTAGGAATGAAAATATTTATAACATAATACTTCTGCTAATATTTCTTTGGCGTGAAAATGTATTTCCCCACCACTACTATAGAAGGCACATTTCTGTCGTCAGTGCTTCACAGAAAACATTCTCTCCCTCATATGAACTGTCCCCAATATCTCAGTATTATATCCTACAGCAGGGATATTAAAAGTTAAGTACCATTGGCAGATGAGTGAGGCCAAGGAGGACTATTTGGGAGCTGAGACACAGCTATGGAGGCAAAAAACCCAGGCAATTACACAATTTCACAGAGTACCTGGCTGCCTGAGTGCTGCTGTAAACACAATGCTCACTTGACAGAGCCTAAGAATGATCTTATTTTTTAATTGATGCAATGTTATTTGATGACACAAAGGCAAAGCCACTGTAGATTACAAAATTTTAGTATTTTACCAAGACTATTCTGATGTACATCATATGGCAACACCAGCATAAACTGTCACTTCACTAACATGGCAAATTGTGATGTTCTGAGAGATCTTTGCCTTTACACTCTTGAAATGCTCCCGTTAGGCTATGGGTTCTTAAGACACTGAAAATGACAGAACTTAATGCTGCAAAAGTGAAAAGATGCTTGTTCCCCTTCCCATTTTTCTTCTGGCTATAAACTTTCACTGCTTTTCTGGATTTGTGCTTGTCAGAGTCTTTGTGAGCTGCTTAAAAACTGACAAAAATCCAATTTACAGCTAAAGCAGCCCACTAAAGGGTCATAGTGAACTAGCAGAATGCCTCAGCTGCCAGTAAAATTGCAGCTTGAGGCCAAATTTTTTCACTCTCCACTTTCTATTTTAATAATCATTCAGGGTATTTGCATTTAAATATGTTTGTCTTGTTCCTTATTTTCCTCCAAGCCTCTGCAGTGATGTCATAATTTCATGCTTATGATACTGTAATTACATTTCAACAGAAACAGGCTGTAGTGACAGGGCTTCTGACTTTATGTTTGGATGATCAAGGAAACATCTGGGAGACTTGGAATAAGTTCATGATCAAATCTAATTGATTAAATATTTTAATATCATGCTTTTAAAAAGGCTAAGCAAATAAAGTGTTTGCAAAAATACTGTTTTTCCTGTTGTGAACTAAATCCAGAATTGCTTGATATCATCTTTGAAATCAGTAGCAATCTGCTGAGTGGGCACTCCATAAAACCTAAGTAGGAAATGGAGGTTATGGACCTCCATGAATACTTAGCATTATTTCACAAGTAATTGCCCCCCTGGTCAAAGCT
Organism: Manacus vitellinus; assembly: GCF_001715985.3. Classification (NCBI taxonomy): domain Eukaryota; kingdom Metazoa; phylum Chordata; class Aves; order Passeriformes; family Pipridae; genus Manacus; species Manacus vitellinus. The sequence goes on along the minus strand of NW_021940813.1, from coordinate 3,845,074 downwards.
TCCAATTCTCAGAGAACAGTCATCAAAATTAATAAGCCTATTTGTGACATGTATTTGCTGTGCAGGAAAAATTCTAAAGCTAAAGGTGGGATGGCAGCAGAGTCCTGAACACCCATTTCTTCAGCTCAGACCAGCAGTAATCCAGTGCTGGAATTGGAATTGGGTAATTTGTGCCAATTATTTGTCAAGGATTTGGAAATGGATCTGTGAGGTAGGGCAAGGAATGAAATAAAAGAATATGTACTTTAAAATATACCACATGGATCCTTCGACTTGAAGTTCACATTTTGAATTGGTTAACGAACAAGAAATGTATCTCAATCCACTTAATAATGCTGTCATTCAACTGTCTTTCTGCCTCCCCATTTACAGACAAGGAAACAACTAAAGGGCCTGATCTGCATATTTGAGTCTCATCCTTAATTCTGGCTCTAATAAGACATCAGACTGCAACATGCCATACCTCATTAATGCCTGGGGTAATCGTAGGTGCAGCAATAAAAACAACAAAAGGAGCAAACTCTGCAGTTCTCAGGACCTTCAATGCCTAGGTGAAAAAAAATCACATACTTTAGAGGAAACCCCCAACAATCAATGTGAAGTAAGTTTAGTCACACAAGCAAAATACACAAATTCATGACTTACCAATGCTGGGTTTGTTTTTAACTGAACTGGAGTTAAAACCTTAGTAGTACAGACACTTAACTTTTTGTATTATTTTGCATTTTTGGTGGTCAAAACGTATATTTATCCTTAATTAAAGTGAATTTATGAGACAGTAAAGGCTTTAGCATTTTCAGAGAGGTTCTTGCCATACAGTCTCAAAGACTGTGGAATTCTGTTCACATTTAAACTTACTGATTAAACACCATGTAAAAAATATTCAGTCATGCCATAAATAGGGAATATTGATTAGAATATAATTTTTTGTCTGACTTTTTCTATCAACTAGCACTTTTTAATTATTATTTTCTTAAACAAATGAAAGTATGATGTGAGTAGTTTGAAGTTTTTAAAAAGTGAGCATAGCACTAAATGCAGTAAATACAGCATCAATCCCCTGAAACAAATAATTCAAGAAAAAATTCAGGAAAACTCATGTAACTAAGAGCACCCAAGGGAAAACCAGCAAGAGGTGTAAGATAACCAGGAATAGGTCCACAAACAGGTTGCCCTTAATGAGCTGAGATGGATGAATGAGGAAGCTGGTTAGGAAAGAGGCTTGCCAAACATGTGCTGGAGGAAGTGCAGCAAAAGTAGCTGTTACCAGATGTAAATACATCCTAACTAAGATTAAAATGGCTTCTGAGAATTGCACTGCTTTTGAATAATGCACGTTGAAAAGGTTTATCAAGAGAGTTTGCTGTTAACAGCCGTTCCATTTGAACTAACTACAGATGCTGCTTTCCCTGAACGCTGTTAAATGTGGGATTTTATTTTTCAGAACAGCACCACACCAGCAGACTGTGAACTGTCCTAAATAATTTAGTCAGGTATCTTATCTCTGTTACAAAAATCTTAAAAGAATTTGAACTTCTTGAATCCATTCACAATGAAGAAAGAAGTTAGCAAATTTAAATAGATAACATGGGTCACAATTTTATCTTTCCTCCCATTTCCTTCCACCTGCTAGAATATAAACATCACATTTGTCCATATTCATGATGTTTCATTTAACAAAATATACAGATTCCTGTGAATTGGAAGTAATGACTACATGGATGTTTCAAAGGAAATGTATCAGAATTTTCCACAGAAGATTTTTATACAATGGATAAACAAACTATTAGTGTTCCTCGAGAGCCTGATTTTTATTCCTGCCCTCTTTAGGAAAGTAAAATGCCACAATGCAGAAATGACTTTATAAAGTAACAACACTGATCTGGTTGTTGTCCAAACAGGATTAACGACCTGTTTATCAGTGATTAACCACAAATGTTTCTGTCTGTACTCAATAGTGATATGCAGTTCAGAGTCAGCCAGGAGCAAGATTACCTTTTCATAAAGCATCAGAGAGAAATTTTTAAAAACATTACTCCTGGTAGGCAATGACAATGACTTGTTTTGATATGTTTCACTGGACATGAGGCCAATATAGTAAAAAGTTACATGGTAAGTAAATTTTCAAGCTATAGTGATTGCTAAACTATGAATTTGTTTCTGCTGTATGTTCTTCCAACCAGGTGATTACCAGAATTCCACTTCCCAGATCGATACCTTGGTGGCTCAAGAGCTTTTGTTCCACATTACTTATCTAGTGTGCAATCAATAAAAATAAATATATCTCAATATGATTAGGTTGAAGGATTTGTGATGAGTGCCATTTTTACATGTTTTCTAATTAGTTACCTGAGGTTCTACATCAAGTATTGCAATTAGTCCCTGCTCATGGATCTTTCGTATTGTTTCCAGTTTTGTCCCATACATTGCATCCTCATGGCTGCCATATTCCAAATACTCATTGTTTGATATATCCTGCATCATTTGGTCATGTGATACAAAGTAGTAATTTTTGCCATTTTCTTCATCTTTCTTTGGAGGTCGGGTTGTATCTGAAAACACAAAATATTTTAGTACACAAGCAATATTAGGTTTTTATATGGCTTTCTTTTTTTTTTTTTTGGTTTATCAATACTTATTCACTGAATGATGACCTGTCAAATCGCATATGAAGCATGAGGTTGAGGTAGTCAAAATGATAGGCACCAGGAATAGCAGGAGTCTGAGGGATATGTATTGGGAAAAAGCAGGAGAGGAAGGGATGTAGAAAAGGTAAAAAATCAAAAGGCAACAGAAGAGCAGAAGGTCATAAATAACCTTTCCCTGGTCAAGACTGTAAGACTCTGTAAAACACCACATCTCTTCACAATCTACTGCCTTTTCTTCCAACAACCCTACCATAATTTCAAACAAGGTATCCAAAAACTGAACTCATCTTCTACTTTTAGTTATACCTATTATTGTTCTGAGGATTAATTAGCAATGTTCTGAAGATTAATCAGGATATTTCAAAGATGAAAAGTTCTATAGAAATATTATAGATCACAGTTATTTTAAGAAATTCATGAACAATGGATTATACAAACCATATAATATCACTATACTACTCACTGATGTTCTAGGTCTACTAAACTTCAGATCCTCATAATTCTCTCAAATCCTCTTCTTTTCTAAAAACATTTCTTTACTTTCCTTTTTTTTTAACTCGAGTTCTTATGAGGTTTTCTTCTTATGAGTGTGAAAGCATAAGTCTGAAAAGTAGGCAAGGACCTGACTACTTATGGGTCAAGAGAGATGAAAGCTACTTAGTAATATCATACTTTTTGAATATATTACTTCTACTGACCTATGGGGTAAGAGAAGTATGGCCTACTAATCTTTTTAATTAACTACCATTGTATATGACATGACCTTTTCTATCAGGTTTTCAGTTTGTAGATAATTTCTTCACAAAGCATTCCCCAAAACTCCCCACCCAACTTAAGGCCCATCTCAAAAACTACCTAATCTACCTAATCTATGGTTTTGTAAAAGAATGCAGAAAATGCATCTTTTTAGTCTTCTTATGTAACCAGTGAAACAATTTCAGTGTTTCCACAGAGAAAGAACCTAATGCAGGCAACCTAAAGCATGATCACCATGGTATAGATGAGTCCATTTTCACAGTATTTGAAGATAAAATAACTAGTTCAGCTCCTCCCTCTCCACGCCAGTACAGTTAGTACCTGAGAGAGACTGGGTGAAAAGCATACTGTAAACATTTATTAGGCTCTGATTTAGTTCTTTGCAACAGAGATCATATTTCCTGGGTTCCTTACTACCTTCCCCCCATATAATTTTGTCTGTACTGAATAAGGTAAGTACAATGCACACCACATACTCCTGGTACCACACATCTAATTGAGGATTTTAGTGTCTAGACAATAAACAGTAGTGTGACAAACAGTTCAGTGTCACATTGCTGCTGGGGGGATCTAACAGCTCATGCTTTCCAAAGGGCCAGGTCTTTCTGTTTTCCTTCTGATAGATCTGCTCTTTATCTGACTCAGGAGATCAGCACCCAACTAACCCTTTCCCCATTCCAAACAGGTTTAGAGATAAGCTCTTAAAAGAATAATTTTAGCAACGACAAAGTCCTTATAGGTACAAAACCACCACTTCTGAGCCATGAATGGTGTTTCTGAAGTCAGTCTAAAATAGAGTGGACAGTCAGGGACTGGATACTCTTGTTTCAGTATCCTTAGCTTGAGGAAAAAGGGTGCATCTCCAAGAGACCATGTAATAGGATATGCAATTCCTGCCATGGTATTGATAGACTGTCATGAAGGGAAAAACACCTCTGTGCTCTTTGTAACAACCCACTTGTAAGCAGTGAAGTTAATTGTGTTTTCCTTATTGCCATCTCTGGAAATTTGAGGTTGTTTTAGTAGTACCAGCCCCCAAGACTAAGCTGTGAGAAGTAATTAAAACATTCAGATAAGGTACACATTAAAGGTTTCCTCTAAATCCAGTTTATGTGTCTTCTCATGGGAATCATACACAGCTAGAAATGAGAAATGTTTTATCCTTCGTTCTGAATTAAGGAACATTTGGGTAGAGAGAAGCAAGAAGTTTTGTGAGTAACAAGAAACATTCTATGTAAAATTGGTGCTACTTTCCACCCCTCCCTTTGGTAAAGCAAAAGAAGTACACCCAGTCCTAGCACAGTTCCCACCTTCAAGACTCATCTCAGCAGAACTGAACACATGTAGTAGAGCAACAGGGGTGTTGTCAAGGATGACAACAAACAATTTTGCAGTACATTGAACATTGCTACTCACGAGGAATGGGGTAAGCAAATCTGTCCGGATGTTTTGTGATGAGTGTGTTTTTTATGTGTCTTCTTCCGACACCGTGTGCACCTGAAGCATGACACAAACACAATTTAGAAATTTTCCACCAGAAGGGCTTCAGAACTATGTTGTTATGTTCAGAAAAATAACCAAAAATTACCTAGTAAGACTAGTGTTTTCCTTTTGAATGCTGGCAGCTTTACTACTTCTTCATATGTGACGAGATCTAATTGATCAAACACTAAAACACAAAAGAAAGCCCCCAAGGGATAAGAAAAAAGGCATATTAAGAGTGACAATTAATTCTGCTACAAATTACGATTTTAGCAAGTTTTAGATTCATAATACAAAGTAATATAGAAAATAAAACCATTCATTACGCATTTGAACAAGAGTGTTCTTTTAAAGAACTGTTAAGAGCAGTAAGAAAGCTACTGAAATGCTCAAAGTTTGCATGTCCTTTCATGCAGTATTCAGCAGACCACAAAAATTAGCTCAAACAGCATGCCATTCACGTTTGCATTCCTAAGAAATGGCAATACTAAAGAAAAATCTGTAGACAGTGACCAACATGAATACAGTATGAGAACATCTATTTACACTGAAGATAGGGATACTTTCATAATAATGTTTTAACAAGATCTATGAGAAATGCATAGAGAAGAGTGCTAATACTTTGTGGTATTTATTCTTTCAAACCACCACCCTTTAATTGTAATTAGAGTTCTCTTTAAACACACGTGCTAGTTAAGTTGACATGCTTTTAAAACTTGTGACAGAATGAAGAATTCTAATGGAAAGTGATGGCATTACATAAAAGAACCTCCACCATATTTAGGGAAAAATTGTAAAAGTATTATTTCAGATATAATTTCAACTGCAGTTGAAATTGGATGAATTCCATCATGCCTATCAATCTGTTGTCAATTGCCAAGGAATATAATGATTAACAAATCAAGTTTTGTTCATTAAAAACAACTTATTCCTCCTGTGCCCAGTAACACATCATCTCTGGTAACTCTTGCAGAATTCTAATGAAAAAGAAGCCAGGAGGCAGTTAATTATATTTGTAAAGATTACAGCAATCAGCAATTGTGAGCAGAATAATGAACAAGAGTTTTCAGTTCTGTATTTTTGCACACTATGAAAAGAAGGGAGGAGAAACTGCACCTTAACTATGGGACCTTTGAGTGTTTCCAAATCTTAAGTGGTGAATTCACCTCAACTATATCCCACCCATCTTTTGGGATGAGTCTGGATATATCCCTCTCCCCCATCCAAAACCCCTTAGGGAAGTAGGCAGCGGCAGGAGCTTTAGTTTGTTCCAGAAGTCCCCAGCCACCAAGATTCAGCATGAAGAGCATGGAGCCTACCAGAAAGCACAAGCTCTTTGTACTAAAGTCCCAATTAAAGCAGGAAAGGATTTAACTTAATGTATTTCTTTTTTACAGGTCACATTTTTCAATTTGAGAGAAAAAGTACAAATACTTCAATTTGGTCAAACAACAAATTAATCAATTGACACACTCAACTGCTTAAGACCTTGAAAAGATACAGATATGAAAACTTCCTAGTCCATTTGAAGCATTTTGAATTTCATCCTAAAGAACAATCTCTTTCAACCTTTCCCCAAATCCTACAAACAAGAATTTAGTCATATTTTTCTTCCATTCCACAACCATGGAATTCTACTGTCCTTTTTGCAACTTTACAGTATTTAAACTACTTAACAATTAATTTCATACTAGAAAAAGCCAAAGATCTACAACATGCTAAACAGTTTTACCATTCTAACCATCTAGGCCTGAGAGTATAATTTTCCATCAAAAAATAACAGCAATAAAAAAATCTATCCTTTATTTTCTTCTTGAACAAAACCATGTTATGTTAGATACAAACAACAGGTACAAACAACAGAAATGACACATATTAATGCCTTTATCACAAACTAGCAGCATGGAGAAGATGTGTCTCAGTCTACATGGACTTAACTAATGATTGTAGGGTTTTCAAATGCAAAAGAAGAATGATAATTTTTTAAAAAATACACAAGATATGAGGAATACAGGGCACATTTAAAGACTGAACTTCAATGCTTCAGTGTTACTAGCTAATAAAGAAAAGGAGTTCTTGAAAGGAAACAGTAAGAAGCAAATAAAGAGGCATTGTCACTTGACAGGTTACTTACATGCACAGAGGCCATTGGGAGTAAGACAGCATGAAAAATGTACAGGGGTCATTGAGATATGGCTTGTAATATATTAGTAAAATAAAAAGTATATGCACAAAATAAACTTTACCATGCAATAGTCTAAACACAAGGCAAATAAATCACATTAAGAAATGATAAACATATTTTATAAAAGCTTGGCAATTTTCTAGATTATGCATAATAGGAAGCATAGCTCTAGTATGTTCTAAAGACCGTTCTTTTCTGAAGTCCTGCATCAACATTTCAGTAAAATAAATTAAAAATATATCTAGATACACTGCAGTGTATCTCTAGAGCATTTATAAAAATATCAGCAAATCTAATATTGAAAAAATACTTCATTTTTTCCTGTGGGCTTTTGTTCAAAATGGTCTTTACAGTGATAAAACATATGATCATGAAATTGCCTAACACTCTAAAATGAAGCATGGGGGAAGGAAAAACAAGATTACATTTTTCTTGTAAAGAAGAAAGCATTTGCTTCTAATTCTAAAAAGTAACGGAAATTGTCTCCTCTTTATTTCATAAACTATGATTTGCAGAACAATCTCATGTCTAGTTCCAGTAATATCCCAATATCCCACACAAGCTCTCAAATCATTAGCTGGCCACACAAATCTTAATTGACTATGAAGTATTTTACTAAGTCCTTTCTCAGCATCCCAGTTCAGTTTGAACCCCTAAGACAAAAATAACACGGAAGTACAAATAGATTACAGACTGCTGATCAATTTATTGAATTTTATACTAAGATACAAGAGAAGTAAATTCCACTTTCTTGTAAGAGCAATATTTTGACATTGATTATACTTATTTTGGATCCAACAGAGGAAAAGATTTGTTATTTTTTCTGAGACAAACGCACTGAAAGCTTGCAAAGGTCGGTGCTGGTTTATTTCTGACTAACAATACCAGCCATGATAGAGTAATTCAGAAAAGGCAAGTTCAGTACCAACTTAGTTAAACTGAAAACTCATGAGAGCATTTCAGTGAACCTCTTTTTATCCTACATTTGGTGTCATTCCCTGGAATATGACTGGCATCGCCTCAAGGTCACTAAGATCAATAAATGTTTCTAAGAGAAATCTTGACTCTAATCTGTGCTTTCATTACCTTTGTGACTTCTTAGGGGGAAGGGGAAGTGCTATTCTGAAAAGAACAGGTTCTTTAGGGTCATTATGATAATTTTTAATGTTCATGTTTCTAATTTTTGGCAAAGACTCTGCTCTGATGTAAGGTGACTAACAGCACTGCTGGTGTCAAGCGCTAAGGCAGGCAAACTGTGTGACTCAGTGCTGTCAACCTGCTCCAAAATGTCCCCCTACATCAAGACAGGAAAGTCTAGACTACCTTGCTTTCAGGAATTTATTTGATGCAAAGTCTTTGAACTAGTTTTGCTCTTAAAGCATTGCCTGCTCCTTCTCCTTCCCTGGCCATCCTCTTCCTTTTGCTTATTCCTTTGTAGCAGGCTGTGCTTACTCACAGTGACATCATTAAAAGAAATAAAATCCATGTGTTTTGTTGGGCTGTTCTTCAATTAATCCAGCTTACAGCATGGCCTGCACAGTTACACTGCCACAACTGAAGGGAGGAGCAAGGCTCGGGGAATGTATGTGGGAGCAATTGATAATACTTTGAAACCAGTATTAGGTTTATTTAGGTCATAACCCCCAGTTTATTCCCAACAGTTGTTGTTAAGATCATAATTAGTAAATAATACATAATACATAATTATGTAAATTAATAATTAGCAAACTAATCACTGCAGTGAAGTGGAAACATTACAACAACCAGAATGTTAAACCAGCAAAGAGAAGGAAACAAGTTTAAGCTTTCAATCTCTGCTTGCTTTCAGGCTAATGAGTAATTTTATATTAACTGTGAACATCTTAAATACAGCGGTGAATTAAGGAGTATAAATGACAATTACTGTTATTTGACTTTTTTAGAATTCATTTTCAAATGACTTTTAAGGAACCATAAATTTTGCAGTAGTGATACCTAAATGAGCTCTGATACTGCATGTAGACTGTGCAAGTAAAGAGAAATGTGGAAATATGGATTTATATTGTTTAACTAGTGTCCTCAAGAATGCAACTGAAAAAAAAATCCCAGAAATTAATGCAATATATATAAAATACTTCCATTTCACTGCTTGGACAGGTATATCTTTTGATTCCAATAAAAATCTCTGCATGTCTCCCAAGAGACCATAAAACCAAAAATATCACAAAATGTGATAGCAATGCAAAAGCAATAGAAAATAGTTGAAAAGCAGTTGCAGCACACTGAGTATTTTACACTAAAAGAAGAAAACTAAATTCTGCTCATGAATGAAGGAGTCTTCCTTTACTACTAAAACTAAAGAATTTTGCTTGACAAGGGTCTCATACTCCATGCTTTACCTTCAAAATTTTCTAAAGCAATTAATTATTTTTTTCAGCAGTCTGAACAAAAAACCAAAAGTCAGTATATTCAGGCAGAAATCACAGCAAGGAGGATAAACTTCAACAGCTTGTTCTATTTGGTAACTGTAAATAATACACTGACTATGCAAAGGCTCTTATTGCACTTCCAGTTGTAATGCTTCAAGAAAAATACCCTTTAGTGATGTTTTCATGTATATAATCTGTAACTATAAATGCACATTAACAAGGATGCTACTGAGAAGTCTTCTGTAGAGCATAGTACATTATATAGATTGCAAAAATCATATCCTGTTGGTTTTTAGCTCCTTTAAACATAACCCCTCAAACAATGTAAGCCTATATTAGGATATATTATGATGCATTGATTTTGTGGCAGCTTGCCTCTCACTGATTAAGCTCTATTAAGCAAAGAACAAGCAGAGTAATGTTGGCATAATCAGAATTTTACTTATACTTTCCTAAGTAAGGCTTATATTAATGTCAAGGTTTAAATCGAAAAACATGTAATCTGTTAAAGCTACCTGCATTTTTTTTTTCATACCTGCATTGTGCTTTGCCAAATATTTGTCTTTGTACTGCTTTTTTTTCTTTCCAAACCAAGTACAGCTGGCCTGTTGCTCCTGTTTGGTCTTCTCCATGGCAATACAAGCAACTCGCCTGGCATATGGAGGACAAAAAAGGATTTGTTGTAATCAAGGATTTTTAAAAAGCTGTACAGAATGGTTAGAAAAATTAGACTTTTTTTATGCAACAAGAGCACAGTAAAACTTTCAAAAACGTTTTTCATGATGACTTAAAAGAACATATTGGAATGGGCTATCCAGGGAGGTGGTGGAGTCACTGCCCCTGGAGGTATTTAAGAAGAGACTGGATGTGGCACTTAGTGCCATGGTCTAGTTGACAAGGTGGTGTTAGACCAAAGGTTGGACTTCATCTCAGAGGTCTTTTCCAACCTAGCTAGTTCTGTGATTCTGTGATATATAGCTTTGCTAGTCCAGGTGGCACAGGTGCTGTTAACCCTTCACAGCACCCCAATTCTTTTATGCAGCAAATTCTGTATGAAATATTTCGGGCTAGATTATTCATATTGATAAACTTTATTGAGTTATGGACACAACTTTCATGGTCCAAGACTTGCTTGCCAGAATTTGTGCTGATGCTTTTAACAGTTTTACTGAACAGCTTCTCCAAGAGGTTGTTTAAAGGCTCTGCACTGTTTTTGTGGCACTCAGTGCCATTGCTGTTCACTGAATATGCCATTTGGGGATCTTTGCACTGTGATTTCGTTCTGATTTTTGACTTTCACAGGAAAAATGAAGAGGAAAGAAAATCCCCAAACTCCCTCAATGACCCTTCTGCTTGACATCCTGCTAAAACCTTATTCCTGCAGCACTTGCATATAAGGAGTACTAATGAAAACACTGTTTAGAAGCTGAAAGAGAAGTTCATTTGACCCCCTTATGTAAACAATGTTCTATTGTATACCAGAAAGTATAATGTTTTCTAACACAGGTGTTTATTTTTCTAATGTAACCACACCTATGATATTGCATGTAACTCTACTGCTATGCTTATACAAAAAAATCAATACCACACAAACAGAGGCAACAGACTTTTTTTAAAAAAAGAAAAAATAATTCAAAAACTAGCCACACAAAAATGAAAAGCATGAAAGACAGAAATAAAATCAAAGCTAAATTCATTTTTTTAATAGAAAATTTAAGTCATACCATTCTTGAAGTTCAGGAGAAGGAATAAGACCTGCAGTACCATTTTTGGAGTTCTCAAGTTTACCCTGCCACCAGTTATGATCGTCTTTGCTAATGATTTGGATAATATCACCAACTCGGAATCTGATGCCAGCTTCTTTGCAAGGAATGAGGTCATCCTTTGCTGGATCATATTCAAATTGTGCTCTTACATATATCTATGAAAAAAAGAGTTTATAAAAGACACTGCAATATTATTACTGGCACAGTATTAAGAGTAACAGGTGATAATCTGATCAGTGAATGCAGCTACACATACTGGTTGCAACAAGCAAAGGAAGAAACAGAATGGCAAAAGCATAAGTGGTAGTTGGAAATGAAACAGAACAGCCCCCCCAGCAAACCATGGAGACATCTGATGTTATTTTGAAAGCTCATGGCCTCTAAGTACTGTAAAACCTGAACAGCAAAAAGGTAATGAACTGATAGAGTCCCTCAAATCAATATCAACTATCACAAAGCAGTACAGACTATAAGCCAGCACTTTACAACTTGTACAACTGTACTTTCCAACCGAAGTCCCACTGTATGTTTTAGAAATTTGTATGACAGGACATTTTATTGGACAGTATAAAGGACCTAGGCCACGTTAGTCATCTTTAGTATTTAGGCTAAAAATTTTTAAGATTTAAGACATAAAGAAATATATTTAAAAAATATTAAATAGGAATTTAATATTGCACTTATAGTTATTAGGGAGGAATCTGAGAATTCTCTGCATGGGTTTTTCAGTAGAAGTCTACTCCTTTATAAATGAACTCGATGATTTGAGCAAGTTATTCTCTAAGGAACATTAACAGAAAGAATTCAGATTCTGACTTCATAATTTAAAATAATATACCAATCCTTTCTTTGTGTGTTAGTGAGGTCTCAACCCTAGAAAATAAAAATGAAAGTGATCTCCAGTTTTGGTTGCTAATTACAGCCTTGATGCAGTCAAAGTATCTTAAAATCGAAATTAAATGTCATGCCCTAAGCGGGTAATTTCCACAGTATATGAACCTCAAACATCACCCTACAGAATTTCAGGCAGCTTTGTATACACATACTGCTGATTTTCTTACTAAAACCTGAATAGATTTAAAAACCTCCAACAATTACAATGTTGCAAAGTAATACTCTTGGTATAAACTCTAACAATTACTTTTCAACTTTGCTCAAATTGAGCTCCAAAAATAGCTGCTCCAAATGCAGCTTTAGAACTATTCATGGCACTTTAAAAAGTCCTACAGTAATACAATCTGCAACCCAGCATATGAATAAATTAACTTAAAATGGCTAATCACGTCTATCTTGTATCTGATGTATTTTTATTGGTTTACAGTGAGAGCATCAGATGATAATACCGCTATAGAACTCGACTTTTAATATTCTAAATCTGACCCTTGTTCTGCTGTGCATTGAGTGTGTAAGTTTAGACAAATGACTCAATTTCTTTTAATTACCTGAAAAACAGGATATTTTGAAACCAATCACGTTTATTCAGCAATCTGTTTTCCATGAAGCAATCAATATTGAGCCAATCCTTTATTTTGCCTCAACCTTATCTAATATAGGGTCTAGAATCATCAGCAGTACTTTTAGCATCTTGAAGCTTCCTTGCTTTTCAGTCCCTGCTCCAGTTTGAGCCCTTATCCACCACACAGTGGCAGCTCATGGAACATTACAGACTTCCTTGCAGATAAAAATCGACCTGCTATCCAAGCCCTTAGTGTCCTCAAGGATGACAAACTGCCAGAAAAATATGTTGGTTCAATGGGAAAAGACTCTTAAAAGAATCAGGAATTATAAATGGTGTGAGTACGAGAAAAACCACTGCTTTGATATTGCCTTGAACAAAGTCTTTTCTCCTGGGAAAAATACCCCATGAGAAGCAAACGAAAACCTCACCCTAACTCCATGTCTTTGATGGAGCCCTTCCAGGTCTATATTCAGACAGCTGGAAATTTCAGAAGACAACAGAAAGTTGAAAGAATCACATAGCTGTAAACTCTAAAAATGGGAAATGAAGTAAGAGCAATCCATTCTTGTAACAGATATTCCAGCCATCTCAGCCAGACAGCAGCATGAAAAGATTTTCAAAGATAAGAGATAACATCGTTAATTGACTTTTTGAATGGAATTGCAAGAGCTATTATCAAAATTCTTGGTAGAGAAAGAGGCTGAGTACACAGAAATTCAGAGGTAGATTCTGGTAAGACTATACATAACTGGAGCAGTTACTGAAGATGAATCACAAATCACTTGACAGTATGTGTTCATTTGGAGGCTGCGGTAAGAAAAAAAAAAAATCTTAAAATTGTGAAGGGAATGATAGGGAATCCTCTGCAGAGCCCCTAAGGGCTTTCTTGGAATTCTCTGGAGGGGGAAGATCTTTGGTCTGTGATGCACCACCATCAGGTCAAGGTAGCAAAGTTGAGGGAGGTCACTGAATCTGGGTCTTAGGACTAAAAATTTAAGAAGCTATTCTTCAGACTTATCAAACCTTAACAGAAACTGTCCTTAATGTTTTTCTTTGAAGAGCTTGGATAATATTAATAATTACAGACCAACTCAAGCTTTAGCATCTTTGTCAGTACAATGTTTTAGAGTATTAGACACTTGTCCCCATTTCAGTTAAAATACAAATTTGAGCTTTCCTCCAAGATAAAAACCTGCACAGGTCACTGCACAACAGTAAGTCTATTAATGCACTCTGAACTAAAACAACATTCCCAGTTAAACTTAAAATGAATTTGTAACTTTCACACACAAGGACACACGAAAAAAAATGCTATTTTGAATTAGCCATGAACAAATGAGTTAAAAAGAAAAATGAAAAAAATGGAACACATTTTCCAAGCTTAAATGTTTTAGTTCAGCACATACAGAATATGAGTGGGGAAATGATAAGCAGGGATGTTTACTAGCAACTAAGTTTACAAAAATTCCTATGGAGGATTATCTATTCACCTGTCGTCCTTTTGGTTGTGTTGTCGATGGCAAGTCCTGCAGAATAAAGTCAACCCAGGAGAAGAAATTTTCATTTTACTTTTTAAGGGTACACAACACCATTTGTTAGTGATTTATACTACATAACAGTAAAATGGTAAGTTAGACAAAAGTATAAAGCATTGCCCCATGTTTAGGAATATTTTTTTTCTTTAAGAAATCAAACCCAGGCTGTTTAGCAGCAAGCTGAAGAAAGCAGGTAAAAAGTTTAAGCAGATAAAGAATGTGCTTTTTAATAAATAATTCAGCATCTTCAACACAAAAGCACCACCAAGTGAAAGAGGCTCTTTATGTGAATGCCTTTTCCACTTAATACTTATTAAGTCTTGCTTTTAAAAGAGAAAGAGGCCATTACAAATATTAAAAACCTTATTATTAAAAATGTATAATGTGATTAATTGTGCTGAGAATTAAGATTATAACTACTAATCATTTTACAAATTTAATTTAATTCATAAAAATTTCTTAAATTTTTCATCCACACAATTATTTTTCATTCTACTAATTAGCAAGCACTTTACCTTGTGGCAAATAATTTCTAAGTTGTAGGGGTTTTTTTAGTAGTTAAAGGAGTAGTTACTTAGTTTTGGGTTTTTTTGGTTTGTTTGTTTTTAGCTAGTCCTGTGAACTCGTGATACTGACAGCACTCACTGAAGGAACTTGTGTGTAGTTACTACATTGGTCCAAACAATGACAAATGGTAAACAACACGAATTTTAACATTGATATACTTTAGAAAAAAAACCCCAGGAGGTCGACAGCACCTTTCTACCTGAATACGAACAAAACAGAAGTACTTTGTGTTAAAGATGTGATGGTAATAGCTTGGTTTGTAGTGCAGTTTAAAGCCACTTCCTTTTGCTTTCCATATCCAGGCAAGGCTCATGTTTCACACAGTATGTGCACGTACCACGACAGCAGAGAGCACACCAATTCCTTAACTCAGATAGCGGAAACCAGTACACGTTCCAGAGGGCTCTCAAAACACAAAACTTAAAAACAAAAAAAAAGGAATCTAAAGTGTCTCGGGATACCAACTGCACAGTCATGTTTTCTTCAAACACTGCTTCCCAAGATCAGGGTGGAAATAAAAACTTCCACTTTAAACCTCTGCTTAGTTTTGAGGAAGCTGCTGACAGTGATTTAAGGATGACTGAAGTGTCACAGTACAGTTATTGACATTTAATTCACTGTATGGCTTTTAATGAGAAGAATATGTTGGAAAAAAACCCTTGGGAAAAAAAAAAAAAGAAAATGGGGAGTTACATATGTAATAACCTCAGTTCTACCATCAGGACAAAATTTTCCACTGACCACACGATAAGTATAACAGTAATGGCAGATGAGCACCAACAAAACTTTCACAGTTTCTCTGTGTGGAACTGGAAATCTTACCGAAACAGAATTGTTAGTGCTGCTATGACCATTAGCTGGGGACTGTCTGGATGTAGAGGGGGAATCTCTCTGAAATAAGACACAAGGTTCATTAACAACACAACACTATCACAGGAACACAGAAATATTTCAAAGAACAGTTACATCCACAGCCTTATAACCATTTTCTTAGCTGCTTCATTTGTGAAAGTTTCCACCCTACAAACTCTGTAAATCTGAAAAGACTTCCCATAATTTAAAGATTCAGGTTTGACATTTTGATGTATCTGAGGTAATAACTATTTTCATGTTGCCTTAGCAATCAAACAGCTTTTTAATTAGTGACATCTGGGACTTTTGAGATCTCACAGTGCTCCTAGCCCTTAGACATACACCAGTCTTTGTTAAAGATAAGTATCTAAAAGTTATATGCTGAATAATACTGGGAACAGAATGAGGCAAATATTCCATTTTAAAGATGTTTCCAACTATTTTTTCATCTGTGAGGTGGTTGTCAGTGTTGATCAGTCTCTGCTAAGCAAAACGCATTTCTCTGCAGTGCCCCAAAGACACTAAAATAACACCTGGGAAGGAAGCTGGATCCTCTCTTTTCCCTTTTCATCCACTTTACATCACACTGATGATTTTTTCCTTCAACATTCTTATGGGCTTAGAAGCACTAAACTTTGCCAAAATACAACACTTTAAAAAGCCACTTCTCTTGACTCAGACTACCAGTGTGTTCCTACACTTCAGTGAGGGGACAGCAGACACAGGGTGCATACTGGGAAATTCTACAGGAAGGATAACAGGAATTTCTGACTGTGTTTTTCAAAGGAAAGGAAACTTGTAGAGCAATTTTTTTCACATGCCATTTTGACTGTATAGTACTTAATCCCACAAGGTTAGAGCTATCTCTTCCAGAAATAAAATAATTCACTCATACATTGTGAAAAAAATAAAAATCCATTTTACCCTCAGAGGAATTTTAGAATATAATATTCCATGTCAAAGGTCGGTTTAGGAATGTCTGGTCATTCTGCATAACATCAGGGATAGCACACAAAAAGGGCTAAAACAGTTTTCAAAGCAAACAAAGTTAGCCCTGGCACATTTTCTCAATACAAGTGCCCTTGGTGAACAAATTAAAAAACAGACCTGGAGCTAAACTGTTCATGCAACATTAATCAGGGAAAGTTCCTCTACCAATATTCTCAAACTTATACTAATTATGTGATAGCACTCATAGCTATTTTAAAGCATCAAGGAAAGTTAAAATGACAGGCAATACTTTATCCCTCTTGCTGCCTGTACATGTGATGTGCAACAAACTCATGCAGAACTTCTGCACCTTTCTGTGGACTCCTTAGATAAGATTTAACAGAAAGTTCCATATGTATCTGTGTAGATCCTTGCTTTGATTTGAACACAGCTGAGGACAGACCTGACAATTACATGGCTGTAAAATCATTGTGGTTCAAAGTATGTGGGTCTGTACACTTCTGCTACAGGCACAAGAACAAAATTTGCCTCCCATAACTATTTGCAACTGGGAGAAATCGGTCCTCATTCTACTTAAAATATCACTCCAGCATGACAAGTTTAAAATATTCAAAAGAGAGTAAACAAGCTATTCATTACTGAAAAAAATATATAAAAAAGGAAAAGCCTAAAGGAACCATTATTCCCTTTTTTGAGTGTATGGGATTATCAGCATCACCTTTATAACAGAGTAGCTAGGAGATACTTTTTTCCAAAAAAGCAGTGACTTTCTTGCTTTATAAAGAGATTTTCTGCTTACTCTGCAATTTAGTTTCTTCTATTTTCTCACTTTAAAAAAGAGGTGAAAAATTAATTTAAGCTTTTTTTTTTAAAAATATGGTTTGTTACGGCTTGCTGTCAGTGGTGGTTTAGCAAGGAAGCAAGGGAAAGCTTTGGAAAGTTATGCAAACACCCAAGTCATTTAAGGAAAAACAAATTTAGAGAATGCCACTATTTCTGGACTGTCTTGAAGGTTTCTCCCTTTGAAGGAAATTTTCTTGGTCTGAGAATGTTTTGATTTGTATTCCTTCAACAATTCTCAACAGAAGACAGCATATTATTCAAAGCAAATGTTCACCATAACATACTGAGAAAAATACACATTTTCAGTGCTACTGATTTCATTAGTCAGAAATTAATCTATCCAAGAAATATATGTACAGTTTTTACATAATTAGGCTGTTCTGCCACAATTCAAAGGCATTTAGATTCTTAATCTCCTAGGGATCAGGAAATTAAGATTTTCTTTCAAAGACTATCAGACTCAAAGGTAAGGAGAAAAACTGTATTATGCACAGCCTAAGGAGATAAATCAATGAGTAAAGAGATCCTTGTAAAATGCTTTGAACTGGCCTGGAAAACTTCAGCTTTGGTTGTGAAGTTGTTTCTTCACTAAATCAGTAAAAGCCCTAGTTTTCCTGGGGATAGGAGCAGGAAAACACTGGGAGGATCCAGTGATTCTGAGTAGTGTGGAAAGGTTATCATCATGTTTCAGTAAACTTGACTATCTAGACTTGTACTTGTCTGGCCCCAAGCCAAGGAACAGACAGAAGTCTTTGGGGTTCTCACTATTCATTGAAGCACCACAGCTGGAGCCTTAGAGGAAGCAACCACAATTATTTCCAAATGATGGCAAAACCAGTTTCCTGTTGATTCCTTGTTCTTGGGTGTTGATTATGAATGATAAATCAATGCATTTGAGATGCAAACCTATAGCAGAGGTCAATTATGTCTACTAGATATGGCCTGATCAAATTAGATGCTGACAGGAACAGCTGGATCAATGACATTGTGGCCAGATCTACAACAAAACCCCCCAAAATAAAAAACACACAAAAACCAGAGAGACTTTCCAAAAAATCTGAAAACACTTTTACATTTCAGTCCTGGCTCAAGAAATGTTTCTGGTAGTATTGTTAATAAAAATATAAAAAAAAGGTTTAAGACTATAAAAATTTGAGTACTACTGGAAACCATGTAAGACTAAAAAAAAAAAAAAATCCATGGTGATTACCACCAGACTTTTAAAATCTCATATATGTAAAAGCTTTTCTTCTTAATGAAACAACTTAAGTGTTTCACAGAGACAAGCTGAAACATAAAGAATGTTTATAAGGAAATTTTTTGAAAAAAAAAAAAAAAAAAAAAAGTACTTCCCTTACCATTCTCACAAATCTGACACTATAAAAAGTTTCTTGGGGTATCTGGTCAGTAGAAAGTAAGAGTGCAAGTGTAGCTAGAGCAAAATGCTTACTCAGTGGGATAAAACTGAAACATATAAACAGCTTAGGCAGCCATCAGCCATAGGAAGAATGTTGCAATAGTTACTTAAGTTTATGTTTATGTAAGCCTGCAACTTTCTGGGTATCTGATGAAGAAAAGCCAACATCCTGACCCCGTGTTATATAGGTATCTGTGTTAACTCAGGTCATGTGCCAGACCAAAAACTAAATAGGTCATCTCACACTAGATCAGCTGATCAAATTTTTACACAAGGGAATCCAAAAGTATTATGTTTCCAAGCAAAGTCTACTCCACGAAATAGAAGGCCTGGTAACTGAATGGAAGGCATGGGAGCAGGAAAAGCCACGAATGCCTAAGAAACTTGAAATTATTCAGTTGAGATTTTGAAAACTGTCTAGCAAAACTGAAGTACCATTACAGAGCACAGAGAAAAGATTTCCCTAAATATGTAGAACTGTCTTAATGTTTAGAAAACATCTCTACAAACACTTATTTGAATTTTAAATGACTACAAAAGAAGAAAATTATTGCAAGTGAAATTCAAATCTCATTCAAAAAAATAACATCTCAATCTCCCCACCTTTGTATGTAAGGGCCTAAGACAGATTCTAAATAAATATCATCCCTAATAATATCACCCCTGATTCTACTAATATTTAGTTTTCCCTTATTCTAGATTACCAAAAATGTTTTGCCACCCAATGACATGATCACGGTAGGAGCCTCAACCCCTCCTAGTTTCCATTCTGTTTTATATTCCTCTGCTGACAAAACTATACTACGTGAGCACCAGTCCATGACTGAGAGGAGAGGGGAACTAAACATTAATACATACTGAAATGCTGCCAAAAAAAAACTTAACTAGTAAGATTATACTCGTGAAGACCAAATATCTGTC
Organism: Manacus vitellinus; assembly: GCF_001715985.3. Classification (NCBI taxonomy): domain Eukaryota; kingdom Metazoa; phylum Chordata; class Aves; order Passeriformes; family Pipridae; genus Manacus; species Manacus vitellinus. Next base: position 3,825,284 of record NW_021940813.1, on the reverse strand, counting down.
AATTTATCCTGCTAGAGGGCACAATAAGCAAGCTTTCTGTGTCTTAGTAATGTTGTTCAACATCGATTATTAGCCTTTATTGATGGTTAAGAATCTGATTTGTCATCTGAATCACAATCCTGATAAATTCTGTGAAAAAAATACCAAAGGCTTAGTTGTTCTTTAGCAGGATGATTTAAAAATTGTGGCTTTTTGTGTACACTTCTAGCAGCTGAAAATCTAGCCAAAGTCATAGTGTGGCCAAGCAGAGGGAACAGAGTCAGCCTCCCCTGATTAAATGAATGCTAAATGCCACAAAGTCTCATAATTAGACATGCCTTTTTTCTTTTTTTTCCCTGTCTTTGATCACACTCTTCTAGTTTAGATAGGGTTTTTTTCACTTCTAGTTTTTTTTTCAAAGAAAGGTAAGAGTCTATTTTCCACTCTTCTGTGAAATAGTCATGAAGAACCTAAGGACACAAAGCTAAAGAAAACAGATTATCTGCTATTATTAAAATGACACCTAATGGTATTAATTTAAAGCTGTATGCTGAGTTTTTCCAAATAATCATCTTCCCAGCAGGTCTACAGTTTCACTACTTTCTCTGTTCCAATGTTGGGAAGTGAGATATCTTCTATTATTACTTCTATTTACAGCACAGAAGTCACTCCAGAAATTTGTAACACACTGTAGAATTTCTATTTAATTTCTTTTAAAGACTTTGCATTTCAGGGAAAACTTTTGCTTTCATATTTATAGCTTTTAAGAAAATTGGCCTCACATGAGAAAATCTGTCAAACCTTCTACCTCTAAAACCTTTTAGTTTTTGTTGAATACTATTAGAAGTACAGATTAGAAGTACAGAAGGCAACCAAAAAGCAGTAATTTTTTTTCTTGCAAACAGACTGTTCTGACAACCACAGTAGCAGTTTCTGTGTATTCTAGCATCTGCTGAGACACAAAAACAATTAGGGTGAAATCACAGCTCTAATTAAGATAAGGTGCTTGACTTCAACAGGGGTTGTGATTTCACTCTCGGAATTCTAATTTGGGAACTGTTTGCGCAGTTGAACATGTGGCACAGAGAGACTGGCATCATCTACACAGTGCAGACGCCATCTGTATGCTTAAATTGGAACAGTGGCTCTCAAGTAGCCATCTTCTACAATTTAATTCCCTTCAGTTGCAATCTGGAACATAACTTCGTGAGCAGGAGGGAATTAAACACTGCTGTGCAAAAACCACAACACCAACTTTCCAGTTCAACAAGAACTAACTCCAAATCTGTTTTCCTTCTGTAATGACATATACCATCTTTTCATGGAAACATAGTATTAAGCCACATGTAACTGTTACACACAACCACCACAAATTTACCTCAAGGGGGTTATACAGAAATGGGTTCTTCAATTAACCCTTAACAGCCCAAAGCAGCAATATAATATTTAAAGCCTAAAAACCAGGAGGAGTGTTCCTCAGCTTAGGAACTTTAACAGACTTCCTGAAGAACAAGTTTAAATGGTCATTTTTTTAAAGGGGCTTCCTAAGTGCAGGAGTTGAGGATCCCCTTTCCTATTTTTTTTTTTAAATAGGCTGTAAAGAGTTAGTTAAGGTGCTGATGAGATGAATATGAAGGCGGGGCTGAGTAGGTAGGTGGGACCTACTCGTGTTCCGTTATCTTTGTTGTAAAATTGGTGTGCGTGATCTAACAGGACAGGCAGAAACAATTTCCCAGAAAGCAGTAACATTCAGCCATCAGCAGGCAGTTAGTTACAGGACTGAGGGAGAAACAGGATGGCTCATTAAATTCATTACCTCACAGGATGAAGACTGCGTGCGATAACTTGGCACAATCTTAAAGGTGATACTTCCACGCATTTCCCTCTGCAAAGAGAGAAGCACTTGTAAGACACTGAAGAGAAAATCTCCAAATCACCGTTGCTGGAAAGGAAAACATCACTGTTCGAGAACAGCAGCATGTTTTCCTAAAGTAAATATTCAGAAAAGCTAAAATGCTATGGTTAAGTTGTCACTTCACCTATAAACAAACATTTAAATCATCTCTCATTAATCTAAAGGATAAACATACATTATCAGTTTGTTTGCCTGACCAGGTTTCAATGCCTAGAACCGAGATTCAGAGATGTGTAGGTTTTTTCCATGTCAATCTTTTATTTGTAGCTATATTCCCTGTGATTCGCAGACACTCTGCTACTAAAGTGACATTTTCTTCCCTTTCATACATGTTAAACAGCAAAACTGTATTCACAATTTCTGGAAAGCGTCACATTACAGTAGTAAAGGTAGAAATGTCAAAAATAGACTTTCATCAAAACAGAACACGGAGTCTGCTAGTTTGCATTTACCATAGTATAAGAATATTCACAACAAGTAGCAACTGCAGAAGGGCAGTAGATTGTGGCAATGTATTTTTTTAAATAGCAATCTGAATATTAGTGCCACTACATGGCTGACAACTGCAGGACTTGGGTCTGGGCAGAAATCACTTTAAGTAATTTCAGAGTTTTAACACCTTCTCCCTTTGGCTGGCTTGCTGTGACCCCAAAAAATGCTATTTGCCTGGACTCCCTTTCAGCTTGTCTATATGGCTCTGGAACACAACAGAAGGATTAGTGATACCATCCATGATCCCAAAGTTAAGGTTGCAGGCAGAAAAATGTACAAGTGTTATGGAATATCAAAATGACTCTACCAGCAAGGGCCAAGATGGAGCTTTCCTGGCAAAAGACAGGCTGTCTGAGCTCAAAATATTGTTTTTTTTTTTCCTTTGTAACACCAATAACCACGAGCACAATAGTTATAAACTGAAAGAAAGGGGGGTTCCAGCTACATGTAAAGAACACATTTTTCCCTATGATGATAATTAAGCACTGCAACAGGTTGCCCAAAGAAGCATCTGACCTGTCAAATGTCTGTCCTTGGATATTTCCCAGGTTGACCCTGCTTTGTGCAGGAGCCTGGACTGGAGACCTCCTGAGGTTACTTCCAATATTAATGATTCTGTGATTTATTGCCTCTGTATTTGTGTAGCAATGATACCAATAGTCAAGAAAAGCTTCTTTCCTCTCACAGTCTACTCAGTGACCACACCTGGTGTAGACTCAACAATTAAAATAAGGGCATGACTGAGAAACCTGATCTAGCTGAAGATGTCCCTGCTCATTGCAGGGAGGTCAGGCTACATGACCTTTAAAGGTCCCTTCCAACCCAAACTATTCTGTGATTCTATGATCTTTATAGACTAACTTGGGATGAGTAATAGGAGGAAAGCAGTAGTTTTGCTGTTATGATTACAAGAGACAAGAGAAGAAACTCCTGCATTTCAATGAACAAAACTCAGATATTAGGGAAAAACTTTGTAAAGTGTATAAGAGTTACACATGAAAGTGAATTGCCTGGAGAGTTTGGGCAACCTCCACTAGTCAAGTTTTTTTAAGAGCTGGCTAGACATACATCTGTCAGGAATGGTTGGGTGTCAATGATCTTTTTTGTGGGACTAAATGGAATAAATAAAATTACACCTGAACCAGCCCAGTGTAGAAGGTTCAAAAAAGCCACTACTGAAAACAGGGGAGAGCCTGTAGAAGGCTTAAGAGCTGAACACATGAACCCTTTCGTTGCATGCCTATGCAGTCTATCAAGAACAAAAGAAAAAGGGGAAGTCAGAACACAATTACATAAAACTTTTGTCTAAATAAGACAGGCACTTTTATAGAGAACATGAGAAATATTTCAGGCACTTACAAGCATTTTTTGTAGTTGTTCTACAGTTTGATTTGCCACACTGATTCCGTTTATTTCTCTGATTTCATCCCCTACATGTAGCGTACCTGCAGAGGTAACAAAACACACAAATCACCTCAAACATGCTTTTACAATTTGAGATAACTGTAAGACAGTTCTAATATTCACAGAAAGGCATAAACACAAAACAACATCAGAATAATTTTTTGGTTAGATTCAGAAAAGGACTTTGTATTAGCTGCCAAAGATTACAAATCTGTCTTTCAGAGTGCAGTGAATACACCCACAAGAGATGTGCAGGCACCCTATAAAGTCCATGGGTAAAACATCAGAGCCTTACAAGGACACTGCAAAAACCCACACATCAAAAAGAAGGTCACCAACAACTTGTCAGCTGGAAATGTTCAAGAGATATTCAAACAATATTTTATCAGATGACTACTTAATGAAGTTTGGCTTCTGCACGTAGTCTTGATTTTATCTGTCAGACCTCTGTATTTTTTCATTTCTCTGATTTTGATTTGCCATAGTGACAGCATGCATTTTCTGTATGGATGCTTGACTCAAGCCTGAATACAAATGATTGGTGTCAGATGATGAAATAAACACCTGCTTGGCTTAGGCAAGTCATAAACTGACCTGCTGAAGCCGGAATGGGAATGGGATGCTACTACATGGCTCTAAGGCACCACAAAAGCTCAACAGGGAGAAGCACCAAAGGAATTATCTTCAGGATTAGAAGCAACCTAGGAGGCTTTTTGAATGATAATTTCTGACTTAAGTAGCTCAAACCCACCTAATTCTCTAGCAGTTCTCACAAAAACCCTTCCATGGTTTATTATTAGTCAGAAGAGGTTTTCCATACATAATGAAACATGACAAGACCATTTACTTCACATATTTTCCTTTCTGCTGTATGATTTAAAGAATTTGTGCAAATATACTCTTCCAAATACTGTACTTCATACAATTACTGTACCTATTATAAATAATCTTACTCTGAAAACAAGGAAGTGGCAAACATTTCCTAAACTAAAACACAGCTATAGAAAATTACCTGAAAAAAAGGCCAATCAACTACAATCCTGAAAACCCCTTAGAATTCTTTTTCTGAACCAAAATTATTTTTCCAAAGAATACGATGGAAGCAAAACTTTCAGCTGGTACAAACATAAGAAAATCAAACTGTGTGCCTGCTAAACACAAGCACAGCCTGAACCAAGGAGAAGAATCCTGAAAAGCTCTGTTGCTCTGATTCCCACTGGTCTGTCTCTCTTCTGTGAAACAGTAGCTCACTTGGCAGTGTTACAGGAGAGAGCCCAGAGTTTACAAAAACTTTCAGTACTCTAAAGAGTAACTTGTTCAGCCAAATTAAATACTCTGAACAATTCAACAGGGGCTGATCTGCTGATAGTGAAATTATAAAAGAGGTCTAATCACAATTTTTGTCCCAATTTTCTCTTCAGTGGAAAAATTATCACAGTTAATAGTTCACTGAATGGGAATCCAACAGTCCTGTATCTGAATTTCAAATTAATCTAGTTCACATCTAGAATATTAATGATCAAATCTCTAGTGAAACACTTTGAAAGTTCAGTTTTGTCAGACTTTCTGAGGAAAGCATTCACTACTTGATTCTTTAAAAATTATTCTAAAAAAAAAAGGGGGCTCTGTGTTGACTCCATCATGCCAAAATTTAACTGTGTTTGAAATAAGTTTAATTGTTCTTAAACAATAACACTGAATCAGAAAGACCATACTGCCTGGAATAGTATAAAGATTCTTTGACATTATTCAAAACATAAATCTGATAGAATTAAATATTAGAATGAGAATCAGATTCAGTAATATCCCTGTATCAAATCATTGCAATAGTGCACGCAAATAAAATATTCTCTTCTGGAGCATTCCCCATTTCTGCTACTCTGACAGAAGTGAATATTGTCATGTTCATGACTGTAAAGGAACAGCATACATAAAAGTTGGGAATAAAGCATGGACATTAGCAGCAGATGGTCATTCTCTTTTGTGGGGGTGGATGCACTGATAAATCACAGAAAGACATTTTCAATCTGAGGGGAGAAAGGTTTATCATTTGCTGAAACATTTTACTCTTTAAAAATATTGTTGTTGGAAAAGTGTTCTTGACATCTTTGAATAACAAGCCTTCTCTAACATTTGTAACTCCTATGATACCTTTGCTTAACCAGATTTTGGCTGGTTTTGGTTCCTTTTCTGTTGGCAATGCAGTGTTTATTTACAATTTAAGCTATTCAGGACTTAGTGGTATATAATACATCTGTAATAGCAAAGAATAGATATATCTCTGAAAGTAAATGATTTCCTCCTTTGTCTTTGCAAGAGAGAGTGAGGACAGTTTGAGGAAGTACATGCTCTTGCTCTGCACAGAAGTATGAGAAATCCCACCCTTTTAGGAAGAAGATGGAACAAAATCTTGGATTCCCTATTCAGAAACATATTTAGTAGCCATAGGAAAATTCTGCAGCTTGGAAAATGAAGGGCTGTGAACATATAATCATAATTTCACAGAGATTTTGTTAGAATTGAATAAAGCTTATCAAGGGTAACTGTATTTTAAAAACCGGTGTCAATTTGACATTAAATCACTTTAAGAATGTAGCACAGACAATGCACAACTGCTGTTTTTCTGTTGAGGTTAAATGGGCAGCCAATGGTCCTCTCTCTTCTTTGGAAATCTTTTTAAATGCCATACTGGGACCTCTTCTTAAGTGCATCTTAAGAATGAATTCACTTTTAAGCACATAAGCTCCAAAATCAGTCAGCAGCAAAGAACGCACAGGTTAAGGTACTGAAACCTGCTGAGAGATTTGGCTCTATACAGATCCCCTGAAAATAATATTTATGGTATGAGCAGTCTAAACAAAATTCACAGGTAGAAAGTAAATGGACAACTCAGCAAAGTTAAGGCACAGACTCCAAGGTGAAAGTTAAGCCTGAGATCTATGATACAATTAATTTACTTGTCCTAAAAAAGCAGACAAGTCAATAAAAAGACAATTTTTAATGACTGAAACTGGTGTTTAATTTTCATTGAGCTGAATCCTCTGGAAGGTGCAAGTAGATAGAATCTTTAAAAGCCTCTCTTCCCACTTTAACTCCCCCTCCTTTTGAATAAGAACAATTATAATCAGCAGGATTAGATACAGCTGCCACAGAGATAGGAGGCTACTTCACAGCAGCTATTTTGTGATTGGGAATTGTGCAGTTTGTACTTAATATTGCTGAAATTACACAGTTCCTGTAACCCTCTCAGTAGATTTATTATCCACTCATTGCTGTTATTGTCTGGCAGTTTTCTATACAGCAGACAGCAGAAAAAATTACAAAACACCCCTTGAAAATCAATGAGCCACAGACCTTATCAACAGTATTCAAAGAAGGTGCTTGAGATCACTGTCAAATTACATTTGCATTGTTCTATTCAATAAAAATATTCTAAATAAAGGTATGTTGAATGAAGAAGTGAAACCAAGAGGTATCTAGAACACTAACAAAATTGGAAGCATTAAAAAATAATGAGTGACAATACTGAAGTATACTTTACTTTCAGATTAGACCTATGGACAGAAGAGCTACATTAGTGAGATGAAGCATATAGAGAATAGGTTGTATTTCCAAAATCTTTTGAAATAAAAGACATTGTATAATGAGAAACAACAGAGTTTTAATGGGCACAGTTGGATTTTTTGCTCAGCTTTAACAGGTTTTAAAAGTTTCATTAGCCTCATTATGGAACAGCCATGTGAAACAATACTCTGCAGAGCATCAACACTACCTAAGCAGAGCTGAAAGAAAACCTTCTTCCTGGGAATCTTAAAGCAATCTCCTTTTAAAACTCACTTTTAGATGCCAAATAAATTTTGATTTAAAAGGTCCTCTAAAAAATATAGCTCTATCTGAATTGCATCTTTGGTTGTATGAAATCTTTTCTCTTTCCTGCTTCTTGACAGTTTTTACCAACATTAATGAGCTGAAGTGAATGTTTTCTCTTCCTAATTGCCTGCTCCTAGGTTCCTCTGGAATAGAACAGTAGGCTAGAGGGAACTTGGGGCTGAAAAATGATGAAAAATTTTGTATTCATCAAAAGAAAAAGATGGCAGTCCAAAAAAGTTAAAGTAACCCTTTTAAGGGTGCAATCCAAACTTGCAGCTAGCAACACAGCAGGAAAGTTCATCTGTTTGAAGTAGGAGAAAACCCTGTTATTTTTGACATGTGATCAGGAAACACAAAATAGAGTAAAGGAGAAAACTGGAGATGAGAAAAAAATGCATGTTTGCACAGTTTGTTATAGCAGTGAAAACTGAAAATAAAGAGTCAAGTTCTAGGCACAAGTAATATTTTTATTTCAAAAAACATTTTTGTAAGCCTCAACTTAAAAAATACAAAGGTCCTCAAGAATTGTATTGGACAAAGCTCTTTCATTTTTGCAAGGAACAGCATTGTTACTTGTCTTGTTTTTTAAACAGAAGATAAAATAAGCGCAGCTCCATCCAGAAATTATTGGCATTTCATTGTCTTGCTGAGCTATAATCAGTAATAGTATAGCAATTATCCTAATTAAGACCTAAATGAAACACAGTGGCCCCTGACCTGAAAACGCTGGCAGACATCTGGAAGGTAACTAAAGCAGTTAGCAGAGTCCATCCAGATACAGAGGTGCACTGCTATGGAATAGCAGCCATCAAAATGAGGAGTATGTACCATTACACAGCTTGTACAAAATTACTGTGTTTGAAGACAAAACTGCTCATGAGACACACTTACCTTGCCGGTGAATCATTCCTCCGTGCATAATTCTTGCCACGATGCAATGGTTCAGCTCATTCATTTTTAAAGTGATTCCCTAGAAAAAAAAAGAAATGTTTATACTTTTAAAAATAAACCACTAAGCACTGTGATTTTTTGAGTGGTTAAGAACAGTCACTTTTCCTAAAAGTTTGAAGGCAAGGTATAGATTTTGAGATTAAAACAAAATCTTTGTCATTCAAATACGGGCAGCGAAAACAGATACTATTTATAAGTGAAGATGCAACACTTTAACTTAAAAGCATATAAGATTCTGGTTTGTTAAAGACATGAGTTTGCATTGAAGTGTGAAGTGTCCAGTTTGGTTTAAAGCTTAATTTGCTATAATTACTGTGAGGCTGACTTAAACTAAACTAGCTCTAGTGGTACAGTGTGAATGCAGACACAGCATTTCAAATTAAGAACACAGACAGGAGGACAATTATCTACAATGGCTGCTGAACTATTCCGGTCTGTTGGCAACCCCACTTCAAAGCGCAGAAATTGCCGTCAAAATCATTGTAATACTGGTCTTCACCAGCACAGAGTCAAGAAAAACACTGAAGTTCCATCCATACCATTGGCTCATCCGTGTTCTTCTGGAACTGCACCAGCCGAACCCGCGTTACGTTCTCCATATCCATGTCGCCGTTGGCGCTCTCTGGAGAATCCCCGTTTAAGTATGGAGAGGTGGGAGGAGGGGTGACCCTCAGCGCTTCGTCACTGTAAACTTCATGTGCCACTACATCATGAGTTTGAAGTAAGGCCTAGAGGAGATTACAGCAACGAAACATCAGACTTGCATCACCTCCGATGTCCCCCGCTCATTGCCTCTAAGTATTTTTGAAGCTTTTCAGAAATTAAAGGAAATCCAAGATATTTGTGCCTTGCTTTCTACATAGGAACTTTTGCCTTGAAGGAGTCTAAGATAAACTTCATCAGACTGTAAATGCAGGCAGACATACCTAGCATTTAAAATCAGCATGAGTTAACACGGTTTTTTACCGCAGACACATCAATGAGAATGATGCTGCCTCCCTCTCCCTCACCTTCTCAACAGCTGCAAAGTGCCAGAATGAAGTCATCTTTATAGGCACAAACACAGAACTGGGAATTTACCTTTCTGAGCAAACTATTCTATAACAACTATTCTATTAAAATGGAAAGGTATTCAGATCCCACGGCATTTCATTCCAATAAAGGCAGAGTGTGGATCAGTACTGACTGAAAGAATGAAATTCTGGTCTTTTTGTTTACTAGCAAAATTGCTTCTGTACTGTCCCCTACCCCTAGAGCAGGGACACAGTACCACTACACTGCATTTAAAATGCCTGACAAAAACTGCATTGTAAAGCAACAAACTGCTCAAATACTACTTCATTAGCTTTGTTGTTTCTTGATGCAAAGAATGATACAACACATAATTGATCAAACGTATTGAAATATCTTTGAGAAGTAAAACAACCAACTGTTGTTCCAAGCTGGGGCAAAGACATGAAGCTTGTATAACTGTAAAAAGGGTAACAAGTAATATGAGATAAAAGTTGGACAAAGCATAAATATTAGCAAACCAGTATTCAATAGGATCAGGCTTTTTTAATGGAAAATTCCACTGTTCTCCAGGATACCTTCAAGAGCCACACATCTCATCCATTTCACATTTGCATTCAACTCTTAATAATGAGTATGTTATAGACAACTTGCTTCTGTCCAAAAACTAAATCCAATTCATATGTGAACATGCTGGCTCTACTCCTACACAATCAAGGACAGAAACAGATCTGCTTTTAAACCCAAAGGGATGGGTTTCCCAGATAAGAATTGATAAATCCAGTCTAGTTCCTACAATATCTCTATAAAAGTAAAGGTATGAGCCACCACTGCTGTTAGGTCAATCTATATTATAGTTAACATCTTTTTAATTTTCATTTAAATGCTCACAGCTCTTAGCTTGCAAAACTCATCAGTCTTGCAAGGCTTGAGATTGACCATCTAGAATCTGTTCTGGCAGAGAACCCTGACTCTGCAACATCTTAGTCTTCAGTTAAAGTGTTTATGCAAAACTTACACTGCAAAAAGTACAGAAAAATCCCTAGAAGATGTAGAAGTGGAACCCAAGGCAGAAATGGGGTTTTAATGGCCTCTACAAAATCCTAAATTTGTTCCCAAGGTAGCACTTCTGAAGTGTACCATGTTATAAAAGATAATTTCACTAGAGTTGGGAATTCAGCATTGTAACGATGGAATGGAATTCCCTAAACTAACAACGCTCTGCCCACATTCCCTCCTGTTCTTCTAGTCTTTCAAGCTCACCTACACAATTATTATTTTTAGTTAAATACTAACCTGTATCTGCACTTTCTATTTTTCATCTTATTTTGAAAACCACTAAGCTAAAGTTTGCAACAATTCCTCTGCACTGGTCTGCAATACTGAAGCAACATTTTATATTAAGATCTTAACATAAGTTAAACCACTTTAGCAAGGTTTACTTAAATTTTGACTTATTTAATTAGGTGTCAATTTATGTGTGAATACTCCAATGAAGGTTTAGGAATTTAGCTTAATTCTCATTCCAGTATCTGAAAACTGTTTGCAGTTGTCCCAAACAGGACGAGAGCTGATGTTACAAAAAGCATCCATTGCAGGAGTGAGTGTGGTCTTGGCTCTGTAACAGAGTAGGATTATCTCCTGTGATTCCTTCAGCTCAACCTACTCAAAGCTACTTACTCAACTTCACCATCCCTGGAGGTATTTAAAAGTCATGCAGATGTGGAGCTGAGGGACATGGTTTAGTGGTGGACTTGGCACTTCAGGCTCGATGATCTTGGAGGTCTGTTCCAACCTAAACAATTCTGTGATTCTATGCCCCCTGTAAATGTTACACTCTCCATGCTTTAGAATTACATTTCTTATGTAATTCAGGGCCTTACATTTGTTTCACATCAAGCATTTGCTTTGCTTGATACTATTTTTAGCAATAATATGCACCTTGTAGGAGCTTAAAATAGGGTACTTTGAACATTATTAAAGGTTGATTTTACTAGATGACTTCTGAATGTGTTAACAAAAATTAACACAAATTCAGAAACACCAGATATTAAAGTACAGCAAGCTCAATTTAAATACAGGAAACATTTAATCAAAAGATTGCTATTGACTTTACTTAAGGATACTTGTTTTCTGTTAATTTTGATAATTTAGATTTTATTTCCTGTCTTTTTCCTTTGCAGAATATGATAATCTTGCTAAAAATAAGTTTAATGAGAACAAGTACTTTCTACCATATTGCAGGATCACTGTCTGCAGAGAGGAGTGTAGGAAGGCACATGATGATGGATAAAACTTCAGTATGTAATTAAGTAAAAGTCTCCTAGAACAGCGAATGCTTAAATTGCTGCAACATACCAAACATACATAATAGAATCTTTTAGAGATGAAACTGGAATGTTTAAAAAACTAGGAAGTTGTGTAATGGAATAAAAGCTCCTTGAAATGCATACTTAACAAATGAGGTATTTGATAGTATTTTAAAGAATTCTTAAATTAATTAGCTGCTGAAAGACCTTTATACAGAATTTACATACACTTCTTTAAATTGTTAAGTATGAACAGATTAAATTAATAATTTATTCCTGTACCCATAAGACGCATGAGGGTAAAAGAAAACCAAAACAACAAAACCCCTTGAACTCAAAGATCTCAGTTAAAACACATATTTTACTGCCTTTGGTTCTGTAAAGGCCTGTACAGTCTAACCCACTAACACTGTGGCTAAGTAAACAAGACAGACTACACTCTTTTGTCTTCTTAGGGATATACATTATATAATAACATAAATAATAGTAAAATAGTCTGTTATCATACAGGTGTTAAAGCACATGATCCTACTTATTACACCTTATTGCTTCAGTGTCTGTGCATTAATAATGAGAGTATTGCCCTGTGCAATTGCTGGCAAACACATGGAGTGTAGGTTGACAATACTGTTTTGTACAATTACTCCCTTTCCTTACAGTCTCTATATTAAGGGCTTTGGCTCTGAAGGGAAGTTTGGCAGAATACAACAAACACAAGCATAACTTTGTTAAGGTCTGCAACCCCCACAAAGGTGCATCTGGAAGCTGGTGTGGGAATGATGGGAGAGGATGGAGTTGTTCCTTTGACATCTGGAGACTCTGCGGTATCTGCACTCTACAGGTGTGGATCCACACCAACTTTTGCTGGTTTAACTGCTACTTTACACTCCTCCCTAACCCAAACTGTTTCTGTTCCTATGCCCATTCTGGCTCTGGCAGTATTCCTGTTATCCTAAATTCTTTTTGCTAAATGGATTGGAGGTTTTTTGAGCAATTTTCTACTAGTTTAGCACAGTGCTGAAGTGCAGTTTCAGGTGAATGCCAGAACAACTGCAAGGGAGAGGATGAAACATGGGAAGAAGGGATGATGTGATTTCAAAAAACCAGCAATTTAGCTTGGGATGCCATAGACTAATTTGCTGAAATTACTACTCATCAAAAATAGTTGTTATGGAATTGCAGCTTATTCCTTATAAAAACCCACTTTTTATACAATTGCAGCAAAAGAATTCTGACAGATGGTTTTAAATTTATGATATCAGGAAACAGAGAGAGCTATAAAAGAGGATTTTCAACTCATTTTCCTGTCACTTGATTTGATACATGAAATTTCAATATACCACAATCATTTTTACTGATGCCTGCTCAAAAATAATTTATACTTAAAGAATGCTCCTTCTCCACAATGCCTAATGGTTTTGCAACAGTGTGGTAATTACACAAAAAAAAGGTAAATCAAACAAACCCGTCAGATTCCAGATAAAGAAGCTGAGTACCAGTGAGGTTTTTTTAAATCTTTCTTACAGTGCAGCTGAGTACCATTCCATCTTGTTTTATGTTCTATTTCAAGCAAGTATTCCTGTTAAATGTTGAACCAGTGCTGTTACAAACTTCAGGATAGATACCATCTCCAGGGAATAGCATCAGTGTGTTGCTGAGCACACACAGAATAGGCAATGTCTGCATTAGCAATTAGTGCAATGAAATAGGAGTGAATCCAAAAGTAAAACAACTGGATTAGTGAGGACCTGATGTACTGAACATATTGCAGGGGTTTTTACTTATTCCATCTTGCCCTGTGGACTGAATGTCCATCAGCTGCTGGGTTACACTGGCTCCTGGCACACATCTTTGAGTGTAATTTTGTCTGAAAAGAGTCAGTTTGCACGCTGAGACCCTTATGTGACACAAGCCAAAGCACTGTAAGGGCAATCAGGAGATTCACTTCAAAAACACTCTCCTGATCCAATTTAAAGTACTAAAATAAAAGCACCCAAAGCTACAGTGGCCATCAAAAGAACACACTGGGACATGGACATGCAGCTATCCAGATTTCATCTGATACCTGAGTAGGAGGTTGGTTTCAGCTCACTCTTTCCTGGAATTAGGTTTATCCTTCAGACTTACAGTAATTCAGCTTTCAGGTGAGCAAACTCCACAAAGCCCCCTGCATATAATCCTTGTGTTAGGGAAAGTCAAGTTCATGATTTTCAACTGACAAGAGTGTATAGAAGATTTAAGCAAACACATTTATTTCTGAACTTATGAACTTGATCTACAGCACAAACAAAAGAAATCCCTCAAGTATTTTCACTGGACTGGACTTCAGTAACTTGAACCAAGATATTAAGCAGCCACATCCCTGAACTTAGGGCAATTACTGCTCACAAATCAGTTTTGGGAAATGCACACAGTAGAAGCTGATAAGTAACACAAACTCATCAGACTGTACAAGCTATCAATTTATTAAAAAATAATATTAAAAAAACACTTATTTTGCAATGAATTCACACACCTTTATTCTAAAAAGGCCTTGGGAAAAAGTAAAAGGAGGATCCCAGTTCTACCTATGGATATCCAAAAGGATTCATTCTTCTTTCTATGTGCAACACAGCTCCCCCAAAAGACAGTGAAACTGCTCCATAATGAGATTACTTCAAACTACTGACAGTTTTCAACACAGTAATGAGGACTAACAGTAGCAGCAATAGTAATTCTTTTGCCAGACCAGTAGATTAGAAACACTTATTAACAGGTATATTGTATGCAGTTTCATCACTTAAGAGATTTTAAGGAGAATGTACTGAACTTAGGTTTTTTAACATAAAGAACATAAAAAACCAAGCCAAAACAAAAAAACCCCACCCAACAAACCAACAACAGTAGAATTTGCTTACCATGAAATGAGGTTGTGTTAAAATACGCTTTAGCTCCTTTGCATCATTGTTCTCTGGGTAACATGAAATTTCTTCCAATACCTGCAAGATAAGCAGGAGAAATGCCCCTAGTAACTTTCTTTTAAATAAAGTTATTAAACAGACGAAAGCCCTCACTGCTCAGTCAGAGTATCTCCAAAATGATTACACAAACCAACATTTTTTGACAGGAAAGGGCTTAGGAGAATGTGCCCCTGCCCTGCGAGAATAAAATACCTCATTCCAATTTTCTCTCTGAAACAGATTAAAGCAGAAATTTGAAGGAAACATTTGTTCTTTTTTTTTTTTTAAATTGACAGTATTCCTCCAACAGCTAAATATATGGAGACAGAAATGAAGTGCTAATAGGTGACACACATGACCACCACCAGGTGTTACTTTCGCACATGGTCTCAATTTATTAAAACAACCGGTTTAAAAGCAGAATTAAAAACACTCATAAAACTAATTGTTAAGAGGCACCAAGTGTAGGTGGGCCATCTGCTACCCCATCTCCAAGCTCCAGATTTTAAAAAAGCTGAGCCATACGTCATCTTATCACTGGAGAAGGAGTAGGGAGTAAATGAGCTTTAAGTCCTTTGCCTGCAACCAGATTCTTACACCTTTATTTTCACATGCTTGGACAATAAAAGCATGTGAAAAGACTATTTTGCTTCTGGAAGCACATCCCAGGATTAACTGCCAGAAAGTTTTGCAGAACAGGACTTCAGGATATCTATCAGTGTGAATTCAGTTATTACATAGAGTTATAAAGTCTTCCTGTTCATTCTATTTCGATACCACTATAAACAGTATTTTCCTATGACATTGCCCCAAATGACCATACTAATTTTTACTGGTAATATATAATACAACTTCTTTTTTTAATACTTGCAATAATGAACAAATAAAATACTATTTGCCAGGTATAAAAAATTAGGAACATCTGTGCCTATATATCTTTGGTTTTAGTGGGCCACCCTCACTGCATTCCTCTTCTGCTCTTCTTAGACCTAAGATAAACTTGTTCTTTCAATTTACAAAGCTGATACTTTTTTTTTTGTGACTAAGTCATATAAACATCAAACTTCTGCTGCAGATGAACAAACTGAACATTAAATATGCTGCAATTACCCAACAGAAGGGTTTCTTTTAACACTGCTATTGTTGTAACAAAGGTTAAATGATTAAACTGAGTAATATTCATAATCCTTACAGACATAATGGAATTCTGCAAGTTTATACAACTTGTTACTTCACTTCAGTAAGCAATGGTAGCATTCCAGAAAATAATACAGATAATGAACCAAAATGCAGATCTTAATGAAGTAAAATAAGTTCCAGTTTAAAATGCAATCAAACTTTCAAAGTAAAAACAATATATTTTAAAGCCATTACCTCTTTGGCTCTCTGTACAGCATCACTTGGAGGATTCCTGATTTGTGGTGAAGATTTTGTGTTTATTTTGTCATAAAGCTGAAATAACAAGAAAACAAACTACTGAAATCATATGCTACTTTAAAATAAATTGGTGAGTGCTTACAATAGCCTGCCTATGTTACCAGGATTAGGATGACTGTTAAACTGCAAAACCCACAGATGTTTTGTATACAAAATCTAGCAGCTTAGGGTTTTGGCTTTTCATTTTTAAACATTTCCTGATTCGAACAGTGCCATAGATTCAGAGTTCATAGGATGACATGGGAAAGTTCAAGAGGTTAAGGGATTCTGCAAACCTCCCATGCCTTTTCCACAGATTTACAGAAACTATATTCTTCTACTAGAAGTGTTCCTATGAATCTTGAATAAATGCTGTAAATCATACATTATGCTGTAAAAACAAATTAATCTGCATATCCCACTTGTCTCAATAAATCAAACCACTGAACATTTTGAACAGTAATTTAAATAAACCTCAGGATATGGGAAAATGCTCTTAAAGATAGAACCCTACAAAAGCCAAAGACTTGGGAGAAGAGAAAAACAAGCCTTCCAAGAATGGGTGCTCACAAAAAAGAGTACCCTTATTTTATTTGTATCTTCCACTAGACAGATGAATGCCAATGTATTTAAAAAGGCTATTGTAAACCTTCCAGGTTCATTATTTTAAAAAAAAACCCTTCTAAAACCCATACAACTATGTAAAACACAATAGGAAAAAGAACTTCAGTTTCAAACTAGGTTCTTTTTCATACAAATCTTACAGATTTTGCAAGTTTTAAAGGAATAAAAGTATACTTAAGAATAAGCAGGTACTGTAATAGGCAGTATTTTCAAATAAAAATACTTTGGCTTACATTTCAAACAATATAAAGATGGTCATGCCTGTAATTATTTCTTATTTATGTTCGACTACTTCTTTGAAATATAAGACAGAAAAAAGACACAAATAACTATTCTTAGAAAATCACAAGAAATTTTTATTACACCACAATGAGGGTGGTGTAACTGCAACAAGTTGGCCAGGGAAGTTGGGGAATCTCTCAACTTTGGAAATACTCAACATGCAACTGAAATTAAAAACAGTGTACCCACTGTATTCAAAATACAAAAGAGACTCCAGAACCTTAATCAAATCCTAACATTGTAAAGGATGAGTTGACAAGAACCCCCCATTTAGGCTGCTCAGGAGCTCCCTCTGTGAAGCCACAGCCACAGCTCCACTGTTTGGCTTAGAATGACCTTGGATGTTTGAAAAAGGGAATCTTGTAAGGACACAGAATTGCTTTCTTCTCTTTCTCACATGAAACACCATCCAGTTTTAGAAAATACGTAAATTGCTACAAATGCAATCCAACACAATCATAATTTTCCTGTGTTAACAATTCAATGCACATGTTCAACATTTCACCATGATTTGTTACTTTTTCTTAAATAAGTAAAGACAAACTACCCAACTCCAACAACTCCAAATTATTAACTATCACACTTATATACCTGTTAGGAAACTGCATCAAGCACAGTTTAGTGAGCAAAGTGCAACAGAAAATGCACGATATCCAACATGAATATTATTGAATGTCTTTTTCTAAAAGTCACACATACATACTGTTTAGGTTTAATGAAATTACAGAAAAGTTACCATGAAAATATTTTTACTAGTTATTTTCTAGCAAGGGTTGAAAATCTAAGTCACTGAAATTGCTGATTTCCCTCAAGTCATTATGTTACTGTGATCCAAAACCACCAGCCGTTTACAGAAATAATTTTCTCTCAGGATCATGGGAGAATTATCTTTAGAGATTAGGAAGGAGGCAAAAAAGAAAGTAGAGAGCAGAGTTCCTCTAAGAATGTTTAGAAAAAAAAATCAAGGCAAAGTTCAGACTAAACAAGGGTGCTTTTTTTTTTCTGTAGCTCCTTCATGCTGAGACAGGGCAATTAAATCATCTTCTAGGACTGCTACTTACTGAGATTTGCTTCCAAGGCACCAAACTAGTAGGAGGGACTCTGACAGAAAAACCTTCATATTTGCACTAAGGTTTAAAGCCAATACATTACTTAAGTCCCATGATTGTGGAGGTAGAAGAGAGTCTCATCTAGAGAAAGGATGTGTTTCTGGTAGCTTCACTAGCACAAGCAGATCTCTTCATTTTGAAATGGTATATTCTAATTCAAGTTAGTTCATGGAGTTTTCAGTTTACAAGGGGACCAGGTTACATATGGTAAGAGGAATAAGGCTTATATTATGCATTAATGCACCAGAACTGTTGAAGAAGTCCCACCTTCTTTGAAATCTTTGAAAAAAGACTGGTTTTGCAATACTTCTCAATATTTTTGCACTTAAATACTAGCTGTAGCAGAAGCAACTTAGAATAAGGAATTTACTGTCATAATTCATCTCTGAAAACTACAAACTTCAAATCTTTGAAGGCAGAAGTTTCATTTAGACACATTAAAAAGAATAATAGTTCCCTTGGACACAAGAATCCAACACATCTTTACATGAACGTTTTACAAAATGCGTAAGAAAACTCCGAATGAAACCTGTTTGCACACCCCATAGATTTATGTACTTCTGTGGTAGAGAACACATTCCTATGTGCAGTTAGCTATACAATTTTAATCACAGAAAGCCAGCCTGTTTACAGTGCTGTCGCCTTCCAGCAGCCCTGGAAATTTGAGTCCTTCAGGGATCACACCAAAGGTGGTACAGAATGAACTGGCTCATTCTCCACTGTTCTCAACAGAATGCATTTCTACCAACAGACTTACAGCAGGACAAAATCTGTATGTGCCCTAATTATGGGCTTTCTTTTGCTGGAAGTGTCTATTTTCCAGCAAATAACTGTTCCCTCAGCCCAGGAGCCCAACTTCCAAAAATTTCACTCAGCAGTAAGCATAAACATAACAATTAAAAATTTCTAATAATTAAAAGAAATTGTTGTAAAATACAACAGCATTTGTAATGTTTAGCATTTCCAGACTTTTGAATACTTTGCATCTCAGTCTCCCTCCTCAGCACAATAACAGCAGTTATTCTGCATTTGCTAGAAAGAAAATCAAAACTGAGAGCTTGCTCTAGATGATCTTAACAATTCCAACTGATACATTAACAAAACTTGATATAACAAATATAAATTGACATTATAGCTAATAAACAACATAGTACTGCTTCTTAAAAAGACAAGTTTTGATTTAAATTTTGCATGCTAGAACACAAATGAAGAGAATACCCACAAGCTGTAAAGCAGTGCTGCTATCAGTTCCCCAGCTTTTGCAGAGAGAGACTTTTTGTCTTCTGCCTGTATAAAGGGAACTCATTTCTGCTGATATTTAAAGCAGACAGCCCAAAGCCTAATCCACAATCAGGCAGGCGAGACAAAACAACAAACTCCTCTTCTGACTAGTTTTTCAGATGTGCAGAAATTCTTTTTTAACCATTTCCTGCAAGAGGAGTCAGAATACTGTCCCAACACAACTCCCATTCAACGTCCCACTGAAAAATGTAGATATGTCACAAGTAGCAGAAATTTAGCCTCACTGCCTCATTTAGTCTTGAATGTGGTCAAAGTGAGATCACACAGTGAAATCAGTAAGTATTCTACCTATCCAGAATCTGGAAGTTTCTGTGAGGCAAATCAGAAACTTGTTAAAACAAGACCTACTGAACTGCTAGAGTGAAACCATCTACCATCTTTCAACACAAACACACATTTCGTGGGATTCAGTTGCAATTCAGACAGACACTGGGTTGCCAACCTTACATATTAAATTCCCAAACTGAAACATCTAGAAGTGATCATTAAAATATGTCCTTATATATTTTTTTGCTTTCTGAACAATTTAACCATATGCAACACAGTGATATTAGAGGGCTGTTTTTCATCACTTTTAGGTTTTTGTACCATCTAAAAAATTCTCATGTGGGGGTGCTGCCTCTTGCACAGAAACATTTACTAACAAACAGGCTTGCTGTTACTTCCCACAGCTTCCTATCCTGGTTCTCCATTTACCCCCGAGGTTTCATGTATTGCAAGTCTGAAAGAAATCCATGATCCACCGAATGAAATAATATTCACAAGCAGTAATATTGAAGGGCTAAAATTAAAGAGCCATTTAGATAATTGCTAGACCACTTCATTCTTTCTTCTGCCAGTTCTGTTTCACATCTCGTTTTCCATGCAGAACATTGTTAACGTTCCCATGGGTGCCTCCTTCCTTGGGATTCTAAGCTCTCAAAGAAACACATCCCTGAAACTATCAATTCCTACTGGAAAACACGCTGAGTAACAAGGTCACAGTCACCAGAGGCTTTATCTTCAACTTTGTTTAAAGACAGTTTGCTCTTTTAAACCCTCTGTTTTTCACTGCTAAGGATTGTGCCTGAAGCTCTCTGGTGCCACTTTAGCATCAGAGACCTAACATTTACTTCCCAGCATAATTCCACAGCACAGGTTACAGTCCTATCCCATATCCAAGTCCAAGACATATTCAAGACTCTACTTAATACTTCTATAGCACTACAGGTTACAGCCCTCCACAGCTTCAAACCTTCTCCTGTGTGACACACAAGTTGCAGAACAACCTTTGCATTCCAGCATCTTAGTAAAACACAAATGGTCAAGGTTCATTCTGCTGAGGATGAACATAACTTAAAAGACAGAAGGTGAGAGGTATGATATCTGTTTAATTAAGGTGGAAACACGAAATGATTGTAGGTTTCCTTTCAGAGGGAAAGCACATGCCCCCAACCCCTAAGAAGTGCACAGCCAAAGGACTGTGCAGCATTTCCTTTGTAGTAATCCAATGGGTAAAAAAGAATCCAGAAAGCATTTTTATTGCCTTCACAGGGTCTGTCTGTTAGTTACAATTTGGTTACATGACAGCTGGAAGGAAAGGCCACAGGCCTCCACCGGTGTCAGCAACAGGGAAAGATGTCCTGTAGCACTACCACTTAATATTTTATTATATAAATTTTGCATTGACATATTTTATATGCTTGGAAACACCAGGGGAACTAGAAGGTTAAGGTATAGAACACTGAGAAGATTTTCCATTCTGTTACATAGCTAAATGTTGTATCTATCTTTTGATCAAAACCTTAAAAAGTGAAAACGTGTCCAAGTTAAATTCTCTCAATAGGTTCTAATGCTGCAGTGGAACTGCAGGCAGTGCTGAACTGTGGGGAGAGCACACGAAGTTCAATCTGAAACTAGGACTACACAAATCTGTGCAGCTCCACACACTGAACCCACTGTGCTGATGTACATGGGCGTGGCCACTTCTTAACTGTTATTTCTTACTTTGCTAGTTTGGACAGGCAGTAAATTTAGCATTTAAAATGATAAAGCAAATATTTCTACTTATGCATATTATGTGGCTTTTTACAGTCTTCATAGAGCAATAAATATTTTTACATTTTGTTCTAAATCAATCTTTGATCTAATTTTATTTTTTAAAACTGATACAGTTTAAAGTAGATTCAAGGACACATTTATGCTTATACTGATTCAGACCCCATGGTCAAGTGTCAAGAGGTTCAGTAACATCTGATTTGTATATCCTATTTCTTTGCAAGGGGCTAAGTTTTACTTCCAAGTGTACATGAACTACAAACAAATTTTGGCTCTGTTGTAGAATATATTCCTTTTTAGCAGAAACTATCAAGTGCTATGCACTTACTCAAGCCTCAGCACTTCCGAGGTAAATGATCTGAGGAAAGGACTATGCTTTTACAAAATAAACTACAGGGTATGTGCATTTTCACCCCCACAACTGTCATTTTAAATTGTGCCTCTTGATTTGCTTCACATTTACCAAGAAGGTTTCAATTAACCAATTTATTTATTTCAACTTGTCTCACAGAAGTATTGATAATGAAGTTATGCTACTCCTCAAAATCACACAAGACATTTTTCATTCTATTTAATTTCAGGTAGCCCTGAGTGCTTCACTCATGTATATTGAGTCCAGACTCCAGTGTCTGACAGGATTATGTTGCACTATCAACTAGGACTCTACCCTAGTAATTTGTCTCATGTCTTAGGAAAAACCCACATTATTTTTCATCATGAAGATTTTATTGACTGCAGAAGCTGCAGTTCTCAACAAATGACAGCAGATACTAAAGATATGCCAGGCCCATGTAAACATAGCTTGCCAAAGTGGGAGAGGTTGCAGTTTAGCAAAATGCTAGATCATAAGTGATACTCCTAGGAAAATGTATGTTCTCTCAAATTGTAAAGTTTGGTAAGGAAATCCCGGGATAATCTTAAATAAACACACTTCAAAATTAAAAAACAAAAATTATTTAGATTTAAGTAGATTGAATATGATGTTTTCTTACCTCCTCAAAGGAGGTGAGACCTCTTCAACTCCTGCTGCCATGAGCTGACTGCAGACACCCAGGGTACCCTCCAGTCCTCCACTACACACAAGACATCCTCAGTACACCACCTAATCCCTTCTGTCCCAGGAACTCTCTGCCACAAGTCCCTCTGGCTTTTTTTTTTTTTTGGGTCTCAACTCCATTCCTGTATCATAAATCAGATTTTAATCTGTTCACATAGCAAATGTTTTAACTTCTTCTGGAAAGATGAAATATGTAAAACTAGGATGAAATAAAGGTACTGCTTTGCACATGGCAGTGCCAAGAAAATTAGCACAGCAATTGGAAAACCAATACAGTGAAGTTCAAAGATCCCAATAAACCCCCCCTCACTCTCGTTCTAGAATGTCCTAGAAGTACTCTTGTGAAAGACGGGCTTACACCATTATTTCACAAGGTACTTTAACAGATGAATAATTTCAAGGACACAAAAATCCCATTATCCTACTTTTCTGCATCAGATATCTAATAGAAGCTGATCTTAAAAAAAACAAGGCAAAACAGCTTTTAGAGATGACACCAAGCAGCTGATCAGATAAAAGTAAATGAAAAAGACATTGAGGTGCTGGAGTGTGTCCAGAGAAGGGCAAAAAAACTGGTGAAGGGTCTATGAGGAGCAGCTGAGGGAGCTGGGGGTGTTCAGCCAGGAGAAAAGGAGGCTCAGGGTGGACCTTATTGCTCTCTACAACAATCTGAAAGGAGGTTGTGACCAGGTGGGGGTTGGTTTCTTCCCCCAGGTAACAAGTGGTAGGACAAGAGGAAACCACCTCAGGTTGCACGAGGGGAGGTTTCAATTGGATATCAGGAAAAATTTCTTCACTGAAAGTGCTGTCAAAAGCACTGGAACAGGCTGCCTGGGGAAGTGGTGGAGTCACCAGCCCTGGAGGTATTTAAAAGATGTGTAGATGTGGCACTTGGGAACGCGGTCTAGTGATGGACTTGGCAGTGCTGTGTTAATGGCTGGAATTGATGATTTTAAAGGTCTTTTCCAACCTAAATGATTCAATAACCACCAGGGAAAACCAAGCCCTCAATACAGAAGGGCTTTAAAAAGAGTGTTCCATGGACAACACCTTGATACTCCCCACAGAATAAACTTTGCTCACATCTTCCCTTCCTCCCCGCTTCCAGCACGGACTAATGACCAACAGCAGGAACTGCAGACTCAGGTTAGGCCTACAGGGGCTTCATTTCCAATTCAGTCAGTTGAATTAACTCGTCATGGTTAGTTCATCACCCTAAAGAAAAGAATGCTAATGACCATGAACCTCACTTCAGGGGGATAAAGAATCCTTAAAACTAGTTAAATCCACAATGATTACAGCAGGTTGGTGAAGAACACAGCTTCTCACCTGCTTTGTGATATGGAGCATATCTCGCACCAGGAGGTGATAATGCTGGAGTTAACAACCCTTTTTGTTTCTCCCTATTCACGTAAATTTTCTGCAATGATATACTGAGAATAAAAATGTACTGCAATGAGATCACTAGTACCAGAAGAGCCAACATGCACCAGCCAAGTACTTGAAGAACTGGAAGTAGGAGGCAGCAAGGCCTGACTGACTTCAAAGACAGAAGCAGAGCTTACTGGGCTGTAAGTATATTGCCTTTGGGTTTTTTAATGTAAAATAAGTGTAGACTGAAGTATCATTCTGAAGAAAGCTCCCAGCACGAACAAAGCTGAAGTACTATTCAAGATTTGTAGACTGTATCACAGGTACTGTAGCATTTCTTTATTTTTGTAATTTCTCAGAGTTAAGCCCCAAGCTCCTGGAGAAATAATAAATCTGAAAATCTGAAGCTTTATAAGGAAAAAAAACCACCCAAACACGACACGTAGCCCTTAGAGTTAAAAAGGAACTGAATCTAACCTGAACTACACACAACATAATAAGAAGTGAAGAAAATGCAGAAAGTCAAATATGAAAATGATCTTTTTTCTCTCAAGACAGTATCAGTGAGGTTAATTAAATGTTCTACAAGTGGCAAGAGTACAATTTTAGTGTTTTTTGACATATCAGGCCCCCCCCAAATTTAAAAACACACTATAATCATGGGAATTTTTAATTCCACATACAGAAAAGAGTCTAGGGATTTATGCTTTCGGAGAAAGATGTGTTGCTGCACACAGACACACACAGGCACAGACACGACACACCATTTACACAGGGAAGATGACATTAGGCCAAGAGGAATGGGCTAAGTAGTGCAATTCCCATCTAAAGCACACACTTTATTAAGCTGAATTTCACCTGATGATTCACCACACCAGTATGAAGCTTATAAATACTCAAAATGACAGAACATTAGGTAAAAAGAAAACAGGTTAAGTGTAGCAAAGTAACTATCACACTGTCATGCAAACTCACACAGAATTTTGCATTGTTGGAAAGTGGCGGATAAATAAATATCTGAAAAATTATTCTCAATCAGTATGAAAGTTACTGTTGGCTCTTATTTGTATTAATCTTGGGTTTAAGAGACCAACTCATCTATCACTATTATATATTATAAAAGTATGGAACAACAATGCTTTCTGCTCAGAAGACAAAATATAAGGCAAATCCCCTGTATAAATTTGTACGGCAGAGAAACAGGAAGAACAAGGAAACAACGAGGTGATGCTGACTGGCACAGTGATCTACCTACCTACCCAGAACACAGAAAATGAAAAGCAGAGATATGGAGCTGAAAATGGAAGGTATTTTAGAGAATGATTATGAAATAAGGCAGAAGAAATTCTAGAATAGCCTCTGCTTTCAGTGTTCTTTCATACAGAGCTTCTAAAGAAGTTACCTTTCAGAGTACAAATGGACTGCACTGCTGCTGCTGATCCAGCCCACCTGCTGAAGGAATTCTTCAAGCAGTTCTCCCTAAGGCTTGGCCATTGTTCCTTCTGTACTACTTGGGAAAGGAGTTTCCACTGCACGGTGGGACAGTCCCTCCCACTCCCTGGGGCTGTGCTGCCTCTGCTGGACTGGGATAAGAGCCAGACTTGACTCCCCAAATAGCAAGGTGCTTTTCTGCCAACATAGTTTCCTTTTCTTTTTTTTAACAAGTATTTTCCATTTGCTTTTGTCTTACAAACATATGAAATAAAGGATAATTAAAAATACGAAAAGGTGTTTTAAAAATGATAGAGAATTCACTCAAGCATAACATGTTCTGAGGGAGTTTAAGCAAGATGTGTAACATGTAACACACTTTCTGATCTGCTTTTGCAAAAGAAAAGCATTCATGATTCACTAAAACATGTTCCCCTTATAAGTTTTAGCATAATCAGTATTCAAGAGAGTAAGGACCAATGTGGATCCAAAAAACCTTGAACCACACTATATGATTCACATAGAAAGTCATCCTTATTCAAATCAAAACACAGTGAAATTAGATGATTGATGAAAATACTTAAACTTTATATACATGGCTGCTGGTTTTATTTTATTTTCTATATAATATGATGGATATTCCATCAGTCTGTTCATGATTTATAGCAAAAGAAAGGAAGAAGAAAATGAAAGCATCCTGAAAATAAAAAACAAAATGTTTTTTGCTTTGTGTTTTCTTTATTTTTTTATTCCAAAGTATACAATAAAGTTGTTGAAATAATACACCTTGCTCAGAAAAGAGCAAATCAGGGAAAGATACCTGAAGAGTTTAAAGCATTTTCAAACAGAGAACTTTAGTATCAGCAATGGCTGGACACTGCTGAATAACTGCAACTTCTACAAAAGACATTCAAATTTACTGTGCCAACATCCAGCATCTAGGGGATAAACAGAGCAAACCAAAATAAATGCAGCAGAAAGCTTTAGCCAACCATGTAAGAAGCTAAACTGAGGTTCTAATAACATTCATTTTAGCAAAAGAGAAAATATGTTTCCTTAAAAGTCTGGACTTCAGGACCAAATCTGTTTGGGTGACTGACTTCAAAAGAAATCCTAAGGAAACTCCGAAGTGTGCACAGACGCATGTTCCTTTTAAACATTACCAGTAGCAACAAGGGATAACACACATAAAAATGAGATTCTCTTGAAAAATCATTATGCCTTAAATATATGCACTGAGAATATAAATTAAACTCAAAATGAAAGAAGTGGCTGCACATATAGACATGATACAAATGGCTACTCCAAATTTTGTTTAATCTCATTTACTTAAAACCACACGTGTGTGTTAAGCCAGCAAAAGGTAAAATAAACTTCCTTAAAAGCTAGTAACCTTTCTATCACAGATACACTTGCAGAAATAACACCTACCTTAACGATTCCATCTATGTAACAAACTTCTTAAATTAACAGCCAAAAGATACCAGCCTAGAGAACTATCTGCCTGAGGACAGACAGATGCAGACAAAGCCAGTAGCACAGAGGCCCCAGTCACACAAAAGCTGATATTGTTCTCCCGCTGAGCAAAAATCTCCCTTGTAAATGGAACGACATCTGCATTCAGAATCACCCTCAGAAAGCATCCCTGGAGAGGAGACCAAACTGCTTGACTCAACAGGGGAATGATTTCTCTTGTCTCCTTCAATGTAGGCAGCTGCATGAAACAGCAGCTTCTGGTTTTGCATTTTAGCAAACCTTCCTTCCTTTGATGCACAGATAGAGATGAAACATAATGTGTGAAGATCTCCCTCATTAGGCACAGCCTTGAAGCCCGCTATACTTTTCAAAACAAATAATCATTAAAATCTTTTGTCATGATACAGAACAACAAATGCCTCCAAAATTAGTAACCTTTTCACATTTCTTTCCAACTTCTTTATCAGTACTGCTGACATAAGTCAGCAATGTCTCCCAGGAACTCTTTCATGACAGTCAATAAAAAAATAATTTAATTCAAGCATTTGATAAGGCTTCTAAAAATCTGTCAGGGGTAATAAAAAACCTGCTTCACTACTTAAATTTAACTCTGTTTTTCCATAAAGTTATTTATATACTTTACTACATTCTTTATCATCTAAATTGGATACCAGAATGAAACAGTCTATAAAGCTTTACATAGTCATAGACCCAGACAGTTCTAAGTCACACACAGGAATGTCCTACATCATTCACCAAAATTTTGATCATCACATTCCTGACAAAGAAAAAAAAATAAAACCCACCCCAAATTAGTCTTTTATTTTACAAGAAAGACCAATTACTAACCAATAAATTTTTTAAGATAGTATTTCTAAATGGTTGTTTCTAGAAGGGCCTTTACTCTCCTCATTAAACAAAATTAAGTTTTTAATAATGAATTGTGTAACTTCTGTGCACAAATAAACCACTCAACACAATAGCAGGATTCTGTACAATGAAGAAAAAGACACACAATGAAACTATTCAATAAGCCTACATCAGGATATGCTGCTGTATTGCAGGATTTGGCCCAGAGTGAATATAAACTACTCTCTAAGTAGCTGGCATCTTTTTTCCCCTTGTTTTGAACAGCTTTGGCACTCAAGTAAACCGGAAGAGAGTCTTAAGACAGCAATCACAAGAGACATACAGAAACGAATCAACGAAAAACAATCAATGGGATGATGCCTTCTATGGCCTTCAGAGGTGCCTGTCCTCATAACACCTAAGTTAATGAATTACTGAGAAAGAAGACTTTTATTTTGTGATCTGAAAAAAACCCAACACGTGGGTAAACCTGCACCCTTAAAATAAAGACTGCCCTTTCTCATTTAGCCTTCAGAAAAAGTGTTAGTTCAGAAGCAAAATAAGGTATTTCGGTAGCAGGCATGATCTACCCTCATGTGCCTAATCTAAAAATAAGGAGAACTCCTGAGAATGAGTAGGAACATGAGAACAAATTTAACTGTGGAAAACGGCCACGGAAGAGGAACAGTAGTTTAATGCCAAGTGACAGCCACAACTTCACAATAGATTAGAAAATCCCTACTTAATGGAATATAATGCTTCCTGGGTTACTTGGTCTGGTGGCTTCAGTAGCCCCAAATACTCTGAGAGGAATAAAGAGTTTTCCTCACAGAACTTCATCAAAGTACAGTTGATGAATTTTTCACAGATCTGAGAGAGAAATTAGAATAGTATCAATTAATAAACAGAAACCAATATCCCACATTCAAGTTACTGACATGAAGAAGCTACCCTTCCAAATAACACAGCCTGTAATTTGCTTCAGTCTTTCAAATATGTATTGCATGACACTCAAACCTTTTAGAATTTCATTTCCTACTATTCTAATTGAAGTATCTTTGGAACAACTCTATCATCCCCCCTCAACATAGCATAATAAAACAAAAATGCTTTTTGATAGCATTTTGTTCTCACAGATATGTTATTATAATGGGCAATGAAATGCATCCCTGTCTGTGTAAGAGAACGACCACGACAAAGAATGGGAAAACTGAACAAATTCATTGCAGTTTTTTCTTGTTTAAAAAGCTACAACACACCACTACAGAAATAACAGGTCACGAATGAAGTACAACAAACCAGACTGGTGCTGTCAAGGATAGGAAAAAAGTAAAAGCATTGCAGAAGCATGAGTTAATGTCTGGTAGACCTGTCATACAGCAAAATACTTAAACCAAGGCCATGTGGTTTACAAAGCCAAAGAAGTTATATGATAACATAATAATGGTTAATAAATATCTAAAACCTTTCTGCATGAGTGACAGAAGTGTTTTGGTACTTATTACACTCATGTTATTCTACCTCTGTCCAGATTTTTTTATTTCTTGTTCATCAAGTGCCTGATCACCTTTCTATACTGCAGTCTGCAATATAAAACCAGTAATTTAAGCATCTGGAACGCAAGTTAGATGACCTTACACTGGGGAAAAAAAGATTCATACTTAGATGCAAATTGCAAGATGAGTTGTTGGAGACCATTCAGGAAAGTCATGAGCTCCTAGTCCCCTCTTCCTGCATGCTTCATGTAATTTTATCCAATGACTGTTCAATGTAAAATGCATAAACAGTTATCAAGAACAAAGATTAGAACTGTAGAGAGTTTGCCAGAGCAATGCCCTCATCACTTAACAGCTAACTAACTATCTCTGTTTCCCCAAGTCACACGAGCAGCTGTGGTGAGGGGAAGCTTTACCAGCAGCCCTGTGTTCCCAGACAGGTCAGTTCAGAATCCAGCAACTGGGCCTGCTTCCAGAAGGAAGTATGTGTGGATCTGAATCCTTTGAACTTGAAGAATGCACAGAATCGAAGTGACCCACTATTCATTAATGAAATTGTAAGAAGTGCACAAATCATCTACCACATTTTAAAGGGTTTGGACACCAAAGGACCTACAGCACTGTTTATATTCAGATTATACCTCTGCAAAGCTGCATAGAGGAATTAAAGCATTCAACAATTTTTCAGAATCATCTACCTGCAGATCAGAGAGCTGGAATGACTCCTGTTCCTGCGAGCCTTCCACAGGGTAAAAACTACAGACACCGTGTTAGATTTGTGATATTCACTAAGATACCCAAGCCATTCAATTTAAGACATGGTAATAAAATGGTCACTATCCACATGGGCATTTTGGTTTGACTCAGGAGTAAATTTTTGAAATTAATCTTCTGATTATGCCCACCTACCACATTCTTTGTTTTTCACCATAGTGTTACCATACCATATTTACTCTCGAACAACACTAACATAAAAGATGCTGTTCACCTACCAGTTCACAGGACTGCAGTATAGCCAGAATAAAGTAAAAGCTCTTAAAAAACCCAAAGTCAACAACTGCTTTGTTCCACAAATCTTTTACTGTTGTGTTGTAGTACTTGCTAATGTGGACACAGCCTATGTCTCTGTGGATTTGGGTCCATCCTGAGTTTTTTCTCAGTGCATTGTGTAGATTGCTTTAGAAACAGTTGGTCATGTCTGAAAGTAAGTCCTCTGTCTTCAACATCCCATACATCCCAGAAAAAACATCACAGAAAGATTCTTCTGCTACTTTTGGACCTGTATTTTAGACCCCAATACTGTGTAGGTACAGAAATCACTGACAGCATGATGTGCTTTTGAACTTGTTCTTCAGTGAGGGTTTTGGCACCACTGTCTTTTGGAGTAACAGCTCTTGTGAACCACAGAATAACAGAGATTTAAATGACTGATCCTACTGTGTTCAAGTGTAGGAGAGAAATGAGCATACCCAGGTGCTTCACACAAAAAATGTCATACTTTTAAGAATATCCCTAGAACCGGTCTCAAATTAGTACATTACTTAAAATTAATTAAAATGAATCTGTATAAAGTTGCAATTCACCTTTAAAATAAAAACTGAAATCCAGTCCTTATCAAAAGAAAAAAAGCTATTCTGATGAAGTGTTTTAAAGCAGATCCATTAACTCAAATCAAGTCATTAACCACTCACATATTCTAAAATATTCTGTATGCACAGTCCTAAAATGTATTTTTGTGTAAAGTGCTCGTTGATTGTTACATTCTACACCTAAATAAATTCATTTTGGTATGAAACAAAGAAAATATAATGTACTTGGATTAAAACAAAATACTATCCAATGAACAACAGGTACAAACAAATTGTTTATCAAAGAAAACTTACATCTAGTAGTGTGTGAAGATGCTGATCCTGGAATACACTGTGAAGAAAATCTAAGTCTTTTTCACTGCAGTCTGTAAGTGCATGAATTTCTTCCAGGCTGTCCAGCACCTGTGAGACTGCTCCTATGGGGCAATAAACAGGGAAAAAAAAGGGAATAAAAAATCAATAAAGCAAAGACTCATGGTAAACTGAACTTTGGAAGAGGAAACTTTCACTTCATCTGGTACAACCGGAACAGGAACTTAAAAAAGCTGGAGTTTTTACAGGAAAAACTCACCGAATTAAACTTTACATATATCAACAGTGCCCATATGTAGTGTAATTATACATAAGAAATGGCTTAACAAGATTTAAATGGCTTAACAGGTTTAAAACCTGATTTTATTAAGCTTAGCTTTGTTCTTTTTTAGACTGTTTTCCAATGATGCCTTATGAAGTGACTTGGATTATGGGCCTGTACTCACCATTCTTTCCCCAACCTTTCTTTCTTCCCTTTTTGAACTGCTGGCCAATTTCAAATACATATTTTGAAATTTTGAAACATCAGCAAAAATGATTTTGAAAAAAAAATTTTAAAAGAACCAATGTTTTCACGAATTCTTTTAAAATCAGCATCTGGATAGAGGAGGGAAGAGAAAGACCTGTGTCTTCCAGAGGACATAAAAGGGCTGTACCA
Organism: Manacus vitellinus; assembly: GCF_001715985.3. Lineage (NCBI taxonomy): Eukaryota > Metazoa > Chordata > Aves > Passeriformes > Pipridae > Manacus > Manacus vitellinus. Next base: position 3,793,405 of record NW_021940813.1, on the reverse strand, counting down.
TGAGCTCTGGGTTTTGTTCCATTTGTTCTGCTGGCCTGGTTATCTCAGACCCAGTTACAGCACTTGCTGCTTTTTGACCAGAGCATTGTTTTGGGTCATAGGAAGATGGGGATGATTTTTATATGGCATGGGGGTGAAAAGAGAAGCAAGAGCTATGGAGACAAAAAAGGACAAATGGGAGGCTTTATGGAAGGTGGAAGTCCATGAGGGAAGTTGAACTCACAGCAGGGGAGGATACAGAAACGCAACACAAATCCATAGTAAACCAGCCCACAGTGGTTCTGTGTAAAACAATTTGTTTTAAAAATCAGGTATCAGTGGTGGCTGCCACCTGTGTCCATTACTAGAATGCCAACTTTGACTTATCTAAACACCCACAGACCACACCTTCAGTTTTTCCACAGTGGTATAAGCATCTGAAAAGAGGTCAGCACATCCAGTCTGCGTCCTATGCTGGTGTCTCACAGTGAACTGCTGAATGCTTTTCCATAAATAAATTCTTAATTCAGGATACAGAATCCTAAATATTCATTACTTCATTAATTTCTCACCAGTATTCTTATTCTGTTTACTCATCTGTTTGCCTGTGTCCTTTTGACAAGATAAATAATATTTTAAAAATTGCTGTATTTCTTGAAATTCCATCCTCCACTGTATGAACAATTCTTACAAGCCTTCCTTAACTCAAACTCTTATGTACTCTACTTCCAGAATGTAACAAAAACAAAAAAAAACAATACCCTCTTAATCACACAAGGAAAAAAGTTAAATTAACTTATTTCTCTGAAAACCTTGAAAAACTGGAATAAACATAACAAAATACACAAAAACCTACTGTACTAGACTTGCAACCTCATGGCGTAGAAGGATGAGTAAGTAGCAAATCTAGAAATGATTCCATCACATTTAGTACAAATCTCAACCTGGGATTCTCCTGACAATTCCCTGTACACCAAGGTTTGAGAACCACAGTACTCCTCTCACTCACAACCCATGGCTCAGGAGCAATAAGACTTTTTAATTCTCCCCCTTTAAGTGTGCCTGACAACTTATATCCAGTTGATGAACTAATTTATGTTCCTTTTAAAAAACTGTGGCTGCCAGCAAATAAAATTAATGGTTTGACTTTCAGTAGTTGCTGTGCATGAGGTTGGGTGCCCTGAAAAAGAGAAAAACCTGCCTCCTGTTTGGTAAGTGAAAAAGCCTGCTCAGCTGAAAGGAACCTCCCATATTCCTCTTCCAGAGATACAGCAGGAAACCTGAGAAAATATAGGGACTGGGAATCTGCTGGTAAGAGGATGGAGAGATCACAGCTCAGCCTCAAAGGCAAGGAATAAAAACATTACCTAGGGATCCTCTACATTTTCAGAATGTCAGTTTAAGGCTCATGAATTTAGAGATCTCCAAGCCTGAAGCAAAGTGTTTGACTCTCCAGAATGCAGTTGGCAGAAGGAAATTTGTTTGAATTCTCTTTTATTTCTACTTTTGTCATGCTCAGAGTTTAAATTACTTCATTTTCTAGCAAAACTTTGCTTTCTGAGTTCAAAGCCCTTTCTGTGTATTTGGAGTATTTAAGGAAAAACTCAAGACAAGATTCACTTCAGAGGCTTGGATATCTTAAGAGTCTCTAATACTGCACAGTGTTGCTCATAACCACTAAAACTTGAGCCAAAACCAGAACCAATGAAAAGTGTGTTCAAAGTTGTCTGCAGAGCTGCACTGGTGTGAAACACCAAATGCTCTGGATTATCCCATTATTTATTTGACAGCATTATTTTGCAAATTTTATTTTGTGGAATACTTTGAGGGCTTTGAAATAGAAATAAGAGTTATGATTTTTTTAGTATTTGCATCTCAACAACCTCTTCAATATGTGGGAATTCCAAAACATTAAGCTTTGATCATTAGGTGTTTTTCTTTTTTTTCCTCCTGTCCATTGGTCACCTTGAATAGGTGACTGTAAAAGGAAGTTTCCAAGAATGTCCTTAAGGAATTTTATGAGAAGTTCTGACGTGACTTTGCTAATCCCTCAAAATCACAGTTCTACCTTATGCTTTTTTTTTTCACCTACAATCTTATGTTGCATCTACTGCCATGCCTTTCATGCATTTACAGATAACGTGCCACCTGCATGAGAAAATGGCACAGTAGCAATACACTGACAGCATGTTAGTGCATTAAAAAAAGTGATAGAACAATTCTACAGGCATTTTTGTGAACACCTAAACTCTCTCTGTTACCAACATCTGCTTAAAAAAGCTTAAAAGTACCTTTCAGAAGAGTTTTAAATTCAGAGAAATGATACTAACTACATAAAATAAAATTAACCAACCTTTACAGCACAACTGTTTCTAAAAAGATTCATATTCTATCATATTTAAGCTAAATTTCCAAGCTTTGGGGAAGTATGAAAGTAATTGTAATTAAAGCTTGTATCCTCTTGAAATAGGATTTAATCTCCTTTCAACATTGCAAATGCACCCATTTTAGCCTCAGCACAGATGATAAAGGAAGGATTTAAGTGGGTTATTACACAGTCATGCAAGCTAAAAGCTCATATTTCTCATAGTCTGTAGCAGTTACAGACAAAATCTATAAATATGAAAATTAGAATGCATAAATATTATTAAGAAGAAAGCTGACTAACTAGACTGTCTGTGTTAATTTGTTTTATAAGACTCCCTAAAGTAAACTTTGTTAGAAAATGCTGCTTACTGCCCCAGAATTTTCAAGTAGCCACAATCACTTGGGTGAGATGAATCTCACCCTGCATCTTAAATTACTATACGAATAGATACACACATAATTGCACAGGAAAGGTTGCAATTCCAGTGACACAAACAGAAGTCTCTTCTCTGAAGAAATAGTAACAAAATCGACATCAAACTTGATTCTGTGAGAAGATTCTAGTAACTGTGGATTCCACTGTAAATGCACATATGATCCCAGTGTCCAAAGGAGCAGTGATACTCTGGGCCATGCACACAACCTTGTCTTTCCTATTCCCATAAAAATACCTAAAAAAAGATGGCTGCAACTATTCACAGTTTCCTTGGGGCTACCAGTTCCGAAGTCGAAAACTATGGGTTCCCATATATTCCAAAGAAGAAAAAACACATCAGAATGTTTATGACAGTCTCCTGCAGTCAGTGCTAGTACATTCAATGCTTTCATAGTCAGTGGAATTACTTCTAAGAAGACAGAGATGAGTTCAGCAGTTTTCTGCCTACAAATCTATTATTTATCAGAAAGCATATTTGCTTTATAAGGCAAAAACTTGGGATTTTCTCTTTACCCTGTGCTTAGTCAAAGTTATGACAGGTGATTCGTGCAGGTTCTGTTACTGCATTCATGGAGGTGGCCTTTCAGAAATAGTTCTCTCTTACAGCTGAATTCTGTCTCCAGACTCTCTGTAGTTCTCATACAGTGCTCTTAATACCACCTACAGTTGGTGTGGACACTGGTTCATCCAGCTGGAAGCAGGCAAAGCTTTGTTAAAGCAGTGTTGTTACAACATGGCATCCAGATATTCTGGTCTGGAACAGGTGGTTTGACTCAAGAAACTGAACGTTAAAGGTAGGGAGGAGTTGCTTAGTTCTCTCCAGAGAGAAGAGAGTAAAAGACAACTTTAAGTACTATTCCAAGAATTGTCTATGTATTCTCCAGTACTAATATGTCTCCCTCCACCACAAAACACCCCCAAAGTTTGCTTTTCTGAGGCCAAGCAGGTACAACTGGCTTACTCTGTTATGTAACGTGCAGCACAGAGAATTCGGGGCTTTTTCATGTGACCTGCAACAGTGTATGACTGAATCAGTGTTTAGGTAAAGAGACTTAGATATTGCTGCAGAACACAGGCTACATTCTGACTACAAACACATTCTGAGAGAGAGTAAAAAAAATTCTTTGATTTATTTTTTAATACTGAAGATTACAAATGCCCATTTAAGTCTCTTCTGACTAATGAAAACATTTTAGAGGAAGTCTGACATTTTTTAAATACAAAACCATAAAACTACAACCTTTTTGCCAGTCTCCTGCAATTAGTATGCCAGGAAATAACTCTGCAGAAGAACTTGTAATAACCATTATAATAATAGCATGTTTTTATTAAAGAGCCACTGACAAAATCTAAACCCCTTAGATTTTTAGAACCATATAAAATTAAGTTCCTGACACCAGCCACTCATATCTATCCTATTCATTATTTACTCACTATTCTTTATGTTGTGTAAAAAGGTAATAACTATGTCTTGAAGATTTTACAGTGGTTTTTAACTCACTAACTAAGGCTTTGCTGTTATTTATCATTTCTGTATATATCACATTTCAGTCCTTATGCCAGTCAATTTACAATCAACAGAAGCTGATTTCTCTGAACCTTATCTCTTGGCTGCCTTGTGTGCAGCTGCTGGAAATGAAACTAAAAAACAATTCTGTTTCTTAAAGCACAGGCTTTTCAGAAGGTAGGATTTACATTTTACTTTGTGAAGTGGTCTGAGGCTAGTACATAGAGCAAGGGTAGAAGAAAAACCATCAGAAATTGTTAGTTTTTAGAGAGATCAAATATTAGAGTCACTGGATACAATCTCAAAAAAAAAAAAAAAGGCAAAAAAAAAAGCATGGGGATTATTATAGAAGTGCAGACCTTTCCACTACTTGTACTAATGCAACTTCTTAGATTAAGAGGAAGCCAACTGAGTATCAGATGCTCTTCATCACTTTAATCAACATCTGCAAAAATCACTGGAGTTGAGATGCCTCTAATCTCACACAGTAATTTGTTGCTCTTTGCTGTTCACTGTATTCCAGAGCAACTAACTCTGCAAGGACAGATGACAGCCAATACAGGGGTATATATATGACTATAATAGTTTAAAATAAGGTGAGAGATACTTGTTTCACATATACACAGCACTAAATTTAAAATGAAAGGCAAGTAAGGACTCTTTCTCAAATTTGAGCTATAGAAGTGTTTAATGGCTTCTTCCTTCTTGAACAGAAAACAAACAGCCAAGTGTAGACACCCTGTAAATCTACAAATAGGTTCCTACATGCACACAGTTCTCTGAATGCTACTGGGAAGCAAACAAATCAGTAATAATATATATATTTATGTATATATACACATATACCATGTGTTTATAGTTATATACAAAACAATCAGGAAGACTCCAGGGAGAGAACTAGAAAGATGGAGGTTTATAGAGATGACAAGGAAAATGTAGAAACACAGCAGTTGGAGCAATGGAAGGGTACTGGGATTTACAACTAAATTAAAGAAGGTAGGAACACCTATGGAATACAAGAAGGGAAAGAAAGGCATGTAAAAGTCAGAAAGGAAACCAAAGAAAATAGATGCAGGAGAGAAAAACAGGGAGGAGGAGGAAAAGACTAAACAAAGAAAAAAAAATTAAAAGAAGAGAAAAAACCTCCAGTAAACAAAAGATAAAGTGTTCCCAAACAGAAGAAGGAATGCAGAGGAGTGCACTATGTATGGAGAAACAAAAAGGGAGGGGTGAAGGGGAAGTGGAGGGGGGGAGAGAGCAAAGAGGGTGGGGAGAAACTGATGCCTGGTTTTGAAGATGCCTTCCTTTAGCTCTGCACGCACAGGGGCACTGTGTTATGCATGTCTCCAGCTTTCCCCTGTCTCCAGGCTTGAGACCTTCACATAAAGTTTGCCAATCCTTTTTCCCAGCTATCCCTCACTGTAAAACTAGTCAGAAATATGAAAGAAGGCAGTCTACTGTGGTGGTAAAGAAGCATGCAGTGAGAAGGTACTGTTTTTGTTGTTTTTCAGACCAGACCTACACGTTACATGTAAGTGCACTCACATGCAACAAAACAGATAAATATTTTAATAAATGAATGTCACTTCCTTAGACACTTTCTTCCTCATTGCAAAAATATATGGAAACCCTTTTCTGACCAGCATGATGGCAGTTCATCCTCAGTAAATTTGCTGAGGGAGTCTCTATGCACAAACAAAAACTAAAAATCATGGCAGAGGCTCTGCACGAGGTTTCTCTTTTTTCCCTACAACTGTAAAAAATAATACTATTGCAAGACTTTATATAAAAATCCACTGAACTCTCGCTGTTGCGTTACTGGACAGGCATTCTGAGATGGGGAAATAGGAGGACAAGGAACAACTTCCCCCACAACCTGTAAGATCAAAATAATAAACCAAATAACAACAACCACAAAATCCATAACTTTGATCAGAAACGGAGACATGGACAAGTGTCTTGCTGCCCTGACCTATGTGTGAAGAAGAGCTGTTACCCTACAAATCTTAAAATGCAGCTGGAAACCCCCCACTTTTTACAGTTTGTTTTTGGAGATGCATAATTTGTTGTTTTTGAAATGGTTGTGGTTTGTATCAAAGGGTCTAGAATTTCACACCTTCTCCTCTGTCTAGCACAGCCTGCAGGTTTTAGAAGAGCTTGCACTTTCAGTCTCTCATGATGTGTGCAGTTAACTTGCAGCAGAACCTCCTCCCCTATGTGTCAATCACATTCCTTCATTGAGGAGACACATATTGGATAGTTATTTAAATCAGGTGTATGCATATACACAGTGCATATGCATATATTCTGTATCACATCAACACAGAAGGACCAAGAAAGTTCATGCAAGCATAGAGCAAGAATGTAATATATGACTAATATTGCAGTATATGCTTGGTGTTAAGAGAAAAAACGCCCATTAGTCCATGAAAACAATTTTGGAACAAAAACGCAAACCCCAAACATTTTAGCCTTTATTAATTTAATGAAAATTAGATTTTATTTCAGTTGTGTTGCAAATATTAAATATTGGAGGGGGAACTAAACAGGTAATTTTAATACTGCCTCTGAACTAGAATCTCCAGAATTCCCTGGAAATCATAATACTTCTGGTTAATTCTACTGTCAATTATATTATACCACAGACAGGTTTAGTAAAAACCATACAGGCTATTTTTTTTTTTGAGCAGGCAGTATTAAAACTGAAAATAGCAAGGAGAAGCAAAGAAAGCAGATTTTTCAAACATGCAAAGCCACACACCATAGCTGAATGATATGCCTTAAAGGAAAACAAAGGGATACCTACTTTCTGCTGCTAGAAGTCCTAGTAGGAAGGCAGCGTTTGGACAAACAACAAACAGTATGAAGATCTCATCACAAGCGATTTATAAAGCTGCATCCTAGCACACTAGTTTAGCCACAAAATAGTATGAACAAAGTCACAAGGACCCCCACCCATTTTTTTAATAGGGTTTCCACGTGTGAAGCAAATGGCACTTGCGGGCCGGGATGGGAGGAAAAAACCACTTGGCATTGGGAAGGCAGCACATCTATGCAGTGTTAGATATCTGTAATACCAGACTTCTCCCAGCATTGATTAAACTATTTGTAAAAACTCATGGACAAAAAAGAGATTTCTAGTAAAAAGGTGAATTGATAAACTAATTCAACATACTGCAAATGAGGCAAATCGATATCATATTAATATACTCATACTTACTAAGCAGAATTTAGCAATGTTATATTGAAATCAAGTTTCAGTGAGAATCATTATGAGAACCATTCAGAAATATAATCACCTTATCGTTGCTTTTAATTAACAGTGTTTTTATGTACTTTTAAAAAAATTTAATCATATCAGAACAAAGAATAAATAGCTGAAAAAATCATAAAGATAATAATGAAGTATTGGAAACATGCAAACTCATGATCTCAAAACTGATAGTTTTGCTTGTAATACTAGAGAAGGAATTAATAACAGGAAATTATAAGGTGAACGTAATTTTTCTTCCAAGCACTCATACTTAAAAATGTTACACAACAGCCTTTGCAAATATTTACAAAATCAGTGGTAACTTCTGCATAGTAAAAGTATTTCTTTTTCTTACTCATATCGATGAGATATGAGGCTTTAAAGATATGGGCTTATATTGCCCATATTTCATGAAATCAATCCCATAAAACTATTAACCACTCTAACTTGTGAGTTCAGCTAGTTCCATGTAGGTTGCATGTACTGATCTTACAACTTGGCCATACACGTGCTGTTTGATCTCACTCTGAAAGACCATCAGATTCAGCCTTTTTCCCATTATTATTACTTTCAAATTTGAAAATCAAGATCTCACGCTGTTAAGAACGTCTAACTTGACAAGACAATATAGAGTCTAACAAGATAAAACAGAACAAGAATTTCAATTTACATACAGTGACCCCGAGAAAAATACCAAAATGCATCTGTGAAAATGCCACATGAAAGCAGTGCCCTGCAGTTTGAGAAAACAAGGCAGAAGCACTGAGGTGACCTCAGCGTGGCTGCTTTCTCTGCAAGGCAAAAGCTCTGCTTCTATGTTCACCCCCTTCCAGAGTCACCACAGAGCTCAGACAGCACACACATGTGCAGGAAGCACTGTGCCAGTGCCACTTGTTAGAGGGGTATGTGAGTACATCTGGTCACTCGGGCTGCTGTAAAATACGCTGCTGCACTCGCTCTGTGCTTACATCGAAACACAACATCAGAGGATGCCTTACAGGAACCCAGAACTCTTTGTGGCAAAAAAGCCACTCTGAAACCTGTCAGTCACATTTCAGTGTATGTGTGCTACAGACCAAGCCCGTCAAGCAGGCACTGTGGAGTAACAAACACCCTTTAACCAAAAGGTAAGGTTTGCTTTAATCTAAAAGTCAGTTATGCAGTTTTCCAAAGGCTACGGACTGTCCACTGGCTGAACTCCAACACTGACTTGGTAGTTCTGAAAATGTGGCTACAAAAAGGTTTTGGAAATGCAAAGTTATAAAAAACTCTTTGATTTATTGGTTTTTTGAACTGTTGGCCTGAAAACTTGAACATTTTGAATCTACTTAAAACTCCGAAGTAAACTAAACGGTCTTCCTCAATCCAGCTTCCCAAGTCAAAATGTCAAACAATTCCACAGCCTTTCCTTGGGCTGCCACAGAATGGGGGAAGCTGAAGAAGCAAAAGGAAGGAAAATGAAATGCTTTACATGGGTGATGTTCATTCTTCAGCCTGAGGCACTGTTACCAAAACACTTGAAAACTACACGTCTGTACCCTCTGTTTGGGGACAAATGGTCAGCTTGTGACAGAAGTAGAGGAAATCCTGTCTTGAGGCAATGTGTGATCAGGAGATAGGAGGGCCAGGGTACAGGGCAGTAAAGGGGAAGGGCAGCAGAGTGAATTTCTCTGGCACTTTACGTACTTCATGGTCAACTTCAAATACTTTCTACTGGGTCTGTTTTTCTCCTGTGTCAGATTTAGCCTGTAGGGCTGCTGATTGCTAACTTCTGATTTATGTTTGTTTCAGCATATTAAAAATATCCAAAACATTTGTTGCCTTGGAAAATAAACATTTTATAATGTCCTGAAAACGGGCAACCTGAAAGTCAAATGTTTTACATTCTAGAAGAAAAAAACACTTGCAAGAAGCTTGTCAGTTGAGCTGTTTAGTGGCTGTACTGAAGAAGTTACTGAACACAGCTTACCACCACTGATCTTTTAAAAATACTTACCTAATTAAAAAAAATATTTTAAAAGCCTTCATCACACTCTTTCAAAATTCAGCAAGACTGATTTCTGCCATGTTACCAACAGAACAATAGCAGGATGAAGTTAAGATCTTCAGAGGATGGTTGCTGATGAAAAAGGAAACCCACCCAGAACACGTGGTGGGAACCAAGAATTATCAAAACTCTGTCCAAATTAAAGGAAGATGTGTACAGAAAAAATACCTGGTTGACTTTAAATGGATTTTACCTCTGTTCGTTCCCATTTAATGGAGTCAAGCAATTTGCTGACCCTCATTGGAAAGCTCTCTAACAAGAATACCCTTTGTGATTCTGCATCTACAAAGGCCATCTGACTTGCTACTTGTAGAGTCTTCATGTTCCAGTCTAATATTCTGGTAGTGTAAGAAGATGCTCAAAGGCTCCAGCAATCCCAAGTTCACTGAACTTTGAGGAAGAAAACCTCGAGACTAATTTGGAAAAAAGACAGAACTGAAATTTTCTGTGTGTGGAACAACCTGGAGTGCAGGATATATAATGTGCATAACTTAACAAGCATTTATATTTCTGAGATATATCTCTGAAGGAGTTCCATTTTTGTCTGTTTCTAACAAATCATTTAATTGCAATAATAAGCTTCATGAAATTTTATGGGAGGACTAAATAGGCAACAACACTTAAAATATTAAATGCTCTTCATTAGAGTTTATGATCAGGAATAACATTTTATGAGATGTCGGGAAGGAAATTTAAATTACTTTAAGATAGTCAAGTTTCCACTGCAATTTAAGAGTTTTATGTCTAATTTCTATAAACTAGCCGGTTTTAGAATCATCACTAGAGCTTTACAAGCTAGAAATGTTGAAAGTTTTATTAGTGTACTTCTGAAGAGGAAACCAAATAGATTTCTACATCTAGCAATGGAAGAAGCTGTGAGAGTTGTGGTACCTTTGCTTGCAAGCCTCAGTGTTCATCCTGTAATATTAAATATTTTATCAGCTAATGTTGTTGGTCAGACAAACATCATGAAAACCACACACTTAGCATCGTTTCCTGATCACTGTGATCTCCCATCAGAGAGATCAACAATGTTATTTTAGAGAATAACTACCATTTCCTGAGAAATCCAAGGTAATGTTTCAGTTATTTCAGAGATGAACACAAGATAACAGTGGATCCAGCACAGATATTCTGCAGAATTTAACATATGTACTGGATTCAAGCATTCTGTGAGCAGAAAAAATAGAACTTGTACATTTCCTCTATACTGATATCTGCAATTACATCACTCTGAGGAAGACACATGTCCTGTTGATGTGAGACTGAAACTGGAAAGAGGAACTGCAGTTTTCAGATTAGGAAAGTTGCCACTGTCAATCATGCTGGTGGCTATTCCCTATTCAAATGGGGGAAGTAGATGGAAACAAAAATAAAGGCGCTGCAAGTAATTCAAGGTGAAGTAAAATCAGCTTATTCTTTTTTTAAAAGCAGAGGTGGATCTTTAACTACAAGTACATCGAGTATTTAAAAGCTGTCTGCCTGAAGTTAAGCCATGATGCCATGATTATCCATTTGCTTTAAATGATCTGAGGTTCCTATTAATTTCTGTGGAAATGGTGAACAGTGTGCATGCCTAAGGACAAAGCAATCTTTTAATTTAAGTACTCGAACTTGAAATCCAAGAAGTGGAATTGAAGAATTTCAACAAAAAACAATTTCACCCCATTCTTTTATTAATGACACTGAAATAATTTGTAATAACTTCTTGCTCATATGAAAGAGAAGAAAAGGTGTAATTAATATATGCAGTCAATAGGTAATTTTCTCACCTATAAAAATATTGGGAAAGAGAATTATCACACAGCAGATCAACACATACAATTAAATTCCTGAAATGTGTTCTAGTAAAGTCAGTATGTAGCTAAGATATTCTGCCAGTACTATTTGGTTATTTAGAAAAATAAAGGAGAGAGTCCTTTTGGTCTTCAGTTTTCCTCAGAGGTTCATTTAACTTGATCCTAAATCCTAATTTTAGGTCAGATAGACCACCCTAGACTTTTGCACTGCAAATGTTTTAAGTAATGCTATGCCAAAATTAAGATACACAACTATGACAGGGCTGTGTTAGTACACAGAGTGGAGGTTATTTAAATCCTTGAATATGGATTGTGGACAAAAGGATTCCTTGAGTCAGATCACTGTCCTGCCCAAGGCCCAGCTCACAGCACAGCACAGGTATTATCTTCCCCTCTGAAGCATGTTGGGAGATCCCTGAAGTACCATGTACTGTCTCTCTCTGAAGATCTGGGGGTGAGAAATACTATCCAAGGTGCTTTAAAGAAAAGACATTTTAATCACATTGCTCTCTAAAACAGGAGATCAGGAACATTTGGTACACAGTGGTTTCTTTTTATATATAACTATCAGTAAGGCATGAGAACCTTGCTCCTGCCTAAGAATTCAAGACAAAATTTCAATAAGCTTTTGTACTCAAGTAATATAAAGAGAAACGTGAGGTTATTCCGTTATTCGTAATAAAATGTACACACAAGAACATATAAAAAAAAAAAATAAAAAAGTCAGAATTTCTGTGGAAACTTACAACTGTGCAGAGATTTTCTCTTCAGTTTTGCCAGTCATGAACACCATTAAGACTGAAAACTATTTATTCTTTCACATGCAAATGTTAATTTCATATTAAATTTTATGAAATCTCAAAAAATTACTAAACACTTGGTAGTCTAGTCAGTATAGAATTAAGACAGGTTGACTGCAATAAATGTACTTTCTGTTAAAATACCTGAGGAGGTGGGGTCTTCAGAGAAGTCTGGCAGCTCTTCAGGGGGGTCACCATAGAAGGAGTTGAATTTGTGGCTTGACACAGCTGCTAGTACTGCCCCCTGAATAAAAATACCCACACAGCCTAAATTACACAAAGAAGGATAATGAAACATTTCCAGACACCCTGGATCACTCAATCTCCCAAGGTCTCTGGTGTGTTGACCTTCTCAGTGAAGAGCAAATAAATTTTACAGTCTTCAGCTCTGCTTCCCTGTTATCAGTGACCACAAGTGCTGGTCATACACTAATAAACAGTCAAAATATTCTTTGTGAGGGGATACATGAGAACAGTCCTTTATGTAAGTAAACCTTAAAATAATAATTGTGAGGCATAAATTCCCATAGAACAATGTAACAAAATAACTAATTTCTTTCTCTTTCCCTTTTACCTAGACTGAGTGGCTTAGCAAGAATAGAATATTTGACACCCATAATACATCTATATAAAAATAGTACAATTATATAGTTAATCTGACACTCCCAGAATCAGTGTTACATGGGAAGTCACAAAACCAGAAAAATGGTCACCTGCTCTGACATATATTTACTTAAGTTAAATACAGTTTAACCACTCATGTTTAAATGCCTCACAGTTATGGCAGTAGGCAAAATGGACAAATTTCATGAAACACACTGCAGAACAGTGCTTTGGATAAAATGGTATAAGAAACAGCAAGGGTATAAAAGCTCTCAGGAGATGAAATATAGGGGCCTCCCCAGGAAGAAATGTGGGAAATATCTGAAACTGTACCTAGAGCAGAAAAACAGGTCGTATTCTAAAATGTACTAGCTAACATTTGAACGAAAGTACTACCTGGACATACAAACCACCTAAGAGAAATTGCTGTTTATCATGAACTATGGCAACTGGTGCATCCTAATCACCAGCTACATTAAACTTTCACAAAGCAGCACTCCTTGTGTATACCTGACTCTGTGTTTCATTACCAATTGTAAAACAACTCATGAATTGTAATGCTCTATGTTTCTGTTAAAATTTTCTCAGCCTTTCAGTGAACTTAAAAATGTTTCTGCTAAACTTTCCGAGAGAGGAACTGAAGAGAAACCATGTTGTTTTGGGCTAAAATGTTAACAGACTTTTCAATTCAGCTAGGAAATAATCCTGTGTGCAGTTAAACATAAGGAGGATAAGCTGAAGAATACACATTTGCTCTTCTTGAAAAAGACATTAAAAATCACGTTCCTGTTATTATAAATGTAACCCAATAATAACAGAAGCCACTGTACTATTCTCTCCAGTAATTCATATTACACAGAATTAATGAACTGATTAAAGATGGAGACCTCATACACACCTTTGTTGATACCAGACAATTTGCATTGAAATTTGGTTTGAAAACTATGCAGTAAGAAAAGATGAGCATCATTAACAGTCATCATTGTAATAAGCATCTGTAAAGGCCCATTACAACTTTTTATTTTATTGCCAACTTCACAGATTTTTCCTACCACTTTTAAAACGAATGAAGTATCACACAAAATTCAAGTTACACAATTATACTGTTTTAACACTACATTCAGTTTACCTTTAGTTTTCGTCTTGCATTGAATTTTCTCAATTGTTCTACTGTTTCTGGAAGATGAATCTTGTATGCATAGCGATCTCTCTCCTTAAAAAAACCCACAAAAAACAAACCAAAAGAACATTAAATACAAGCTCTTCATATTCTCTTGACACTAAGAAACCAGACAAAAAAATGTACCAGCGAATAAGTATCCTAAGGAGAATGAGGATTTGTTGCAACTTAAGGAAAACTTCAAGAAATTAAAAGGGATTAAAATACTTTGAAAGAATTCTGAATTTGGGCCAGAGATATTTTCTTTTGGTAGTTTTGTTTTCCACTTTGTAGACCTTAGTCTTTTGTTTTACTGTTGTGCTGTTAGTCTGTGGCTAGCACTGAACTCTGAAGCTGGCAAGCAGAAAGTAGTTCTGCTTCTTGGGATTCACAAATCCCAGTGAAGCCACATGTTCAAGCTCTCTTTTCAGGGGTGCTTGATACTTCAGGCAAGCTTGGGAGATGGGGTAGGATGGCTGGTGATACCAAGTGATGGCTTACAGGAATTCTCCATTGCAGATGCTGATAAAAAAACCTGCAATGAATAACTGCAGTGACAGTAAGGACAAAACTTGCAGCAGTTGGCTACTGTCTTACCCTGCTCCAAATCATCACAGAAGCTCCACACACATTAATTTAATATAAATGTCTATCACATGCATCTCCTGAATCAGAGTGAAATCACCATCAGAAGTAATTCAGTCACTCTACAACAGTGGAGATGCCTCTGTCTCATGCTGTATTTGGATCTATAAATAGTTTAGGAGAAAGCTCTGAGTCAGCAGGGAAGGTTGTTTATCATAGCCAAAAATGGGAGGACTGAGTTTGGAAACAAAGTTGTCTCAAACTAAATGTTCTCTTTCCTTGCATGAATTTCAACAAATAATGACAAGACCAGAAAAAGATTACAGACATCAAAAGTGCTAAACTATATAGGCAGAGCTTGCACATTGACATTACAGAATTGTCTTTTAAATGAACCTGATCAGCTTAGTTGCTCAAACAACAAAAAATGACAAGGTTTTCTCCCAAAATAATCCTCAGTAAAACCCTTGCTTTGGCATCTAAATGTGGGTAAGCTCACAAAGTGAGGAAAAAGTCAAAATACAAGCAGGTAGAAACAGATCACCTGTTTTAACCACAGGTTAATCACTGGAGTTTAATCAGTTTTAATCACTGGAGTACAATCATTTGGGATTTGCAAACATGGTGGCTCTTTACATACTCTTTGATATTTGATACACTAGGTAAGCTCCAGATCAATAGACAGAACTTTGGCTCCTTTTGTGTGGAATGGTTTGAACCTGCAGTTTCCCAATACTCAGAAGAGTTGCCTTAACCACTTATTCCTGAGAGATGCACACTCCTGAGCTCCTTTTATAAGCTAGGCCATTCTGCAGCTTAGAATACAAGAGTCAGAGCCAGAAAGAGAGCAGAGAACTGGAAGAACGCCCATTTACTTGGAGGGAGAAGAACATATGAGCCTGTCCTTCCCAGGTTCTTCTTCTGGGTTTTTTTGTGTCACTATTTGTCTCGTGTAGAGCAAATAAAACAGTCCAGAAGCAGACACCAGAACAGTACCCTTTCAAAACAAGTGCCCTGTTCAAGTTAATGATATTATGACTCTCTCTACCCTTGACCTACACTATAGGAAAGAAGTAGAGGATAACAAAGAAAAACAGTTAATTCATCACCTTCTGCCAAAGAAAATGCAACATTCTGAATCAGGACTTGCCACTTTATAAATCTGTAGCACACCCATCATTCTCCAACCCCAATGTTTAGCACAGACTACTGGATGGGACTGCTGAGAAGCTACAGCTGTATATTCTCCTGCTCCTGTTGTTAATCTGCAGCGTTCAGCAACTACTCCTCTGCTGGCTTAAACTGTGTTGTAAATTCTGACACCCCTGAAAAATAATTTGATTACCAGATATCATTTCATTTTATGCAGTCACAGTGGCCTTTGAGTAACATTCCACTCCATATTTCCTTCACTCTGGTGGGATATTTCAGGAATCTAATGTAAGGAAGCAGCACAGTTCAGTAGCATAACATCCTGCAACAGACTGCATGGCTATAAGCATAACAGGAAAGAGGTTTAGGACTGAGCAAAGAGGAGATCAGAAATTATTTCTCTGGAGTTTGAGAGCCACAGAAAGACACATTAATACCTTCCTTAAGCTTTATGCTACACAGCCCTACTCCCTGATGCTGCTGAAGATGTCCAGCTGAGTTCACTCCTGCTTTTAAGAGTTCAAGCCTGGCAATTATCTAAATCTCAGGCTCTAACCCTACAAAGCATTTAAAGCAGATTCTCCCACAATTTGTACAGTTCACGTCTTCTTTGAAAAGCTCAGAGAAGCAAAAAAATAAATCTTTTTCTCCCTTGAAGCTGAAACTGGTGTTTAAACAGCTGCTTTTACTACCTTTAACCAGGGATGATTCAGTGCTTCATATACTGTTATCCTTTCTGCTGGATCCAGCATAAGCATGCGGCGTACCAGGTCTTTGGCACTTTCAGAAATATGGCTCCATTGCCTAGGATTCATCTGGTCACAAGCAAGAAAAAAAAGACATGAAATTAGTAACAAGAACATAGGAAACAACATGCTTTTTACTTAAATGATTACAGGAATTTGACAGTGGTTGGTGCCTGCAAACATTTCATTGAAAAAGATGTAAAAGAAATGTAAAAGAAGTTTCTAAGTTTTTTAATAACTTCTAATAAGTTGTACACTAGTTGCTATTGAAATGGTATAAAAATTGAAAACATAAAACCTGACATATTCTTGGTATTATAATTACAGTATAAGTTTCTACCTGTTCTATATTTTGTTTAGCTAAAAGTGACTCTTCCCTAGGGAAAAAAAAAAAATTAAGCTTTGTCTGACTGTTAACTATGCCTAAGATAAATGTAGAAATTAAATCTACTCCTGAAATCAATATAAGGAATGGTATGACAATCCATCTGTATCAACCCACAGTTTCATGCCAGTGATTCTGAGTAAAAAGGAAGTAAGATAATGCCTGTTGTGAACTATTCTGGTCTTGTCCCAAAGGTACTATGGACAATGGCTCTTCCCAATAAATTCCTTTCAACTTTAAAACAGGTGAGCATCCTCAGCCACTAGGAGAGCATACTGTGATCAACAACACAAGCAATTGCAACACTTTTTAGTGCAGAACTTTATCCTTAGGAGACACCAATGTGAAGGATCATTTAGAATATATTTTCTGCTTGTGCCCAACCAGTCAAAATTAAGGATGCCCAACAAAACCGTAATAGAGAAAATTATTAATGTAATATAAAGGATTATATCCTTATGCTATTTCTAGGATTTCTTTGACTTATGAAGAACTTAAGTTTTATGCAATGATACACTGCTAACTTTACAAGGCACTAAATGAAAATCCAAAATTAAAACTAGACTCTTTTCAATGTTATAATCTGTTC
Organism: Manacus vitellinus; assembly: GCF_001715985.3. Lineage (NCBI taxonomy): Eukaryota > Metazoa > Chordata > Aves > Passeriformes > Pipridae > Manacus > Manacus vitellinus. The sequence continues at coordinate 3,775,998 of NW_021940813.1, read as the reverse complement.
ATTTAAAGAGGTCCATTTTATTTAAAATCAGCCTTTACAAAAAACGATCACTTTACATTGGGGCACTCAGGAACATGAAATCCACATTAATAGTTGTGATTTGTCATTTCTTTTTCAGCTTTAATGAAATGAAGGTAATTGCAAATTTGCAGCAAGATTGTTTTAAAATCCTTACAGTATTTTCACTGAATAGACATATTATTGTGGAAACAGGAACAGAGAAGGAACTAAGAGGACACAATGTGCTGGCCATAACTTTTTTTTTTTGAAACAAAGGGAAGTTAACTTATACACTTCCAGAAGGTTTTAGCTGCCTAAGAGACTCCATAAAGAAATCTGCCATAAAGTGAAACTGGAAAATCTGTGCAATCCCATGAAGAAATGCTGCTGCCTCTAGGATCACAAAACTTAAAGAATGAAAAATGTGCTCCTTAACAAGTGCAGTAACACTGTTGTCACTTACATTTTGGCAGACTACTGTTAAGTTCCTATAGCAAAATACTTCCTAAACCATTCTAGAGACCATCAGGCAGCTTTAGGATTTTCCGTCCTTAATTTGCCAATGCTCAGCTCATGTGTGACCTCGGTCACAAGGCAGAGCAAAGCTCATCTTAGACAAAACCGTAAAACCAGTGAAGCTGAAGCTTTAAAGTTGTCTCCTTAATGGTCTGGGACGCTGCTGCTGTGAAACACACTCCTCCTGCCTGCACACCGACCTGCCTGTGGTTGCAAGTGGCTCCTTTTGAATCATCAGCTGCACTTTACTATGCACTGTACTGAAAAGAAAAACACCTAACTGCATTTGTTAGGCGTTCTCTTAGTTGAGGATTTAAATAAAAAAAATTTAAATTATCTATAAACCTAAGGTAACACACATTATGTTACACTTCACAGATAAACCTCAGGTAATCCTGCTGGGTTCAATGTACATTTAGGGGTGAGTTGTTACACCCATTTATTATTTCATCTGAGTAAATATTTCTGTATTCTAATTTCTAACATTGATACAAAACACAGCAGGAACAAGACAGACCGGAGAGAGAAAATTATCTCTCTTCCTGCATAACAGCTTCAAATTTAAATCAGGCTAAATACAAAAATCAACTTCTAGAAATTTTACCAGCAGAGCTCATCTCACTGGAAAAGGATTCAGGTATACTGTCATTTACCTTGTATTTGCCTTTAATAATGCCTTCAAATAATCTTTCCTTGGTTCCATAAAAAGGCAAACAACCACTTAGCAGGATAAAAAGGATCACGCCACAACCCCAAACATCTACAGGCTTCCCATACGGTTCTCTTTTTACCACTTCTGGGGCCATAAAATGAGGTGTTCCTACACGTCCTAAATGGAAATAAAAAGAAAATTTAGTCAAAGTGATGTCTGTCAAACATGGAAATAAAGAATATCCCTCCAATAAACTAAAACAGTTTTAATAAATTTTGTTTATGGGTTAAGCTTTTAACACAATGCTTTTTCCCTTAAGTTTAGTATTTATTAAATATATCCAGTGAGACAAATCAGTATTTTCCCTTTCACTTCATTTATACTTTTATGACTTGAGGAATATTCTATCCTACCCAGTAGAGTGAAATGAGACTCATATAAGAGCACTAAGATTCTTCAGTGAAATTTGGCATATAAAAGTAAACCCACCAATTTGGACAACCTTTGAAACAGGAATTATTTATCCAGAGAGCAAGTACAAAGATATCAAAGAGTTCTAGTCTACACTGATAACTTGAAAAAGCAACATCTAATTGGCAAGAGCACAGTTAGTTCTGACGCTCTGCCCAAACCTTGGCCAACAAAAATGCAGAACACCAGCATATGTATTGTTCATTTATTTGAAGCAGGCAATGTCTTACTGCACGTAAGAAGATAATGCTGATTTGTTTCGCAAGGTGCTTTCAATGTGTGTCACTCAGTAATGGTTCTGGCACAGTACTCATTTTGGATAGGTAATGAATGTACTCCCACAGAAACAAAACTTATTTAGTACTGATCTTTTTAGTGGATAAAATGTTTAGAATGACTTAAATTAATTTCTGTGTAGCACATTAAGTCAAACAAATGCAATGAACATTTTACCTCTCCATATAAATGTTTCCCACTGTAAAGAATTTGGTTTCCATTGCAAAAATTAAGCTTTGAATGCTCAGGTCATCACTGACACAAACACTGTAGTCTTTGGACTACCCTGGTTCCATCAAGTACCAAGAGGAATAAAAACCCCACAAGTGTAGCAAACTGTCACCACTGGCACCCCCTTCATAAATTATTTGTGCTTACTGATAAATACAATGGACTTCAGAGGCTCCATTCAAGGCTTGCAGCACCTCTCTGCAGGCCAGGAGAGTTTCAAATGCAGCCTAGAGAATCTGAGGCATTTGCAGGGCATGTATTTAATTCAGTTTTGTATTGAAAAGAGATTCTTGCTTGATGAACCTATCCTGCACACCACTGGCATGGGAGTTAGCTAAGTCACAGCACTGGTAACAAACACCTGTGAGACTATCTGGCAGTAGCTTAGTAAAGACCATCATTTGTTTATCCCACCTACAGCAGGAATACAGTCTAACCATGCTCTGTTAACTAGCCCTACTCACTCCTTTTTCCATCTAAAGAAGTACAAAATGGACAGAAAGATGGCACCTTTTACATCATACTATTCTTAAGGACAAACAATGCCATTGTTAAAATTCTTCACCTTTGTGTTATACCTTTTCCTTCAGAGTTTATGAGGTAATTCCCCTGCCAAACAAATGTTAGGGATCTGTCTGTGACAAAGGAATGTTACCTCATCACTAAGCTAGGTCAGCAACTTAGAATGTCCAGGCTGACCTGACAGCAAAGGGACAGTTCTTTTCTAAGCTAAAGAATAAAAAAACCAGCAAGATGCTGCATCCCTCATATCACTGGGGGAAGAAGAAGGACCCTAACTCTGGACAGAGAAAGACAGAGACAGACGTGGGGAAGATTTCTAATTCTTCTTGCTGTCTATACACAATTTATAGGCTCAGCCTAACTGATAAACCTCAAAGCCAAAGCTTCAAGATCATAAATATGAGGTCAAGAATTATCTCCTTAGATGACTCTCTCTTATTTACATGCCTGGTGATGGGGAAGGGAAGGAAAATGGAAGTTATATATAAATCCAATATGCACAAGTTGTTTTTGAAACTCAGGGGTTTTGCTTTTTGTTAATGTGCCTGTAAACTTACTAGGGTTTCCTCACTGTTTTTCCTCCTAGGATGCCATCACAGCAAAAGCATGAACGTTTCCAGCTCTGCATCAGGCTATGCCTGTGCATGAGCAGCAACACCTGCCTGTTCAACCAGCATTTGTCTATCCCTTCGACTGCTCACGTGACGTTAGCGGTGTGCTCACCACTGACTGGAAACCTTTAGTGCAGAGGATCATCAAAGACCACAGAGCAGCCTGGCTTACCCAAGTCTTGTTTATCTCGGTGGTGACTTCCTGACAACGTGGGTGCAGAGGGACCCATTTGCCATTTTGGAGCAGGTGTAACCTTTTTTATATGCTGAAAAAAACATTTGCGGTACTAAAGCTTGTTTAAATATTTTTAATCAATATGAATAGAAAATTATATATAGTCTGAAAATTCTGCCTTCCCACCAGGCTTTATAATTGCTATTATAAAATGTGGCAAGTCTAGAGGAAAGTGATTACAAACTGGAGATATCAGTAGAAGACAAGATATCACAAGGACAAAGTAAGCTATTTAAAAGAGACATTAAACTTTAGGGAGATATACATTTGTCTGGATAAAGTAGCTAATGAAACTATGAATCCTCTGTATCAAATGATAGGTATGTTGATTTAATGCATATTTCCAATAATTACGAGGGACTCAGCTTCGAAACTTCTTTATGTTTCAAATAACAATTGCAGACATGAATGTGGTACTAAAATGACTATGTGCTGTGAGAACTATGCTTAAAGGTTTGGGGTTTGGCTTTGAGGTTTTTTTGTCAATGCATTTAAGTCTGCTGGGCATTTCAGTACAGTGAAGGCTGACCTGCAGAACATCTTGTGTCCTTACAAACAATTACCCATCCTACATTTTCTCATATGGTGTAAAATAGCACATCTAGCAGCAACACAGGCTACATAAGCAATCCAACAGCATGACTGGGTGTAGGAGTTTATGTGTCAAGGTGCTGGCACTGCAGGGGCTGCAGGGGTGGTGCCTGTGAGAAGCTGGGAATAACCTGCTCTGGACACAGACGGTTCCAGTGGAACCACTGCAGGGCACATCTGAGCCCAACACTCAATACAGTGGTGCCTCAGGGAAAGTGTGTGTAAGAAAAGGAAAAAACACTGCCTAGCAAGTGAGGAATACAGGAACTGACATTCCTCATCCCCCTGCACCAGTTGGGATTGGGTGGTAAGGGAGTCAGGAGCAAGGGAGTAAAGTTGAGCCTGGGAAGAGGACGGGAGGAGTGAAGTTTTAATTTTTGTCTTTGTTTCCCACCACCCAAATCTATTTGATAGTTCAAGGTTCCTATTTTGTTTTATCTGCTGATCCCACACCAGAATGTGAGGCTGCATCTTCACTTGAGTACTCAAGTGCTCTTACAAACTGACAAGCTACAGTTAAAAAACACTGTCCCTCTCTGATCATCACACATTTTCTCACTTGGAAGTCAGAAGGTGTTTCTTCCATCCCAGGTAGAACTGGATCTTTCTTGGCCAGGTTCAAAACCAGTATACCATCAAAAATCCACTTTAATGAACTGCTTGATGTTGAGCAGAGGGAACAGAGCAGTTCAGTAAAAGGAAACACACCACAGGGCTGTTTAAATCCCCAACAGACTGATACTATAAACTAGATGAAAAATGGATCTTAACAGCAAGCTGAAAAATCAGTGCTACTAAACCTTAATAGTGGTTTTTACATTTAAAATGAGAACTCCATAAATACAAATGAAATGAGAAAGAAGACTAGGTTAACTTAACAGAATCTTGCCATTTACCTTGGCTAGATTATAATTAGTGAAAATAGTTCCAGAATTATTTGGTTTTGTAACCTCTTCAGGACTGATTCCAAGATCCTGATACTTTACATGAGGGGGTGGAAATCACAACTTTATGTCCATGAAAAAGCAAACCCGGAACAAGCAGAAACTTAAGCGGTTGAAAAAGAACCGTCCAGTCAAACAGGATAAAAAAATGCATATATATGTGTATGAGTATGTATGTATCAGAAAGCCTAAAGTCATTTCTGGCCAGCTGTCATCCTTGTGACCACTTCACTGGGGTCATCAAAGGAGCAAATGATGATTTCGAGGTTATTCTAAAAAAACTGACCTGAGCAAGAACTGCTGAGCTGTGCCTCTGAACTGCACTTAGCTCAGCACAGTGAATAAAGTGCACACATGAACTTACACAGATTGGGAGCTTTCCAATGTTGCAACTAGAAGAACTGTAAGCTGAATATCAGTAACAGGACAAATACAACCTATAGACAGCAAAGTTGTCTAAAGTCACGGATACTGACTGATTTTTAGACCAAGTATCACTTCTGCTGAAAATCATCTAGTAGAAAATTTGCCTTCTAAACACATCCAGTGTAAAATTTTAAAGTTGTTCTCAACAGTTCAATTATTTTAAAATATTTTAGAAGCTTCTGAATTTTCGTTGGTGTTTTGCGAGAAGCTCTGCATCTTTTGGAGGCAGAGTAAGAACAGTAAGAAAAGGTACTTTCCTCTCTTTAACAGATAACTTCTGCTTTCCACAGGCCTTTCATTCTTCAGGATATAAGAATCACAGATATATTTGAATGACTGCCCACGAAAAAATAACATTTTAATTAAATATATACTGCATGCATGCATACACACAGGATTTTTAGTTGTCAACTAAATTGACAGGAATTAGTCTGTGCTTTTACGTTCTTCTTGTTTGTTCTAAAGTGGCATTAACTGAAACTCATCACTATATAAAGACTCAACAGTGGTATGTAGTTAATGTGATACTTGCCTCCATCCATTTCACTGTAAATAAATGCCTACTTCAAAGTGTTTATTGATTTAGGAAGCCCTCAGTGCCTGGATAGGTACAGACATTAGATACCTTATTTCTAGACATAAACTTCCTTATCAGCCATTTTTGAGGCATGTTGGCTGCCTGTAAATTTATAAAATTGCTAATTGTGCTAATCTTTCCTGTGGATAAACAGAGAGCTTCAGTCTTCAGGTGCTGTCAATCTGATATCATTTACAAGCACTAAAGATAAATTTTGACTTACCTTTGATAATTTAGTTTCTATGACTCTTTCCATATTATTCCAGACAATAGGGCTATGCTTTCCACAAGAAGAAGAGTATATACAGAGACCCAATCAGATTTTGTCATCCCTAAGGCAGGGGACTGATGACCAAGATATCAGAAGGAGAGTCTTTCAACAGCAGTAGTATCTGAACGATGTATAAGGAAACAACTGGAACAAATAATTTTTAGGAAAAAAATGTGAGGTACTAATAAACATCACCATCTGACCTCTCACAATAGTGTAATAAGAATTATGCTCATAAATTAAGGAGTTTCTAAAAGAGTGGGATGTGGAGAATAATGTGGAAGGAATCGAAGAATCACACATAACAGGATCAGAGAGGTCAATACTTTAGTACTCTTAATTCCTTTCCACATTACTCCAGACAATAGATATGTTTATAAAGCAGGTGTACAGAGAAGATGAACAGGTTAAAAAAAAAAAAAGATAAAAAAAAGGAAAAAAAAGGGCAATTCAGCTTCAGCACAGAAGATTGTCTGAAGAAAATGTATTGTAAAAGATGCATCAGCAGACAACTGGACAACTTCAAATTAGTGTCCAGAAAACGAACAAAGCAAAGCTCACATATTAATGAGACAAATTATAATAACTGATTCAATGGCCTTTTCAGTCATACAACTATGATGGAGGAAGCAAACCTAAATGACTTCTTAACACATCAGCCTCCTCTTAGCACTCCAGTGAACTGGAATTTCTGAGAGACTGTAAAACACAGTTGTAACTTTTAAATAAAATGAAGTCTCTTGGAAGCAAAGAAAGCTTTGCAATACTATTCAGACACTGATGATGAAAAGGAAAAAAATCTATGCAGTGCAAAAAACCTCCAACATTTTAAAAAAAAAGTTTTTTAAACTGGTGTTTATCAAAACACCAAGAAGAACCAGTTTGATGAAACACTGAAAAGGCTGCCCAGAGAGGTGGTGCATGCACCAACCCTGGAAGCATTCAAGGTCAGGTTGGACATGGTTCTGAGCAACCTGATCTAGTTGAAGATGTCCCTGTTTATTCCAGAGGGTTGGACTGGATGACCTTTAAAGGTCCCTTCCAACCCAAACCATTCTGTGATTCTATGATTATTTTTACATTGATGAGAACAAAACAAAAACAATGAACTTAAAGGATTCTGCTCCCCTTCCCCCCATTCCATAATCTACTTCGAGGGAAAGTTATGGCAATGCCTTCCTTTGCTATTTTTGTAGTAAGTCTAAAAGGTCAAATGAGAAAGAACCAAGAGCACTTGGTATTTATGTGCTGTACTTCCATTAAGAACATATAAGATGTTTTCCAGTAAGAGGATAATTTATGGTAGGATACTATTGGATTTTGAAGTAGCCTAGGGGAGCAAACTAATAATACATAAAAATTTATATTGGGCTTGATTAGTATCATGGTACCTGTGACATTTTGCTGCTAAAGGTACAAAGTGAAAGGCAGTTTACTATCCACAGGTAAGACTTGACAGCTTGTATAGAACCTTGTATCACTTAGGTCTATACAGTTACTGTATAGTTTCTGTACTAGTTGAAACCAAGAGAACTTAAGTAGATTAAGTGGAGGAAATAGCACTTGTGAACTCAATGGGTTTTGTTCCTTCAGACTTTTATGCCATATATGAGCTAAAAATCCCAAGACTTAGCATCTAAGATATTCGATACGAGATAAATCTGATGCCACATTTATTTAAGAAAATATTGTGGCAGTTCATACCATATTCTGCAAGAAAAATTGTCCAGGGAAGAAGACAGAGATCATAATGTGAGATTGCTCTATTAAATCACTGAATTCCTTGAGGTTCCACTACTGTAGCTGCATCATAACCATGCAAACACAGACTGTTTCCTGTCTATGTGCTGTTCCATAAAAGAGTTCACTTATAAATCATGATGATCTGTAACTACCATGTATACTGCCAGAATTCCACCTCAAAGTACCTGCTTCGATGTTTCAAGTAAAGCACCTAGTACAGTTTTCCAGTTCTGATCATAAGAAGTGCAAGAACAGACCTTCAGAGACTGGTAGCTCATGGAAAAAAACTTCCTGTAACACAGGCTTCTTATTCACTGCATTGCAGTTTATGGGCAAATAGAGTGGAACAAAGAGTATTTCCTCACATTTTCCCTTCTGGTCTTCTGAAAAAGGAGTTATGGCTAGGCCCTTTTTTTTGGTACTTACTTAATAATAATTAAACTTTGATAAAAATGAACTCAACTGGGGTTGTTAGCTGATAAAATACAGTCATGATCCTAAAATCTATTCCACAGACATTTCCATTAATGACATCTTAGTGTGATGTCATAGCTTGTTGTCATGAGCTCCCTTACACTTCTGTTAAATAACTATCTACCTGCTTGAAAGAACATTATAGTTACAATCCTTCTCAACAACACAAGTCTATCTTTGGACTTACATCAAAAGATTGGGATTCATCTACCTTTAATACCCAGGGCTTAGTTTAACTTTACTACAGAAACTCTTCCCCTCACACCCATCAATCTAAGCACACTGGAAAAAAGATGTCTTTTGTTAAGTTAAAAAAATTTTGCAGTCCCAAACAAAGCAAAAGCCATGTGCTTGAAGGATGGCTTCGAAGACGCTGAGGGAGAAAATTCCCTTCAATTTGTTCTCCTGGGGCTACACAGAATCTGGCCTTTCCAGGCACAGGTGTGTCAATGCACAAAGGTAAGCAAAACAGCACAAATGAAGCACAGGGGGTTTTAGGTCAGTAAAAGAACCTTAGTGCAATAACCACTTTTATTTAATAGAGAATTTCTTTTCTGATGTGTGAACCGCCAAATACGGGAACTGCCATGCCAAAAGGGAATAACTGAGTATGTTAAGCTGAATCAGTGTTTTACACTAAAAAATTAGAAAAGCAATGTGAAAGTGGGTAGGTTGGTTATGATACTACCCAAACTTCTCTATATGGAGAGTTCCTATTTCACTTACGAGACAATTGAGAAAAAAGAAGTGTTAGTTACTATTCTGACAAAACTTATCCATAGGGCGTATCGATGACATTCTTTGACAAATGTGTAGACCAGCGTTGTTTTGTAAAAAATGTATAGCCCAGTTCAGTCAGTCACTATTGTTAACTTTCCTATAACAAACACGGGTGATATTGTAAAGTTGAAGAAATAAAATCTTGCCAGTGCTACGTAGGGGACTGTCTAGTAATGTGCCTTCAGGTAGGATTCTGGCAGGGAAAAGAATTGCCAGGTAACAGATGTGGTATAAAGACTGGAATGGAAGATGAGAAGAAAGAGAGAAGGAGTCTGTTATGGAGAAAACTTGAAATAAGCAAAAGAACTGAGACCTTCCATGGTATATAAATGAAGTGGAATTACTCTGTATATCCCTGAAAACGAGTGAAATTTGAAGCTGAAAGTAACAAGTGCTAATGAAAGACTGCAAACTAGAAATGACAGTTGAGAGAGGGGGGAAAAAGTGTATAAAGGCAGACCAATATGGCATAAGTTGAGATGGAAGAGGCAAAAGATACAGAGAAATATTATAGTGAAGAGGCCTGAGAAGCTTCTGTAAGTGTTGCAAACAGAACCACTGACAGTGGTAACTGCATGGAGGTTGGGCACAGGAACACTGAGTGGGACCTGCAGAATGGAGGTCTGCAGAATGGTAACAGGAAAGGAAGGCCACGACAAATTTGGGGAAAAATGCTGTAATCTTTTTACAAAGTTGAACTTGACGTTTCTTGCAAGACAAGTATTAGTGTGAAGGAAAGTACACTGTATCTCATTACCTCCAGAAGAGTAGCTGAAACAGAAGAAATGGATAAAGTTGCTCAGTGAGAACATAAAGAAGAAAAATGAGAGAATCTTAAACAAAAGCGTAGAAACTATCACTTAAAAAAGCAGTGGCTGAGGTACAGATAATCTGAGTAACACAAGAGAAGAAAAGAAAGGAGTGACCTTTTTATTAAAGAAACAACAGTAGCTTAACTGAATGGGTATTTTATTTGAAAGGATGTCTCTAAGTAATTAGACACTTGGATATTTCCAGGGTATCAGAGACATCTGGAAGGGAATCGAAGCTGTTGGTATGTTTATATTGGATTTACTTCTTTATTTAAAAAGCATATAAAAGCCAAATTGACACAGAACTTTAAGTAATTGGATTAGGAAATCTGAGTTTTTGAAGAAGCATAGTACTGATAGGAAGTTATTAATTTTAAAGAAAAAATATTAAAACTAACAAAATTTTTTTGTTGTGGTCTCCTACTCTGGCAACGAAAGCATCAGAAAATTGATTGGGTCTTCATCTGTGCAGGCTGATTAAAGCATAACCCTATTGTCTGGAACAATATGGAAGGCAGCTAGAGGAAATAAAATCCACAGAAAACAAAACACACTTAGTCAAAAAATATACATACGTATCAAGATATTGATGTCTTATGCAATAATTACAATGAAATATTAAAACACAGAAAAGAGTCACATGTGAAAACTAGTAAGGTTTTGCTATTAAACAGTTCAGCATTGTGCCAGGGATTGCCTATGAAACATAGGGGAGTGCTGATGATGCTGCATTAAGTCCTTACTCAACAGCTTTGACAGACATTTCAACCCTGACAGCATTTTTATTTGCTTTACTTTATCAGGCACGGAAGAATTAAGCCAAAGATTGTATTAAAGTGGAAAATTCTTTGGTTTTTTTCAGTTTTATTATGATCAAACCAGCGTAAGCTCATGTTGAGTAACATTCAGAGGGATTTAAGACTCAGTACCTAAATGCACAACAATCATACATTCTACTAGCAGTTTAGCTAAACTGCGTGCATTTATAATGCTAACAAAGTTTTTAGTGAAAGATTATTTTTGAGCTCTTGTTTTGCAGGCCAGGCTGTGTCACAAGAACAGAACTCTGCAGTAAACATGCATCATACTAAATAACTTCGAAGGAAAATTTCTTACCTCCAGCAACTAGCCCAGACTCTCCTAATTGAATTGCTACCCCGAAGCCACCAAGCTTTACTGGGGCTGAATTCTCTTTTGAGGCAAGGAGTACACAGTGCGGCTGAAAAGAAAAAAATCCAGACAAATTATTATATTGTTTGAGAAATACAATTTGTATTTTAGAACTTATTTTCATAAATTTGCAAACAGAAGCCAAAAGTTTGTGTGGTTTGTTTGGATGGTTGGTTTTTTTTTAATCATGTCTTCATTTCAGACTTTTTTTTCCCTCTCTGCCATAGACTCCTCTTTCTGTATTGTTTTCCTTTCTATTGTCCCAGGCACAGCAAAATCTTTTCAGGACTTACAAAACTTGCAAGGAACACAAAGTGAAATCATACTGAAGTGGAGATAAAAATTCATGCCTATAATTTCTTACTGGTATTACTTTTTCTTTTTACCTTCCCCCTTAAGCCTTACACTGTTTCAATTCTCCAGCAGAAATATCCTGACGATGACAGACTTTGTGGGATTTTATCCTTCACAGAGAACAGAAACCACTACTTTGAGCCTTAATCACAGATCATTTCTCAAATGCAGGAAAGAAAAGGAACTTCCCTGTGATGTTTCTAATAAATATTGTAATGAAGGATATTGTTTTGGTTTCTAAACTGCATTTCAGGCACAGTCATCCATATCCTCGATTTTCCACAAATAAGAGTGAGGTGTAACATACGAAAATGAAATAATATTTTACAACAGTCTGGATAGATACTGGCTGGTGTAGGAGGAAGCAACATACATACAAAATCTATTAGAACACAATTTAGCATTTAACACACATACCCAAACTATTGCATTTAATACAGAACAACTTCCTGCATTTACTTAAAGCCTCCCTTTTAAATATCATATTATTTAAAAGGAAGAATGTCAACTTCGTATACTACTTCCTGAGAATATGTTAGTGCTTAAATTACAAAACTAGGAAGTCAGTGCACAGGAGGTATGAGAATTTCAATCTGACTACCTGTAAAATCATCATCTGTAACCACCCACGACTTCTTTTAAAACAGTTTCAATTGTATGAGAGCGAACACCTTCAAGACAATGCCCTTGAGATCTTCATTAAATTTAGGCCTCCCTATGTCAGATCTTCTAGAATCCACTTTCAAATGTCCAGTTTATAAATGTAATTTTCAATTCCTTACACCCTATTCAAAACAGTATTACCAGGTGGTATTATTGCTGCACATTGTATTTCACTTCTGCCTTACTGAAGTGGTTAAGCTGCACATTTTGGGCACTTTAATATTCTCTTGTTGCTATCATTTTCAGTGAAAAAGATCAACCTCAAATTTCCAGCTGCAGGCAAGGAGCAAGGTAGATGGGAGAACTACACCAACTGTAGTGTTGATCTATCTTTATCCTACAGTTGCAAAAGTGACACTACTTCCACGACAGTGCTGAGACAGCAGGTTGTACCAACATCATTATCATCCAAAAAGCCACCGACAGTGCTCACCAGAAACAAAGCTCCTGAGAAAAAAATTAAGATCTCCAATTCAGAGTGAAACTCTGAGAAGATTTTATTATAGAACCTCTCCCGGCAAAGCCCAGATAAACCGAGTTTTGTTTGTTAAAAATGTCTTTTTAAAAAAAACCAAAACAGTTGCAACACTAGTTAAACTTCCCCTTGTTGCCAGTTGTACCGTGTCAGCTGATGTTCATCACTTTCATAGAGAAGCTTTCTAATAAGAGGACCTGCATGTTACTCCTCCCTGTCTTCACCAACAGTTCTGAAAATCAGCAGAAGTTCTTAACACATAAATGGTAAGTGCCTTCTTTTATACTTAAGCCGGAGTAAAACAAATTTCTATTGAAGTTTCTCTTAACTGCAAAGGTGCCACTGACCATTTCTTAAATATAGCTTCATTTTAACACGCTGCTTGCTTATGAGTGACACAACTTATGACAGTGAAAAGTTATGTTTCCAATGCATCTGCAGTGTAACCGATGCTTCTCTCTTTCTATTTGATCTAAACTTGTCACTGCTTATGCAAATCATGATGTCAGGCATTTCTATAGGAAAGCAACAAACAAGAAATCATAGCAGTAGAGAGGCTTCAAGATGTATTTGAAAGCACCATGTTTTAAAACTGGCCTTTTAAAATTGCTTCTTGCCCTGATAATATCAAACGGCAAATATGAAAACAGCTATTTTTGAAACTGCTAACATACTCTGCAAGTTTAATGCAATTGTATGGTCAGATAACACGGGATGTTAAAATACTTCAGACTGTCCTCTCAGTAGTTCAGATCCTGTATGTACATTAGGTCCTCCTAAGAATTTTACCTGAAGTGTTGCCATTTTCACTGCTGTAGCTGTATCACACACTTAAATGTAAATTTGCATTTTTAAGACCTAGCATGCAAATTGCATAGCCTAGACACAGACTTTGCCTAAAACCTACTTTAAGGTTATGCATATAGCAGAGTTTTCTTGTTGGTTTGTTTGTTGGTTTTTTTTTGTAACAATTGCCAGACAACAAAGTTCAGAGAACCAAAACCACTTCTGACATTTTTGTGAGATTAGGGGAAAAAAACCTTTCCTCTGTAAAAAAATAAAATTCTAAAGAAACTTTTTTATGGAGTCTTTTGTTGCTATGATAAACAAGTTGAAGAAAAAAATTTATCATTACAAATCAGTCTTAACCATCTCTCTAAACGGCATAGTGCACTCTGTTCTAACCACACACTTTTTTGGTTTTCCTTCCTTGGTCAAAACTGACTTTTATCTTCCAGATTGTACCTTCCTGGTCAGCAATAAGCTCAGTGAAATTAAAACCTTTGAAATGAAAACAAGGAAAACAATGAAAACAAGGAAGACTTGAAAACAATCTGTTACTGCATTAATGTAATTCCCAGTTAATACCAGTTTATTTGTGTAATACTGATGTGTGAACAGTCAAGAAAAGGAAAAAAACACTTAAATTTATATGAAGATATAGATTATTAAAGACAAGCTACTGTAATAGTACTGGCTCATGGTGTTATAACAGATTACATAGCCAAAGAAATATTAATTCACAACTGCTTTTCTAATTGAAAACTACTGACTCGCATGTGAGAGATCCTGGGTACTTATTTAAAACTAACACCAGTGAGTTTAGACTTGTTTTAATATATTTCTATGTACTTTATATCAACACCGAGAATACTTCACTTAGCTACACTTACCTGTCCTTGCATCTTAAAAAGTTTTCTTAGAAAGACTAATCCTAAAAACTAAACTTAAAAAAATTATTTGTACTTGCAGATAAATCAAAATAAATAAAAAAAAAAGATTTATTGACTGTGCAGCAAAACTTAATAGCTGATTTTTAAAACAGCACAAGACAGTAATACAGATGCAATTATACTACCAGTTATCTATTTGAGTACTCTATACCCTCTGTTCTTGCCTACATATTATTCTAGACTTACATTGTATCATGACATCTGGCTGCAAGTCCTTCTACTCAGCTACAGCAACACTTTGGCATATTTACTTCCTTTAGTTACTGCCTTTTATGTTTATATTATGTTAGACTGTATGCAATGAAGCAAACAGACACAAGAAGATGATCCTGTGGAGATCTAATTCTTAAAATTTCTCTTTGTTTCTTTACAGAACAGCTAAAAAACCCCCAAAAATGATGGCTGCAGCTTCAGCTGATTCACTGACACACAAAAACTTCTGGAGTAACCAAACCAGCATGGCCATAAATGCCTCAGAAATTCAAAACAATGACAGTTGTGCCTTAGACGACAACTCGCTGTCACTCACTTTGATAGTTTTTTATTCTATTATTTTTGTTGTTGGATTGGCTGGAAATATTACAGCCCTGTTTGCCTTCCTGTGCATTCATCAGAAAAGGAATTCTATCCAAGTTTACTTGCTAAACGTGGCTGTTGCAGACCTTCTGCTGATCTTCTGTCTTCCCCTCCGAATACTCCATCACGCCAACAAAAACATTTGGATGTTTGGACGGATTTTATGCAAGATTGTAGGAACTCTGTTTTACATGAACATGTATATTAGCATAGTACTGCTGGGACTAATCAGTCTAGATCGTTATATAAAAATAACTAAGTCTGTGAAGCGTCCTAAAATGTTAACTCCGACACGAAGTATTCAGATTTGTTGCGTCGTGTGGGCAATTGCACTGATAGGATTTACAGTAGTAGTTGCACCATCTTTCTTTAAGAGTGAGGACAGCAATTCTACTCTGTGCTTTCATTACCGAAGTAAACAGAAAGCAAAGACAGAAGCGATTTTAAATTATATCACTGTACTAATTTTTTGGATAGTTTTTTTCCTCTTGATCCTTTCGTACGTTAAAATCGCCAAGAACCTTCTGAAAATTTCGAGGAGAAGATCAAATTTTCCCAATGCAGGAAAATACACCAAGACAGCAAGAAATTCCTTCATTGTACTCATCATTTTCACTGTCTGTTTTGTTCCTTATCACATGTTCCGGTTTGTCTACATTACATCACAGTTACAAAACCCCTCCTGTTATTGGAAGGAGATCATTCACAAATGCAATGAGGTGATGCTCATATTTTCATCATTTAACAGCTGCCTAGACCCAGTTATGTATTTCCTCATGTCCAGAAGCGTCCGTAAGGCTGTATTCCAACTTATTTGCAGAAAAATTCATGGAGAGTCCAGCCTAAATACGGAAAGCACTTCGGACATAAAACTTGGACAATACACACAGGAGAGATTATCTACTATCACTCCCCACTCAAGTTATTCAAGGAAGAAGTTTGTGGTTTGACTGTTTAGATGAATGGATTTCTCTCTATTGCTCCAGGACATCGACTGCAGATCATGAAATGCTAAACTGTACAGCTACTAATCCTGCCTCTTTCTTCCTGGTCACAAAATGAGAAGTCTTGCTTCTGGTTGTGAAAACGAGAAGTTACTTTTCACAAGTATTTTGCTCTTGTTTATCCATGAAAACAAATTAGGAAGTTCTCGGACATCCTCTGTTGGACTAAACTAGAACACTAACTCTTTAAGGAGATTTCCACGAAGGGGTTTGAACCTGTATAAGGAATCTTGTATATATACATTAATATTAGTAATTTGTGTATGTAAATAATAGATGAATTTTGCAAAAAGTAAATTGTGTCCTATTTGAAAGATCTATAGAAACCATTACAGATTTTATATAACTCCCTGTTTTAATAGGTTTCAAAGAGATCAGTATTTTGACTACATCTATAAATGTATTTTATTGAAGAAAATATTTTAGAATTTAGCAGCATATGTGGTTTGAAAATGAGGTGAAGAATACAACAGCCATTAATTCAGTTATAATTACAGAAGATACACTTAGTTTTATTAAACAGCAAAATTAAAATATTCAAGCCTCCTAAAACCCTTATTATATTTTCAACAGTTTAATGAATGTCAAGGTCGAACATGTAAGGAAAAGCAAGCAATGCTTTCAGAAAATGAGCAATTAATGAAGGAGAGATGATATGGAGGTATTTTCAATTACCTAAGATTTCTTTCAAACTCTGACAAATTTGGTGGCTGCAGCTACACAAAGTAGTTCAGCAAGGCACATAAACTCAGAGAACTGAGCACAGAGGGCAGCCTGGCTCAGTCACTGTTCTACTTGCAGACTTCTAAAGCCACACATTTCAGCTGCACGCTTGTGATTAAAATAATCTTGGTAACTGCTGATGCTGTGTGAACAGCAATGTAACAGCAATGCCCCATAGATACAGCTGGACTCTCAGATTAAAACTAAACAGGCTTATGTATTTAGGCACAAACAAATCCCAAAGTGCAACAGTTTTTAAAAAACAGGGAGCTGAAGGTGGGGGTTGTCTGGTCCAAAGATGACTAAAGCAGCAGTTATGCCATGAACAATTTAAACGTCTGGTGTAACAGGACAGAGAGGTGAACAAAGTACAGGCTAGATGTTAAGCTCCATAAAAGAAGGATTTATTGTCTTGACACATACAAACAATATAGCTCAAGTAAGCAGGTGTAAAGAAGTTGGTTTTAACATGACTACCAGTAACTTCTCTAACGGATCACGACTTTTAATGTCAAATCTGTGCCCAAACGTGGATTTTTACTAATTCGTTATAATATTCTGGTTTTACAGAAGTTATTCATAATACTCTTACTGAACAAACTAAATATAAGACTTCATTCTGCTAGATATAAACTTGATTTAATTTTGATGTGATTTTACATAACTTAGATTTGGTGAAAACGAGTATAAACATGTTAAACCAATTACAATGACTAGCCAATCTATTTTGTTTTCTTTTTTTTTTAATAAAAAATTGTGGGGATTTCTTAATCTCCAAGAGAAAGATTCCTATAAACATGTAATTTCGTAAAGGTGCAATGGTAACTGCGTTTTTTCTTAAGCACTTCAGCATACAATGAAGGCATTTGTACAATAATTTCTGGCTGATTCTCACAATAATTGCATTTCATGATCTTTTATCTATCATCTTGTCATCCTATGATATGTACGCTTCTCGTGGTTCTCTGTTTGTACAGTGCAATTCTCCTATGCAGTACTGCAGTTGTACATAGTTACATCAACTTTGGTAAGTCTAATAGAGTTTATAAACCATAATTTCACAAGATTCATATATTATCATTCTTTGTCTATAGTTATTCTGCGAGCAGTTGATTGATGACACTGACCAGCAGGCTGGGGTGAGGGTATGGGCTGGGGAACACAGAACAGAACACACACAACTTGGTGCAACTTGAACAAAATATAAATTCTAAAATTCTTTTGAACAAACCATTCAATTTAAACCAGAATTTTCATTTATAAAGACTTCAACTCATGGACACAGCACCATTGCAAAACCAGACTTAGATATCTTCAGAACATCAAGTAATAGTACAGTAATGCTGCAAATCCAGGCTCCATTAAATAAATCAACTCTACAGCTCAGAAATGGAAATCGGGAAGGGAGCAGGTCTATAAGAAAGTCTATAAGAGCAGGTATGGCACAGAAGAGGGAAACAGTTAGGACTTCATGATCTCCACAGAGTAGCAGTTAGAACAAAGAAACAACCCCAAAAAGCAACCAGACAAGTGAAAACCTTTTGGATTTCCGCAACTACATAAATCAGTGCTTCAAGATGTTAAAGGCCAGATGTATCAGCTGGCTCAGAAAGGGATCTGAAACTAGACTGCACTATCATATAGGAAGCAATTACTACTGACCAAAAAACAAAAGCAGGTATCTTTACTGTTTTTAAAAAATATTTAATCCTTACATATTTTTTTCTGCGATCAATTTTCGCAAACTTGAGGGTAACGTGCCAGGCTTTGCAAAACCATATTACTGAAGAGCAAATGGTACTGAAACAACCTGGGAGATGTCACCTGACTGACATGTCAAATGACCATATAATTAGTCACTTTAATAATGTGTCTTACTTCTCCTCTTAGAAGGAGATAATTCCTAAGAATTATCAGGGTCAACTACAGCAATTTCCTGAGTCTTCAGGTAAATTTCAAGATGAAAATAATTCTATTTATTCTTCTTTTCGTAATTAAAGCCTAACTGAATGCACATCTCATAATCTGCACAAAATTTTGTTTTCCTTTTTATTGAAATCTCCAACACATCTTTGAATTTCATTTGCTGTACCAGAATGTCACCTCTTTTTTTAGTATGCAAAAATGGGTCCATATTCTTCATTAGCATAAATACTAGTTAGAAAATGGATATAAGGTATATATGCTGCCTAGCTACTTATTTACCTTTTGGGACTTGACATATACATTAATAGCTATGTTGTGTTACACATATTCCTTAAAATAAATGGAAAACATAAGCAAAGAAACTACACTGTTTACCAGACACAAGTTTATAACTTGAATCATAAACGTGTTAGAGTGTACCTGGTTTGAGTGAACAGCTGTGCTGGTTTTGGCTGGGGTAGAGATAGATTTGGCTGGGATAGATTTCTTCACAGTAGTTGGTACTGGCTGTGGTCTGGGTTTGTGATCAAAACAGTGTTAATAACACAGGGATGTTTTAGCTACTGCTGAGCAGCACTTGCACAACATCAAAGACTTCTCTGCCTCTCAGAACATCCACCAGAGAGGACACAGGGGGTGCACACGGAGCTGGGAGAGGACACCGCTGGGACAGCTGAGCCCTGCTGACCACAGGGACATCCCAGAGCACCTGGTGTCAGGCTCAGCAACAAAAGCCAAGCAGGAAGTTTGCCAGGGCTGCCATTTCTCAGGAATTCGCTGGGCATCGGTCAGCTGGGTGTGAGCATTTGGGGTTTCCTTCTATCACTTGTTTTTCTTGGTTTTTTATATCTCTCTTTTCTTTGTCTTTAAACTCATTACACTCTATCACAAACCATGAGTTTTCTCACTTTTACCCTACCAGTTCCCCCTCTCAGCCCAGGGGAGAGAAAGCAAGCGAGCATCTGCATGGGGTTTAGGTGCCTACGGGGATGAAACCACAACAACCCTCTTTGGCAACCCAACATGGGGCTCAAAAGGTTTGAGATAACGGCAGATTTGACCACAGCGTGTCAGAAGAGAGGAGGGAGCACCAGAAGGAGTGGTCTGTTCTGCAGCAGAGCAGCCACAAGAACGAGGGGGGGAAGAGGCAAAAGTCACAAACAAGTTTTCACACCTTTACCCTTCTGATTCTCTTTCTCATCCCAGTGAGGGGGAGCGAGCGAGCGGCTGTGTGGGGCTTACCTGTCTACCAGGGTTAAACCACAACTTCAAGTTTCATTTTCAAACTGAAATTAACTGTAATTATGGTTTTAACCTGCAAAATGGTGTTTTTCATGAGGGCATACAATTATCCATTATTTTGATAGCACAACATAGGAAAATTTAATTGAATTACTTCCCTCACGATATCAGTCAATGAAACCATAAAAGAGGAGTGCAGCTTACATCACTGATAAACAAGGAAGAATTACATCATTCCCAGAACTGGGAAGTTCACATATGGAAGCTTTAGTTTAATGCTTTCTGACAGCATGTACAGAACCAGGACAGAGAGGAGGGAGATGTGTTGTACAAAGCGTACAGAGAAAAAGAAAGGTTGATGATATTCCACCAATCCAAAATGTATTTTCTGTAGCACTGCAAACCTTCTGCCAGCCTTTTTTCCATCCCTTAAACAAAATCCCAACTACTCTGTGGAATCCAAGAGAGCTGAGAAAGCGCTAAAAAGCTGTTGCAATGTTCACTGATTGTAGAGTGGATTGGTAGGAAAACTCTGAGAAGAGTTGTTGTTCAACAGACATTGTGAGAGTTAAGCCATTTTGTGAGGGAAGTTAATCAATCAAATCTTTCCATGTTGTGTTGTCAAAATAATTGATTTGTCTGTCCCCATGAAAACTGGGGGTAAGGGATGAAGCTGGAAAAAGCCTTAACACTAACTACACAGTTAGAGTGGGAAATGCAGAAATAAGATCAGAGAATGAATAAATGCAGAGAAATGAATAATTTTCTACTGTTGTACTGCAAAGTGAGAAACAAAATGAGGAGTAAATAGTAAGTCTTGGTTCCTTTAAGTTTGCATACAGTAAGTAGTATACCTCTGCACCTATTATAAAACAAGGCCAACTTCATAGAACTCTCAAACCACAGATATAAGTGACTGTGTGTTAAAATCAAAAATATACTTGCTATTCCTTACACAAAAATTCTCACTAGGCAAAGATGAAAACACAAACACGGTCAACAACAAATTAAAACTCTGAAGAAAAGACAGGATCATTTTTGTCAGAGGGTACAGAAGTGTTCTTTATCAGTAAGGAATGATTTTGCAGCTGTGCTGGTTGGTTTGAGCTTAAACCGCAATAGCAGCCAAAAGAAGCTACCTTTTAAAGTATCAGTTTTGCTTTTACTGCAGTGTTTTAGATTTTTATTTTTGCTTTATTACTTTTGCATTTTCACAGAAGCTTAAAAAGAAACTGGAAAACCCAAACAGCTGTTATACAAAAACATATTTAACTTGAAAAACCATAAATTATAGTATGGTGCAGAACAACAGAGAAAGCTTCCTATTTGTCTCTGATGATCAACACAGTTTTCATGTTAAAAACCAATTTCTGAAGTTAACAGTAAAAATCCTCATGAGCAATACACAGACAGTGCTTTTTTATAAGCAAATATAGTTGTAAAGACCTCTGGGAGATGTACAATGACAGTAACATTAAAAGACCTGAAGTATAAGCTGGAAGATTATTTTTATTAGTATTGCCATCCTCAAGCTAAGTTTTCCATACTAAAAGACGTTGCTTGGCTTGTTTTGCCTGTCCAGGTAAAACAATTACCCAGACCCTGTGAAACACTTAACTCTGCACATTGTACGACAACCAAGGAATTGAAACTGTGAGTGCAACATATCCCCATTTCTATGTCCTTAAAGATACCACAGAGCTGCACTGCACACACTTATAATTCAGCAAACAACATGGGAACTTTCATTTGAGGTCTTGTTTTGCTGAACCACAAGGGAAGTTTTGAAAACTGGCGAAAATAAATTATCGGTGAACACCAGAGACCTATGTTAAATCTGCCCAATATTTTTATCTTCACTGATTCAGCACAATGCTCAGCTCGAGCAGATTTAAACATGAGCTTAGACGATTTCGCTTTGATAAGCACTTCTTACAGTATTAAATACATATACTGATTATAGAGAAAATCCTCATTAAATCATGACAACAAAAGTGCTGTGCACACACTGGGTCACCCCTGCATGGAAAGCTGACAAGCAGGCAGAGGGGAATCATGGTGCTCTACAACAACTCTCCTGGTACAAGTGTCCAACTGGAAATGGTTATTGTGCAGTGCATCTGTCTTAAAGAGTTTATGCAGTCAAAAATACCTTTCAATTTGAATGTTTAAGGAAAAAAAAAACCATTCCCATCAAAACTAAGCACCAAAAGTCAAAGTCCTAGGCGAGCTACTTGGTAAATGATTTTTCTAGAAAGAAGACATGGATTGGACTTGTATAGTAGCCAGTGCACCTTAAGAGACTTATCTTGGTATTAAATGCAATACAGTGGATCTTGGGCCTTCTACAGTACAGGCACCTGGACTGCTACAGAGGCCAGGAGTTACCAAGCTGCTGCCTCCTTCCATCCCACAAGGAGCAACTGCTGCCAACATATTCCATACTCAGCTGTACAGCAGGAACTGGTTATAACATGTGACATGATAGGTATGGGTTATAAATGGCCAACTGAAACATCTTTCACAGAATGGGTCACGTTGGAATGAACCACAGTGGGTTTCATCTGGTCCAACCTCCCTGCTCAAACAGGGTCATCCCAGAGCACATGGCACAGGATGGTATCCAGATGAGTCTGGAATATCTCCCATTAGGAAATATTCCAGTGAGGGAGACTCCATAACCTCTCTGGGCAATCTGTTCCAGTGCTCGGTCACTGCACAGGAAAGCAGTTCTTCCTCATATTCAGGTGGAACTTCCTGGGCATCAGTTTCTGCTCGTTGCCTCTTGTCCTGTTGCTGGGCCGAGCTTGCTCCATCCTCTGACACCTCCCTTCAGATACTTGTGTACATTGATGGGTTCCCCTCTCAGTCACGTCTCAAGGCTAAACAGGCCCAGCTCCCTCAGCCTTTCCTCATTACTGAGGTGCTCCAGTCCCTTGATCACCTTTGTCACCCTCTGCTGGACTTGCTCCAGGATCTCCGGGTCTCTCTTGTGCTGAGGAGCCCAGAGCTGGACACAACACTCCAGGTGATCCTCACTAGGGTCGAGTAGAGGGGCAGAATCACCTCCCTGACCTGCTGGCAATGTTCTTCCTAATGCAGCCCAGGATCCCATTGGCCTTCTTGGTCCCCAGGACACTCTGCTGGCTCCTGGACAGCTTGTTGTCCATCAGGACCCTCTAGTCCTTCACAGAGCTGCTTTCTAACAGGTCAGCCCTCAGCCTGTCCTGGTACCTGGGGTTATTTTCTCCAGCTGCAGGGCCCTGCACTTGCCTTTGCTGAATTTCAGAGAGTTCTTCTCTGCCCATCTCTCCAGCCTGTTGAGGTCCTTCTGAAGGGCTGTGCAGCTCTCTGGGGTATCAGCCACTCCTCCAGCTCTGTGTCACCAACAAACTTGCTGAGGAGGCACCTCCCACTTCATCCATCATTGATGAGTAAGTTAAACAGTCCTGGGCCCAGTATTGGACCTTAGAGGACACCACTACTGACAGGCCTCCAACTACACCCTGTGCCACTGATTACAATCCCCTGGGACCTGCTGTTCTGCCAGTTCTAAATCCACCACTGTTCACTCATCCAGTCCACACCTCCTCAGTTTGCCTGTGAGGATGTTGTGAGAGACAGTGTCAAAGCCTTATAAATACCACAGGCAACAGTCAATAACCAACCAAATAACAATAATAACAACAATTAAAAAATCCCTGCTTATGAGAATGGTTCACACCACTCATAGCAAAATTTCAGGATATGCATTCTTGTAACTAAACCTCAATGGAACATCACAATAACAAGGACTTCTAAGACTATGTAAGAGACTATTAAACATTTAATAAATACAAGACCCTTTCTGTTAGAGCAAACTTTAATATAACCATACATTCAAACATGGAGAAAAACCCAAAAGGTATAATTAAATCTAACAAGACAAAGACTTAAAGTACATGCAAACTAATTACAGCATTACAACCTAATTACTAATACTCTACAGCAAGTAAATTTAATTGTAAATGAATTCAGCTACGCATTCTGAATAGGAAGCCAGCATACATGTCCATCATTTTAGTAAAAAAATTAATGAGACTGAACAATAAAATTGATAATAGATCACTGAGGTGAATTCTTACAGTGTATGTTTCAACATAAAGCAAAAGTAGCAAAACAAGAACCTTACAGTATAAAAACTTCTGCAATTTTGGTATCTCTTCTGTTCTCATAAGAAATTTATTTATAGCTGTTGAAAAGCTATACAACCACAGATGCATCAGACAGAAGAAAATTCACAGGTCTCAACTTTTGCAGACCTAAACAGAGTTTGACCGATTTGTGCTCAAACCTATCATCCTGTGGAGGAAGGAAACGGTCCTGTGTACACTTCTGGATGATTTGTATAAAACATTGTATTTTTTGGACAATGAGCCTGTTTTCCCTGACGGATGCCTATGATGCGTCAGCTGAAAATTGCTTCCCCACAATCCATCTCCTGACTAGACAGGAGAGATGTGCTCCTGTCACTCATTTGGTCACTCATGTCTGGACAGACACTGACACAATAATATTGTATGTGGGCTTCAGGAACAGATAGTCAGCTTTGTGATAGTTCCTTGAGCTGAAAAACTGTTAAATGTCATTGAAAAGACAAGTTTTCACACATAAAATAGCAACTTCTTTTTTTTTTTATTCACATTGGAAAGTGGGCAGTCCTAAAGAGAACCCCTCCAACCCCCAAAAAGAGGAAAGTACTATATAAGGATTGCAAGATGTTTCTGTGCCTTACCTACATGACCCCAAAGGACTGTTACAATCACTCTTCCACACTACCTCATTTTTTGTCATTTCCCTAATGGAGCTTATCCTGACCTAATTTTTAAGTTTTTTGTACAGACAATATCATCTTGTCTGAACTTTAAATGCCCAGCTGCTTTCTGACACTGTGAAAGAAAAGTGCACACTCTGAAAACCTACTTATGTCAGAGAGATATTGTTCTTAACTGTACTTTCCAGATCCAAGTGTCACCGTTTTCATTGCAGCAGTGGAGACAGAACAGCCATCAGACAGAAATATTTCCTCTCAGCAAAGGAAGGTGCCTGCAGTTTGCACAGGTAAGCTTCAAACTACTACTTTGTTTTACCTGACAAAATTTGGTCATTGACACAAAAATTATCATTAGACTTTTAAATGAGTACATTCAGCAATTGTTTTGTGAATTTAACTTGTCATAAACATTTTGGTTCAACAAGACATGAACTCAGTGCATACTAAACTGCAACAGCCAGGAAAGTTAATTTTTTAATTTAAGTTTAATTTGCAAGTGGTCAAACACTGCCTACAGCAGAGTTTTAAACTCAGCATCTCAGCTTTTTATCATACCTACACAGAATCCTCTTTAGCATCTGAGTTCATTTGCTTACAGCTGTCTACAAAAAATTATTATCTGTCTGTAAGTTTGAAATCTCTTAATTTGTTCCATATGATTTTACACGAAACAAAAGCTAACTAGGATACACTGCACTAAAATGTATGTATGCATACAAAAGTAAAAGCTCTCCAGTACAGGTTAGTAAGTTGAAATACCAGTTTTTATACACAGTCATTGTATAGAGCTTTGATTTCTTATTTTCAGTTTGAAAATTGAGAAAAGATTGAAAACTGATCTTGGAAAAAATAAATATATTGCAGTTTTGGACAACCATATTATATGTTTACAAATATAGACTAAATGTATATCTAATATTGGAGTTTTGATAAAACAAGATTAGATACAGACTTGAGCACAAAATAAATGCATTTAGCCAGATTCCTACATCATACTGAGTCTAATTTGTACTTAAATGGAGGTACTGGATGCTCCTCTGCATTTCTGCAAAGTAATACTTTGCATTTAATTTGCTTATGTAAACTTTAAATGGTTTAAAATGGTTTCCAAATTAGGTTACAGATGTTCCAGCAGGCTGAGAAATAAACTAAGATTGCAGAAGTTATTGCCAGACCTTAGCCTGAACCTTCAGTTCCTAATTTATTTTGTTAGATTCTATGCACATAAAATCTTAGGGGTTTAACATCAGCCAACTTTTCTTCACAAAATCTCAGTGGAAGAGAACACTCAAACTGTAACCTCATGCAAACTCAAGATGGTAACAGCATCAAACAGCTGTTGGGAACACTGAAAAGTAGGGGAGAAACAGAAACAGCTGAGATATGAGCAAGGAATAAAAGAGATGTTAAATGAACACTACAGAAGAATAATTTTTTAATTGTTTTTCAGCTCTGACCATTCATTCAAGATATACTGGCATAAATGAACAATTCAACATGTTTTCTTCAGCCATCATCAGCTACCACTGTAGCTCTCCCTGTCATCTACTCCTGCCTATTCCCTGCTGGAAGCTTTGGAAACATTCTCGCTGCCTGGATATTTTTAAGGAAAGCGCCCACAAGGAGAACACAATACATTTACCTGGCAAACCTCGTGACTGCCAATCTGTTTGTATGCAGCACAATGCCCTTCCTGGCTGCCTACTTTGCAGGAGGGAAGCGCTGGAGCTACGAGTCCTTGGAATGCCGGATAGCACATCACCTTGGGACTCTGGTCATGCACGTCTGCATGTACGTGACCATTATCATCCTGTGCTCCATTGCTCTGAGCCAGTATGCAACGCTGAGGAAGAACTGTGACACACAGTACTCCCAAGCAGTTCATGAAAACTTCTCCAGATGTTTGCTTCAAGCGTTTCGTCAGCCAAAATTTGCTAAATATTTGTGCATCGGTATATGGCTTACTGTGCTCTGCATAACAGTAACAGCTATAACATATGATGTCCAGGCAAGGGCTTTGGAATACCTTCCCAGCTGCTACAACATCCAGGTAGAAGCTAGTGAATTTACTGCAATGATTGCAGGTTCTGTTGCCACTGCATGTTTTTTTGTGTCTTTTATGACAGTTCTGTGGTCGTACTATTCTCTTACCAGACATCTGAATAACATACAAAAAACCAGCTGTATCGGAGAAAAACATCTAATTTACAGTAAAGTGAAAAGAAACATTCTTGTCATCCAGATGATATTAACTGCCTGCTTTCTTCCGTATCATATTTTTAGGCCTCTTTTTTACATACTGCTTAGACATAATGACTGCCCAAGGTTAAACTACCTAGTGGAAATTAAAAATTTCCTTACTTGCCTTGCTGCTGCTAAAAGCAGTTTAGATCCAGTTATAACCCTTCTGTTAGATAAAACATTTAAGAAAAGTCTTTATGGCCTATTTACAAAATCCACACCAGAACATCAAAAACGTGACGTTGATATTTTCACTGAAATGGGAAGGAATATGGAAAGATTTTAGTAACTATAACAATCAACAAACTGATTTTAACTACCTATGGCCATGTTTTGATATGAAGTGGTAAATATTCAAATAAAATAATAACATTGTATTTTTTCAAATCATCTTGCTTGCTACATCAATATTAGCCATAATAAATTCAATGTGTATATCCAAATGAATCCAAGCAATCTGTACAGTGAACTGTGTAATACCCATCCATTCATGAAATGCAAAAGATATTTTATGTTTCACCTATGGACAGCGTTTTTACCTAAAAAATCAAGGAAGAAGGCAGAAACTAGGCTGAAGTTGAGGACCCAGTTCTTGCCCATCATCAAAAAAAGCCCCAGGTTTTGGACACAAGTTTCCTTTACAAAAAAGGCTGAAAAAAGCACAGACATTTGCCCTGGAATGGTTGAACCACAACTGATGGCCAAGTAACTACAGCAAGACTGAATGGAGCAGTCAAGTCCTCCACAGATGCTCAGTGCCACTGACAAGACTGGTTTTAGATCAGCAGCTGCAAGTCGGGGTGAGCAAATATGTTCACTACCAAAGCACCCCTATAATTTGCACAGATACAAACTCAGAATCCAAAACTTCTGTCCTTTCTTAATTATATTTTATAGGGAATGTAGCTGCACTTGTTAGGATACCTCAGCACGTGGCTGACTGTGGTTGTTTCTCTTAACATAGAGTTGTTGATGGTAGCATAGGTTGAAATCATTCTTTCTCCAACCCTTCTAGTAACAACCACTTGCTCCCCAGCACTTATCAAAAAGACAAGGAAATGAACAAAACTTTGGGAACTACTAATCAAATACAACATTGTGATAGACTCTTAGCAAGATCTCACTCCAACATTTCTACGTAGTGCCAAAAAATGATACATGCCTTGCTTTTTTCCTATGTAGTCTGTTCAAGATTATGTCTCCTTTAAATTTTTTAATTGCATCAAAGTTTTTCTTCTTTGAAATGGTGGAAAAGCTTTTGTGCAGTACAGGCAATTCGAGAAACTACAAATTGAGTACTACGTTGGTCTAGCATTGGGGAGAATAGTTCATGGAGGAAAAATCCCAGAAAACTTGAAAGGCATGAGGGAGAGACAGAAAAATACTACAGCATAACACAGCTGATGTGGCAAACTTCTTGCATTGCTTAGACATCCTGTGGCCAAATCAGAAGTTAGAAGGTGACTTGTCAATTGCATAGTAATTTAAAAAAAAAAATTCATTTCCATTGCAGTGAACACAAAATCCTAAGGCAAATATGCACAGCACACTTTGCAAAGCAGTTTAAAGGCTACAAGTGCCTGTCTACTTTTTGGTTAACCCATTCCAATGTGCTGCATGGGTAGCCAGCTCATCAATCAGAAAACACATGTTTTCTGACTGTCTGGGCAAATGACTGAAACATATAAACCTACTGACCAGAAAGCATTAAATGTTGAGCTCTAAGGCCAAGCAGCATAAATATAATTCTCAGCAAAACTGCTTCTGATGACCCAGCAAACAGCTAAAGGTACACTAGGAAAAGGGCTGGACAAAACAGAGGGACTCTGAGATAGGAAGCAGAGGACTAGACATAAAGAGGAAGAAAAGTGTACTGCCTGAATAAGCACTGAGAAAAGGTACTGAAAGCTTTATTCTTGGAGTCTCTTAACTTCTGCATTGAATGAGGAAGAGCTCCTCAGAAAAAACATGGCCAGGTAGGACACTTCAGTTCCACCTCGTTAGTCATTTTGCAGTCTTAATAACTTATAAACAATTTAATATGTAAGAAAATCCTCACCAAGAAGTTTCTACTGGATCTCAAGGATCTAATAACTTCTTGAAAATACAGAAGAAGCACCAGTCATTACTGAATGTTCGCAGAAAGCATAAAAGAAGTTCAAAGTGAAAAGAGTAGAAGGAAAGCAACATGCAACAGATTTCTTGTTTTGCATATTCAAAGACTGGAAAGAGAAGATGGTCTTACAGAACAGCTTCTATTCTGGTAATTTTTTAATGTAGTTGAATATAGAGTTATAAACACATAAATACATGTCCACTAGTTTTATTCATTTCCCAGATATGCCTAAAAGCAGAAGTGTAAGAGTGTTAAACTACTGGCAAGATCTGAAGTACTGAACTACAGGCAGTTCAGGCAATGAAAGACAGAAGTGGTAACTGAGTGTGCTCTCAGAATTCATATGGTTAATTAAGTTCTGTACAGTCCAAAAATCAACATTCAAATCTATGCATAGATCAAGTCTCAAGTCACCCGGACCAACTCAGATTTGTATATGACACACAGGACAGTGCATAAGGCTTAGTCCTATTCCCTGGAAAAAGTGTTTTTACTCCCAGTCACAGAAATATTGAACTGAATCTTAATAGCAGAGAAGGCAGAATTCATGTATTTTGCTTAAGCAGTTTCATCTATTCACATGACCACACTGCAAGTAAGCATTCATACCTACCAAGATAACCTACAGTAAAAATTTTGGATGTCTGCATTTCGCTGACAAGCTTGCCCCAACTCCAGTTGCACACCAATCAATTTGCTAATCAGAAACACACACAAACACTCAAACTATGTGGAAATCATGGCATCAAGTTGGAGTATTTGGAATGAATTAAGGAGAAAATCCCAGCAACTAAAGCTCTTGATGTGATTAAATTACTCCTGTATCAGTTTTACTAAAAGGTATCTTTATAACAAGATCTGCAACTATGGAAAATGTTACATAAACATCACAATATAGGCTAACAGAAGATTGCAAAACCTCTTGATGTTTCACTGATAAAAACCATTCCACTGCAGTTATTGCACAAATGAACAAGCGACAAATGAGACTCAAACCGTAGCAGGAGTTTTACAGGAAAAGACAAACATCTCATTTCAGACCAACATTACTCTCCTTTCCCTTTTGTTGTTCTCTTACATAAAGATTATTCTGTTCACAAACTGCTGTGCAATAACATTCTGTATTGGAAAAAAACTCCCTTTCAATGCTGCTGCTTTTGGTAGCCATCGTTTGGGTATTTCTGACACAGCAAGGTGACTACAGGTCATCTTGTGAAAGCTTTCATGTTTTGATTCTGTCATCAGAGGTGAATCTGAAGCATATGGGAGTTTGTCACAGGCTGCACAGTGCTCCAGAAGCTTTGGTACATCTTGTCATTTGGAGAAGTCAGGTGAAGTTTCTGGCACAAGAACACAGCAAACTAAGTACTCCTGTGCAGTTCTACCAAATCAGTCAAGGAGCTAAGTGAGCACAAAAGTGGCTAAAAGACACCTAATCCTTGCATGGGCTATAAGGTGCAAATTTTCCTGTGCATCAGACGATGATCAAATATTTTGCAGTTCAAAATAACACTCACAGAAAGCTTAAAAGGAAAAAAAAAGTAGTATGACTTCATCAACATTACAGATTTTATAAATGCACTTTCATCCATTCAGGTATTTTGGAAACTGGTCATTTAGTCTACTTCCTTTCAAAACACTGCCTACAGTGACATCTAGAGCTGGGATACTGCAGTTAGCTTAATGTGTTCTGCACCCAAACCCTGCAGTTCTGCACTGCTTTTGCCAACATGAAACACTGTTGGTTTACACTGCTTTACACTGACACATTTTTTCTAATCTAATTGAACAGAGTTATTTCTAAGGATAGTATCTCAAAAAACTCTGTGATTCTGAGGTTTTCAGAATCTAAAATAAATTCCCACTTTACACACAGTGAAATGGGCCTCCCTCAGATACCCCTGAAACTGAAATTTGTTTTTGTTCAAGCACATGGTCCAACAAAACCAAGTGGAGTTTTCAGAAAGACACAGCAACAAAAAGATGATGTTCATTCAGAAATTCTTATGCGCTATCAAAAATGAACAATTAAAAGAATTCAAAACCTTCAAGACAGAACATGATGAGACATTCTACCATGAATTACAAGGTCATCCTTTGAATTTGACGTAAGAAATTACTTTTAAAATACCAAACTTTAAAAAACTAAAAAGCCTATTATGCAATAATTTTCTTGATTCTAGAAGCAAAGGAGTAAGAGGCTGGGAAAGTCTGTGATGTATGTGTACACAAGAACAAATGACTCCTTAAATGAAAATCATCAGCCCAGTGTCTGTACTCTCTTCCCTCACAGATCACCTGGAGGAGTTTGAATCTTCTCTTACCCACTAAAGCCCAAGATTCACTTCTCAAACTGCACCATCAGAGCTTGTTAGAATTTTCATTACTTCCTACAGTGTTTGGTTCACTTTGAATAAAACCAAACTCTCAGAAAAGTGAGAATAACTATTAACTATATATTATCTATAAGTAATAACATTAACAAAGAAATTGTATATTCAAATTGAAGACTGTCAAACCCACTTCAGTTAAAACTCCCAATTACTTACATTAAAATACTTTGGGACAAACTACTTCCATAAATATTGACAGAAATAGTACAAAATTCACCAGATCAAAAAGAGAGTGTACATATGCTGTTGTAAAACACTGCATTTCTCCTCACAAACTTGTTTATATTAGAGAAGTTTTCATGATAATAAATGCTTAAGACTGGCTGCAAAAAGTAGATAATACTACCAATACTGTAGCATTTAAGCATGTGCATCTCTGAAATCTTAGTGTGGATGAGGACTGTCATTATACTGTCAAATTGATGCCCTTGAACTACCAATTCCAGTTTAATTTATGCAATTAATTTATATACATATTTTCCTAACAAGACAAAAATGCAAGCGGATTTCATTTGAATATTCAAAAACTAGAAATTAAACTGACTTTCAAAGCAAGTTTTAATCAAATGCATGTGTAATTTGTGAGTACAGATCTCCTAAATGTTCTATATTGATGAAATTAGAGATCTTTAATCTTACATGAGACAATAAGAGTAAAGATTCACTCAGCAAATAGAGATTCCTTTTCTAGAGCTCCTGTCTTTCTCTAAATTACAGAAATTGAAATTCAGTAGTTGACACTATTGTGGTGAAGAAAAAAAGAGTAATTAAACCCCCTTACCTTCACATCCCTGTGAATTATATTATTATCATGACAGTAACGTAGAGCTTCCAATATCTGCCTCATGTAATGACTGAAAAAGACAAACACGTTATACATGACAAACCTGCAGGAAAAACTACCATAAACATGTAACAAACTAAGTTTTAAGAGTCTAATTACATAAAACTAATCAAACCAACTTAACCTCAAATATACAGGGTTCTGTAGAATGAATTTGTGTTTATAATAGTGAATAATACAAGCTAAAGTTTGAGAATTATTCTGATTGAAGCCAAGGAAAATCAGAAAAGAAAAATCTGTATTTTTGTAAGGTTTCAAATGATCAATAATTCTGCTTCAAATAACAAGGAAGTCAGGACTGTCCATTTTTTTAATAACAAAACACAGAAAGGAAATAAGTGCCTGATTTATCTGGAAAAGTATTGGACCAAGACCATGGCTTTCTTGGTGCAGATTGGAGACTGACTTCTTTCTCCCCTGTGTCCAAAGGACGTCCTAAGAGATCACTGACCATAGCAGAGTCAAGAAAGCCAAGAGCATCCTATGCTGCATCAGACAGAGCATTACTGCGGGCTCAGGGAGGCAATCCTTGTCCTCTGGAGGCTCCAGTTGGTTAAAGGGAAGGTTCTTCTCTAGGAACATAACTATGCACTGCAATCAAGTTGCTCAGGGAGGCTGTGGAGTCTCCATCCTTGAAAGTATTCTAGGACCCACTGGACAAAGTCTTGAGCAACATGATTCAAATGCCAAGCTGACCCTGCCTTGAGCAGGAGGTTGACATAAAGACCTCTTGATGTCTCTTCTAATCTGGTTTCTACAGCGCTAAAAAATCTGCAGTGTGGAGAAAAGTAAAAAAATAACCTCATGGGCTTTGAGGTCAACAACTGTGCCACTAGGACACTGGTTTTTATTATCCTTCTGCAGTTTTATAGACTCTCTCATACTGTTTCAAAAGTTGAAGTGACCATAAATAAAGTGATACATAAGCCAGTAAAAGAAAAGACAACTCCATCTAGCAAGACCAGTAAAATTCACACCTGTCAGGCAAGGCACCTAATGGCATCATGAGAGATCCAAAAAAAGCAAAGACAGACAATCAAGTATTGGATGTGAAATACTGTTTTACTCAATAATCTCATTCAAATATATAACTGGCAAATGACAAAATGCTAATTATTGTAATAAACATCTAGAGTGTGGAAACAGGATTACTTATAGTAGTCTGACTTTTAGCTAACAGATTGTGCAACAGTATATTCCGTTCTTTTCTATTTATCCTGCGGGATTAATTAAAATTATAATACATACCTGGCTACAGCCTCACTGTAGACAAATCCAGCATCTGCTCTCTTCACAATTTCAAAACACAGGTCTGCTCCATCCATACTGCAGGTAAAAAGAGGGAAAAATGCTTAAGACAGATAACTATAATCAATTACATAAAAATGCTCCAAAAGATCTATTTGCTCCATTTACATAAATCTTACATAAAATACTCTGGATACATGTACCGTGCATTGCACCCTAAAAGAGCATTTAATAGGTAATCTAATAGAAAATGGCTTGGCACAGGTTAACTATTTTATGTCCCTGACGTCATATAACAATTCTGTCAAAACACCAGCAATACCAAACATCTCTTTTATTGCCAAACTGCTCATTGAGTAAGGTGTGCAAGACAGCAGGAAGTCAATGCTCTGTACAAGAAGGTTCTGCAAGTTAACAGTCAACGTCTGATATTTGGTTAAGTGTGTTTGTATAAGAACTACAAGTGCAATTCTATAATAATGACTCTAGTAACAAAAAAATCTTACTCAAATTGAATTTTAAATGAAGACTTTAAGAAATACTCTAGAAATGTAGTGCAGTCTTTCCAGTTGG
Organism: Manacus vitellinus; assembly: GCF_001715985.3. Classification (NCBI taxonomy): domain Eukaryota; kingdom Metazoa; phylum Chordata; class Aves; order Passeriformes; family Pipridae; genus Manacus; species Manacus vitellinus. The sequence goes on along the minus strand of NW_021940813.1, from coordinate 3,741,772 downwards.
CATTTTCTTGTAAGGATAATTAAGCAGTCAAGATGAGATTTTACACCTCACAGCCTCACTGAAGTCACCTGAGAACAGTGACAGCCCACATACTGTATCACTAGCTCTTGATACCTTTTTCCTGTTCTCCCTAATTGCCTGTAGTCTTTCTGATCTAATTTCCCACAATAAGTTGTATTACACTTTAGATGCAGGTATATTCATAGATCTTAGGCTGAAATTAGACTGCCATTTCTCAAAAACTAAAGCAGTGTGGAGTGGCAGAACTGCCCTCCTTTTCCCTTTCCTGTAAGTGACCTAAGGTAGATTGATATCTAGAAATATTCACAGCTTGATGGGGCAAGGAGAGAGAGTAACAAGAGTTAACAGGAACAATAAAAATAACATAATTCACATTTAACAAGGCACTTCCAAAAATATCGGTTGTAACATGTCATTTTCAGCCTTCACACCTCTTCTTTTTCCTCTCCATAAAGACTCAAGGGGAAAAAAAAAAAAAAGGAGAATTTGCAAGGTGTCTAGAAAGCCAACATTACCAGGCTGTTTCATTAAGTTAACCAGAATGTCAGCATCAATCACTTTTGCTGTGTTACATACCTGCAATAATAAACTTCTTAGGGAGTCACAAGTCATGTGCAGAAGCTTTAATTCCCAAATAAATCCAAAAGGTATCCCCATACAAAATACACTACCATGTGGATAGAGCACTGACAACTGTAAGAGAGACCCGCGACCAAAATGCACATTGAGAAGTGCAAAGAAACCCACACTGCCAAACCATGAATGCTCTTCACTGCATCAATATATTCCTCTGTAGGTTTTTTTCCCCAGTGGTTTTTCTGTCTTGCTCAATTTCTTACAGTTTGTCTGTGTACAGGGCTGAACATCCCCCAGAGAATGTGCTGTGCTGCACTGCACATGGCCCTGCACAGCAGCCGTGGGGTCAGGCTCAAGGAGAGCAGCATAAACCTGGATTTCACTGCAAAAATCTCTCATGTCAATCACTCTTCCAACGTTTGCTCGCACTGTAGAACATACAAGATGTCTGATCAACTACCAAAAGTGAGATGTCATTCTCATGAAACAGCAGAACCCTTTAGAAAACTAATTGCACTCCGACTTATTATAAACTATGTATAAATAAAGGTCCAGAGGCACTTAAGGTTTTTAGCAGCATCAACAGTTGCTGATACACTGAAGTAAGAGTGTCATCCCTTTAATAAACAAGGTATTCATAATCAGAACAGTCTTTAACATGTATTTCTACCACCCACTTACATATATCAGCATTTTTCATTTGAATTTTCTACCAGTATATGGTAGTTTTAATTTTTTTTTGCAAATATGTTTGAAATTTTTATTCCATTAAGATGACTTCTGTTGGTCTCCAAAGCACAAACATGCAGCAGGTGTATTTTAATCTCTGACTTCAACTGACCACTCTCACAAGATAAAACCTTTTTTAAGAGCACATTTTTTTTAATGTATAAAGAGGGTTTGCATCACCTCATGTGATACAATACATTCAATACATGATATTGAATTTTACCTAAAAACCAAAAAACTTTTGTCTAGCTGAGGCTGCAGAAAGCAAGAGTCAACCTCAGTCATAAGAAACCCCAGAAAAATCAGTGCACTAACAGACTAAAAACTCAGCAACACCTCAACCACTTACAAGATGCCTCTGCAGAAACTGAAAGGTTTGTGTGATACAAGAGCATTTAAGTTTTGGGATACTGATGTAATGAAAGTTCAGGAAGTCTCAAGGGTTTGTAAGTATCAGCATAAGCACGTGAAAACCATAAAAAAAAAAAAGATAAGTTAAAATCCACTGAAATAAACAAAAAAAAGCTATATCCATGCTGAAGACTTATGTGGATGATGCAAAAAAAGTTGGGAAAAATCACTACATTCATAACCTGAGAAAAACCCCTGACACCAGCAGAGGGCACTCATGGCAGGTACATGAACATATATATATATATATATATATATAATATAAACATACATACATACATATATATACATATATATAAACCACCCAAACATACCACCTCACACAAATGTTTGGGTATTAGCATGAACTATGTCCCCCAATTAATCCATATTCTACTATTGATTCCTCCATATTTTTAGCAGAACTGTGCCTGGATCTCTGCCCTTTGGATAAATGTCTCTTTCCACAGCTCTCTCAGTGCTGCTGTTCATCTTGAAAATCTTTCTACTCTTCTACACAATGCTGAGGATAAGTTACACACTGCCCAGAAAATTTACTCCTGAATCATGTTCAGTGCAGAAATCTGCTGTGACACTAACAGTGACTGAAGAACAGACATTATGCTCCAGAAGAGATTTATGTTTTCATACTGGGGTATGATAGCTTTGCATTTGCAGATGACCTAATAGGATGTGGCTTATAGCTTAATTTACTGATGAAGAATCAGAAAGCTTTAGAAGCACTGCTTTATTTAGGGAGCCAAAGTATTACTTAAAAAACCAAAAAAATTAAGAGTTGACACATTACTCATAGCTGAGTTTACCGAATTTTGTACCATGTATGTTCAAGGCTTGTGAACAATGGCATTTTTTCCTTCAGCTTTTATATACTTGCCATCATCACTTACCTCAAATAAACTTCCAAAAATTAATTTAAAAACTACAGCATTTAGCTTTTCTTGAAGCTCTATGTAGTAACCTCTGAAAATTAAGACCAAAAAAGTCAAAATACTCTTATTTGCACCCAGGTTTTAGTTCATTATGAACAATTAAGTGATGTTCCCAAGTTTGCCTTCTCAGCATCTGTCTAGAGGCTCCTTTAGACTGAGACAGCCTTTCCTCACAGGAGAGCTGCTCCGTCCCTCTGATCATCTTGGTGGCCTCCTCTGGCCTTGCTCCAACAGGTTGATGTCCCTCCTGTGCTGAGGACCCCAGAGCTGGATGCAGCACTGCAGGTGGGGTCTGACCTGAGCAGAGGGGCAGAATCCCCTCCCTGGCCCTGCTGCCCCCACAGTGCTTTGGATGCAGCCCAGGACATGTTTGGTTTCCTGGGCTGTGAGTGCACATTGCTGGGTCATGTCCAGCCTGTCACCCACCAGCACCCCCACAAGTTCATCAACTTATGCTTAATGCACACCTGCAGTTCCAACTGCAACCCTGATAAAGTACTGCTTTTATGGATTTTGAGAATTTAAAACTAAAGCATTTTTACATGTTATCTAGATTAAATGGCAATGTTATATGTATATAACTATACATATATATATACATCCTAACTGCTAAATCTAAATGGATCAGTTCTTCTAATGCCCCAAAAGACAAAACTCTCTTAGAATGCACTAAAAAAACCACAACCCACCTATGTATAGTGGTGAGACAATATTCTGCAAATGACCAGATATGAAGGTATCTGCAATCCACTCACTGCTTCTCTCTGAGCTCTTCAGCACAAAAGTACTCTCAGTCCACACACTTTGATTATAGTGAGGATAAACTGCATGTAATGCACTCTAAAATGTGGTTTTCAGACACTTCAAAAAGGAATATTTGCCTTGTTTTAGAAACATTGCAAGTAGCAGAACCTAATCAAAGTATCTCCTTGAAAAAAATCAATGATCATTAGAAAAAAATGTAATAAGCAACAGAATATAAAAGTGATACTTGCACATTAAACAGAAAACAGCATTCTATGTAAAACCAGGAGGCTCAGCAAGGATCTTGTCAGTCTCTACAAATACCTGAAAGGGAATTGTAGCCAGGTGAGGCTCAGTCTCTCCTCTCAGATAAAAAGTGATAAGAGAAGAGGAAATGGCTTCAAGTTGTGCCAGAGGAGATTTAGATTGGATATTAGGGAAAATTTCTTCATGGAAAGGGTTGTCAAGCACTGGAACAGGATGCCCAGGAAGTGATGGAGTCACCATCTCTGGGGTTATTTAAAAGTTGTGTTAGATGTGGAGTTTAGGGACATGGCTTAGTGGTGGTAGTACTGAATTAATGGTTGGACTTGATGATCTCAGAGGTCTTTTCCAACCTAAATGAGTCTATGATTCTATACAGAGCTGTCAACAAATAACACCAGGAATGGGAAAGGAAACGGCAACTGTATGACAGGGAGTAGAGCTGGCCATTCTCAGATATAAGGCCTCTCTAGAGCCTCCAAGGGATATTTTCCATCAGTGTAAAGAGTCCATTACCCTTCTAAGGGGCAGCTGGGGTGTGTGTGAGGGAAATCATTTGGCACAGGCACATCCCTTCTCATTTATGACGTAAAAACATCTAAGTACTTTTAAAATAATAATTTTACTTCAGCAATAAGATTTTCTGGGATGGAGTCTGCTTCTTACTCTACATATGCACTTCATCTATTACAACCCACTGCTTCTCTGCAGTTTAATACAGCAGCACCACATGGGTGACTGCAACCTGCTGGTAACACACATATGACCCCATTCTAAAGACTGCTTAAATTTGTGAATAATTAGTGGTTAAAGACATAGCTCAATTTTTGGTGTTAAACCTCACTGCTACTGTTCATGTTCATCAGTGTTTCTATGAATTGCGATTTGTTTTTTTAAATGTTTATTTTAACCAACGTTTTCCAAACTGGGCACAAATTGTATATTTTCCTGAGCGTTACAATCTGTTGTTATCAGGTGTATGCTACGTTTGCCTATTCAACTTGTACTTTTTTGTATCAATAGATTTGGCAAGATATTTAGGGTCATCCCAGCAGCTGCTCCACGCAGCTCACAGACTATGAAACAGCAGTGGACCTGTGTCTCATTTACAAGTCATGGCACAAAGTTTTAGGTTCAGTTATTCTGTGCATTTCTTGTGTTGGGCCTGAAAAGCACCTGCCAGCCCATGAACAGCTCATCACCAGCTAGGTTTAAATCTCCTTTGCAGATCCCTGGTGTCTTCCCCTTCTTGTTAACCTCTGAATAACTAAACCCTAATGAATTCACTTTATTAGTGTGGACAGAACTTCGTTGCAAATCAGTTGAGTTTTGTTACAATAACAGCATAATGAACGGGAGGCAGTATGAGGGAAAATAAGTTACCTAAATGTACATAGATGCTTTTCTGCTAACTACAGGTTTCTTAATATGGTCACAATTACACAGTATGTCACTGACCCACGCAGACTCAGACAATGCTGTTCTTACTCCACAGCAAACATCAATCTTCTGTTGAATCACTTTACCAAAGCATCCCCTTCAGCATAACACATTGTGCCCACAACTCTTCCATTCCCTGCCACATTTTGAGCACAGGTGTTCCTACTGCCTCATTTTCCATCACTTTGTTACAAAAGAGTGATGTTTTGCAGTGTACAAAGAAAACAAGGGCACACATATGGTAAACAATTATTATCCTTCAAATAATTTAGCCTCGTAATTCCTTCTTTCATGTGGCCTGAAGTCAGGTACAGTATTTATGTAGTAATTCTAATTGTTCAGACTTATTTTTTATGTATACAAACATAAATTATAATAGGCCTGCCATTAAAAAAATAATTACTGCTTTTGTCTCATATCAGCGTAGTAAAAATAGAAGCAAAACCTTTTTTCCATTTCAAAATCTTGTTAATTATCAGAGTATGTCTCCCCAAGGTGTACATAATTATTTCATAATAGGGTAATTAAAGTCCCTTGTCCATGCTTTGGGATTTACAAAATAAAAATGCAAAGTCAGTATTTAATTAAAATGTACAGAGAGGAAAGCATAGCATAATTATTTTACAAAATCATAAGTTTATAAAATCACCTAAAAAAAAAAGCAGAAGATTTTCAAACAACAACTTTCATCTTTACCCAGGTTTTTTGCCATTATCTCTTGCCTTTCCACTTCCTCAATGTTAAAACATGTGAGAATTATTTTTGAAGTGCATATCTCAAATCAAATTCTTGGCTCTAGTGGACAAGTCAATCTGACCTAACACACTGGCATGATGTGGTTGCTCCACCCAGGTAAATGCAGGTAAAATGCATCAGAAAACTTAATGGAGGAAGATTAGAGAAATTCAAGAGGTACAAACATGTATGCCCAGACACACTGGGAATGAATATATGTGGAGCATAAAAAAAAGAGCTGGTAGGTGGAGAGCAAAGAGAGAAGGAAGATGGAACACAGAGCATGCACAAATTACCATTCTGCATGTCTGCTTCTGTCCTTCCCATTTAGATAAAACTTAACTCTGGAAGGACTAATAATTTTCCCTCAAATCAAAAACTGGTGATTTAGGGGCTTGCCCTCCTTTTTTATTTCTTGCTGTTGATTAAAAATACCTGTCCACTGCTGAAGTCATGTTTTGGTCACCCTTCTTACTAAACTCTCACATTGAAACTTCCAAAACATATCTTTTAGACAAAGGCCTCTTTTAATTTATTGTGAACAGTTATATTGACTTACAAGAATATCTAAATACTCCAATAAGCTTTATTTTTTTACCTAATAATGCAAAAGCAGTGCTAAAGTAGCAACAATCTGGAAAAAAATAAAAACTTCACAACTGGAACAGAATATCATCAGCTACCCAAGGATGATGTCTATCACCAGATTTTCAACTTGTTCTCATGAACCTTGTTAGGGACACAGCAGCCATCAATAAACAGCTTCCTGTCTTTAGAAAGCCCTGATGTTCACCACTTTGCCAGTGGGACAACTTTTTTAATTTGAGACAACCTGTTCTTGCCAGAAATAAACATTTTCATGGCACTCCAGACCTCTGAGCTACAAAACACGCAGGTGTGAGCAGACACACTTGTAGGATTTTATTTAGTAAATGACAACAAAGAAAGGTAAAAACAAAGAGAGAAACTTACAACTCAAAGACCATATAAAGCATTCCATCTGAGCTGTATGTCTCCAACAGTTCAACAATATGAGGATGCTTCAGCATGTGACAAATACTGGCTTCTCTCTTTAGATCTGTGGAAGATAAGAAGGTAGTAAATTAGCTATTATTCAATAAAAAAAATTGAAAACAGAACACAATGTTTGGAAGGATGTACACATCTGAAATTTCTAATAAATTCATTAATCTTTATAAAAGACACTGATGAGATGGTATTTAATTATGCCACTTCAGAACTTTAGTGTGAAATTAAGTTAAAAATCTCAAATAGATCTCAAAATATAAACACACAAAACAAATTCATGAAGTGACTTATTAATAAAAGATCTCCTTGGTCATAATCTGAAAAACTGCACAGTAGTAAGTTCTTTTAATGCACATATGCAGACTACACCAACATTTTCATCCTAAATATGCAGTATCACTACAAAGTTATCCCCAAATACAGAAGACAGGCTCTTTCACCACACTACAGAAATATTAAAACCTGGAGGTCACCAGTCTGACCCGCCTGCTCAAAGCAAGGTCAACTAGAGCAGGTTGCCCAGGACCACACCCAGTTGGGCTTTGAACATATCCAAGTATGGAAACTCTACAACCAGTCTAGGAAGCCTACACTGACACCTGACCACCCTCATGAGCACAGACTTTTTTTTCTTATGTTTATTAAATTTCCTGTAGTTTACTTCCTTAATGGTGGTTATTTATTTTTAAATCACAATATATGAAATGACACTGCCACAAATTTTAACCAGCATATATTAGCTTGTATCTCTAGAGAAGAGAGAGAAAATCAGAAAAAGTCGTGACTAAAAGAAGAGCAGAAACCACCCTGAAATCTCTCAAAGCTTGAGAGATTTTGTTTTTAACTAACAACACTCTTACTTTTTATGATCACAAATAAATCCTTCTGCAGGTATAGAAATGCAAAAATCCAAACCACACTGAATTTTCTTTCTTCTGTGTTGAAACTACTTGATATTTTTGTTGTTTAATCATCCCTGAACTTTTTTTTCTAACTTATTCACTAGGATTCTAGAAAGAATAGCAAAATCCTGAATGAATAGTCTTGATGATAACCTGAGAAGTGGGGAAAATATCAGTCTGAATTCTGAAATAAGACATTTTCCTTTTCTATTCTCTTTCTATGCAATTGTTCATTTTCCAAGAACAACTTACCTATGTATTAATGGAAAAATAAAAATATGGTCTCTCGGTTTGAAACTGTTCTCCATATTGTTGTGTTACACTAAAATGACATTTAAAATGCACTATTTTTACATGCCCTCTTACATTTCTAACATGAATCAATGACATTGAAAGATACAAGCAGCAAGATGAACATTCTTTCATATGAAGCATTTAACAGGTAATTCAGATTTATGCTAGACTTTGGACCTTCCAGTCATCCATAAATCCAAAAGAAATGCTCAGAGTTTGGAAATGACTGAATTTCATTCCAAGAAAAATGTCTGGATTCATGAAATGCAAATTTCCTTACTAGAACTTTCATATTACACCTGCATTACGTGAATCCCCCCTTAACAATCTTGCAAATACAATCTAAAAGCAAAATGACAGAGCAACCCCTTAGAAACCATTATGTAATAGGAAGGGCAAGCAGAGCAGCAAAAAGAAGCATCTTTCACTGATGCAGAACAAATTAATGTAAAATTTGTCCTTTATAGACAGATGAAATCCTGTCCTGTAAGAAAACAGCAATATGTCTTTCACTCCTGAAAGTACTCATGTATCAGTTCTTACACCACCTTCATGCAGAGCAACTACTAAAACCATATTGTAACATTCCCTTCCATCACACTTCGGGTTTGATTAGTCATTAAATAGTTACCCCTTCTTTTCTAGGCAGAGAGGTTCCCTGAAATGCACATCCACTCTTTCCTAAATAGGATCACGGATAAGCACACCGAGGCATGGCATGGAAGAACAGAAAACTATGTGATTCTGTGAATGACCATGATCTTCAGAAAATACAGTGCTTTTATTTAGCCTCTTACTGTATAATGACTTTAATGCTACCACCCTTCACCATGATCTCCAATATCTATTTTAAGTGGAAGGCAAAGAGAAAATCCAACAGGAAATTACAGAAAAGTCCTGCTTTCTTTACAGGTAAAAATTGTTTTCAAAATAGTTTATTTTGGTTGCTTCCTTTATTTAATGCTTTGTGGGCTTTATTTGAAGAGAGTTAGAACTGAGAGGAAGAAAGTATATGCTGCCATTTCCCTCATTCCTCTGTGTAATATTGGATGAGTACAACAACTGCTCACAGACTGAGCACCAGCACAAGAGGAAGGACAAACAAAGTGGAAAATAAAATCTCCAAACAGGAAAAAAAAAAAAAGAACAGAAATTACAAAACAAGGTTTTGAATGACTAAGGGGTCTTAGGGCTAAGTGCAGAACAAACTCCCATTTTAAAAACACCAGGGCCTTGTTCAACAGTAGACCTATTAAGGAACAAGAAAACTAGGTATAATGAGACAGAAAAGTACATACCACATTGATTTAACAAAGCCACAGGGCAGAAAAGAGATGATGAATTCTGAAGTATATTTGGATTGTGACCCAAAGGTCAAAATATGTCATGTTTAAGACCAGTAAAAAGGAAAAGGGAGGCAGGGGAAAAGGCAGAAATGGCACATATATTTCATTGTTTCCACTGAAAAAAATGACATCAGCATCTATTCAATTCTTTATCAAATGCTTTTACCAGAATGAATTAAATTTCACCTTCACAGATTCCTCAGAGGTAAATAAAATACCAAGTACCTACAGATACTGTTTCAGTTGTCAATGCAACATAAAACCGAGTAGATGTTGAACTGCAAGCAGGTGACTGAAGATTTCCTAAGAAAAATCCCATTATTATCTTCTGACCCCCATATTATTTGTAACTTATCATTCTGAATATAACACTGAATGAACTATTTGTTGTTAAGTTTTCTAAACCTTTGCTGAGCATTTTAGCAATGTTGTGTAGTAATAAAGGTCCTGGACACAGATCCTATATCAAAATAGGCCTTTCACATTCCAAACACCTACAAAAGATTCAGAACAACTCTAGAATCTGCCAATGCAGCAAGTCAGCTTTAAGCAGCGAGAGGTGACATTTAATTTAGTAATGGTGATGTGTCTCATATTTACAACAGTCTCCTTCACTAGGAAACAAAATTGAGCTAAAAGAACATACCCTAAGGCAAGACAAGGTCTTGAAATTTAAACCAAACTGTCATCTTTTACTTGCTGGACTATTTAACTTTATGTCTGAATCCTTTTTGAAGACTTCATCTATTCATTTTTCTCTTCTTAATAGAACTGAAGAAATTACTTTCTGGTCTGTTCTTTAAGACTTCTCAGTCAGCACTTCTTTCAAAATTAAACATTAATGACAACAGTGATAATAAATAGAATAGCAAGGCTTAAAAGTACAAGCTTTAAAAGTTTATCTGGCAGCTGCATGAAAGGTATTGTAACACAACCAGAAATAGGGAGAAAAACTTGGTGTTTCATTTAACTTGTTTAGCACACAGGTTGATATGTTACATCCTAATTTGAAAAGCATTTAAAAGCTGTCATTTTTTACTAGTGTTACCAATAAATGTTCCAGAATTTCAGTCTGTTTACAAAACTTTGAGGTTTTTTTAGCAACAGGAGAGACGTTAAAGCTTCCATTTTAGACCTGGCTAATTATTTAGAGGGTGCTAAAGTTGTTAAAATGACATGACAGACTTCTGTAACAAAGGAAAGTTCAAAGATGGCAAGGGGAATTCCCAGCGATAATCACCACACAGAGAAAATGCAGCCTCATGAGTGGATAGTGACAGCGAAAGTGAATTGCTGGAAGCACTAAAAAGATAACTTCTCTAAATAATCACAAAGAAACATATATCAGTCTTTGATAGAAAATATAAAACATGAGCATCACTTAAAATTCTCATGGGAGTTAACGATCTAATATCCTACGCATCTCTGACAATTCTGGCAAACACCCAATTTCCTTTCGAAGTCTGATACCCAAGGTTTTAAAACATCTCAAACACAGCGAACATATTTCCAAAGTATACTCATGGTATCCCACAGTATGGAAGAATCAGATGCTCTCTAGTAGCCTACATTATAGCACCATTTTAGTACCTTAAAAGTGACATGCACAGACTGCAGCAGCCACATCTTTTTGGGGGAAGGACAGCACCAAGTTTCTTAGCAAGATGGAAGACACATGTCACTTTTATATATACACAATTCATTTACATACATACACTATTCTGATTTTCCTGATTCAGCCCTTTAAAGGATTACTTCCCCAGCTCGGGTATGACAGTATTTTGAAAGGAAGTAACCACATCAGGAGTAAACTTCTTGCTTAAAATACTTCTACATATTTTGTACAGCAAGAATATGATTATATTTAATTTAAATAGATATGATAGTACTAAGTTTTAAAAGGAAATCAATATGCTTTGTTCACTTGGATGTGTCATGATCACCTACCAACCTTTGGTGCTCATCATGGAGAAGCTCCCAACCATCCCAACTGGAATTCTTTCATATGCAACTAACCTGAATTATGTGCTTTGGACACGTGCCTGATGCACCACCTGAAGTATGGATAATGCAGACACTGAGACCTCAGAAGCACCTGTTTCACCCTAGAAACACATTGGGCTTAGTCCTGTGGATTAGCCTTTGCCAGCTGTTAAACTCCCACCCAGGCTCCTGCTCAGCCTCTGCTCTCAAGTGGGCGGGAGGTTAGAAAATGCAAGTAACAAGAACAAGAAAGCTCATGGGTTGAGACAAAGACAGGGAGATTGCTTATCAGCTCCTACTGTTGGAAAAATAGACTTACTTGATGAAGCTAACTTAATTTTGGCCAATTAAAATAAATACTTATTGATTTGGGCAGAGGCAATCAAAAAGATAAACATGAAACCAACAAATTTCCACCCCCCTTTCCCAGGCTCAACTTCACTCTTCACTCCAGACCCCTCTGCTCCCCAGCTCTGAGTGGTGCAGGACGTGGGGGTCATGCTCTGTACACCACAGTGGGTCCTCTGCTGCTCCTTCCTTCTCACACTTCGCTGCTGCTCCAGCAGGGGCCATCCATGGGCTGCTGGGGATACCTGCTCTGCCATGGTGAACCTCCTCCTTCCCTGATCTTGGTGTTCTCCTTGTTCCACGCTCCCTACACTTCACTCCAGTGCCTTCTACCCTTCATTAAAATGTATTTTCACAGAAGCACCACAAGGCTGATCAGTTCAGCTTTGGCTCAACTGGAGCTGTCTGAAACCGGCAGTCCCGGAGCCTCTTCCCCTCCCATTACCAAAAACTTGCCACTTATATTTAATACAGGTCTGATTCACTTTCTGCACTAGACACAGTGCTTCAAGGGGCTAAAAAGGACCCAACTCCTCCAAACCAAGCACACCACTACACACCTCTGCCTCACATCATCCTGTAACAAGCACACAGCACATCCTGCACGACAGCAAACTCCAGTTTAACCAACCACACTGTACCTGAGGCCACGCTTCCAAAACCACGTGAACTTCCTGGGCAATGCCAGCTTAAAAAATTTCCCTCTCTCCTCTCTGTTTGCTCATTCCTGCTGCTCAGTGAAAATTACTTTGAGGCTTAATTATCCTAATAATATAGCAAGGAAGTCATAAAAGCTTGCAGTGCAGCCAACACACTGCAACAGGAATGAGCAGCTGGAGGTGGGAACATCCTGTATTGACATTGGCAGTGAAAACTCCTATACTACAGAACCGCAGCAATGTTTCTGTCCCAAACATTTGTCTTTTTATTTTTTTTCCCTTCCACAAGAGAGTACTCCCCTTTCTCTTAATTAAAACGGCACCACCTGCCTTCCTGGGATATGTGAGTGACTCCTCATCACACAGATACATCTGACCAGTTAATGACGCTTTGCCTCAACAAGCACTAAAAGCTTTCCTGCCTCTCCTCCCACACACTTTGGGGTGGCTGAAGCTCCACGGTAGCCAAGCTGATTTAACTGCTGGCTGTTTCCCCCTTCATCCCACACACATTCCTGCCCTCTGTTCCACTGTGCAGAAGCCTGGAGTTTGTCACACCACACACCAAACCATTTCAGTGTTAATTCAGTAAAAAAAACAAAACAAAACAAAAAGACATTAATTTTTGTCTCCGCTAGCTCAGTGTCGTGCAGTTTTAGCACGGGAAATGGCTCAGTGAGCAAGTCAAGTATGTATATATAGTTAAAAGAAAGGAAAGGAATATGGAAGGAGAAAGTAAATAAGGCTGGGAAATGCAGCATTCAGAGCTGCTGCCAAAACACCAGTACACACCTTTCCCTTCGAAGTGTCTCCATTGTCACTAAACCTTTGCTGCATAATCAATCTGTACCCTAGCAAACATCCTTAAAACACGTCCCAAAAAGAAACAAATGCAGATAGCTGTGAGCGGCCCTTGATAAGAACACCATGGTAATCAACAAGTGCAGTGCCAATGTGAGATAATCCACCTCCCGCCAGTATCTTTTGTTTTAATGCAGCTGTAGCATTTGGAAACAAAACATTGACATGAAGAATGAACAACCTCATTACAGCTAATACTCAATAACCAGAATCCCTTTCTGAGCCCCCCCATGCAGAAACCTATGGAAATCTTAATTTCGTGGAATCAGACTTCATAGATGTTTGCTAAATCCTGTGTAACTTCCATTTGGTACTCTATTCTTCCTCAGTGTTTGGACAGAAATATAAACATGTTAATGGCTTTTTAGTTGGAGCTGAGACAAGGCAAGTTTCCTACCTCACTTTATGCTCTGTCAGCTACAATGAACGTGAAACTGGGTGTGAAAAAAACCCACTTTTCTCTCACAACTTCTGATACATTCACCAGACTTGTCCAGAATCATGTATCTGACAGACATTGTAAGTTGCTTTGCATGGCTGTGTCCATGAAAGCAACTCTCCCTCCTTTAACTCATCTTCTTATTTTTACTGGCTGCAAATAAGCAATGATTCATAAATAAGCTGGTATATTTTAGGTAATGAATCAACTTGAACTAATAAAAATGTTTAAGAATGCCTGAAAGTATTAATATCTATCTACTGCAGATAATTAAACCCAAATAATTTAATTTCATTTAATTAAATGATAATTCTTAGCCACTTTTTACAAAGCACCCATCACGATGAAAGAAAAAATCCATTATTTTTCAAGCATGAACAAAGTCTGGATATCTCTCATCTCAGACTTTCCACATTCCATGGCCTCTTGGTTTATACTCCACAGCAGGTTCATTAAGGTAGGGGAACATAGAAAAGGGGAAACATAGAAAAGTTAAAGTAACACTTTCTGGATCATTACTTTTTAATTAATTACATGGAAAATCTGTCTTTCAAAATAGCGTTAGTAGTTTTCTCTGCTCTAAAGCAGCAGTCTCAGAAGTGTTTCACAAACTCAAGAAGGGACACGATAATCATAATTAGGGTTACAAACTCCATAAATTAATTTTAAAAATGTCATAAGTTTGGATTTCCAAACAGAAATGGAGTTGCTGCTGAAGACATTCTGTAACCTCTGCTGTAAAATCTGAAACACTTTTCTCCTAACATTCTGTTTTCAATAATTAATGAAAGGAAATTGAAAACAGTCATTGACTCTCAAGTCATGATCAATCAAGTTATGAAAGTGGGTGCACTATTGATAACCTTATTATATTAAATTCCACGTTCCCACCTGTTATGCAGCACTGCATAGCAGTCTGAAACCCAACACCTTCCCGAGTATCACAGACCACAGGCTTTTACACTGCAAACCACAACTTAAAACACTGCAACGCAACGAATTCTTTAACAGAGGGAAATGGAAGGGTGTGTGCAGCAGCAGATCTGTCACAATATGCTGTGAAATTTCTTTTAAAAATAAACAAACAAACAAACAAACAAACAAAAAACCAGAGAAAGAATTAGACACATGGTGTGTATTTGGTAAAGGAATGCTACGTGCTTGGTTGGAACACTGAACTGGCAAAATGCTCAGCTGTACGGTCACAGTGGCCTTTACTGAAATAACTGGAAGGTCATAATTTCGTAAAGTTACACAGAGTGTGCTTTACTGTAGTGAAAACTCACCAATAAACACTTAAAAGTAGCAGCCCCATTAAAAGCTGTTCCCTCCTCTGTCAGCTCATTCTCCTCTGCTGCACCATCTCTCCCTTGTGCAACTGCACCATAGACAGAATCGAGGTATTGATCTACCTCAACTGCAAGCAATCCTTTTTCTTTTCCCCTTAGAGCTGTTTTTCAACCAAACTCGTTCTGGCTAGTCCTGGGAATCTGCACAAACACCTAAGAGCACAATAGTGTTGATAGCCCGGCAACAGAAACAAATGGGCCAGATTACAGCAGCAATTCTCACCTCGACATCAGCACTGGCTTAAAATGTTTGACAATGTCACATCCCAACAGTCTACAGCTCTGCTGTCCTCCTCCCAAAGAGGAAAGAAATCAGAAAACTAGATTTCACAGTATTATCAGGAAATGTTAACTTACAGTATGTTTAACTGAAAGTAAAATTGAGACATGAACTTGCAAGTCAGGACGTATTTCTTTTTTCTCTCTGTAATTTCCTGTTTATGCAACTCCATGTCGACATGCGTCCCTACAGATTTCTCACTAGGTGGCAACCCAGCTCCGACTTTGATCTCTGTATACTCAGCAGCTGAACACAAAAGGCGGCTGCATCTATTTAGCTGCAAAGAGCTTTATGTTTGGCCAGTTTTATACCAGTGAGCTGATTAACGATGATTACAGTTCAGACCTAAGAACAACAACAAAAAAGACGCCACTTGAAAATAATTAAAGTACTTCCAGTGCTAAGACCTTTTCATCCAGACTGTGTGGGAGACCATTCTCTCCTCTGCGCCTGAGGAGCTGATGACCACACACCAGTATCCACTGCCCTGCACACACGGAGAACTGCACATGACACAACTGGATTGTATTTAAACAGTTTGCTCACGTAAGCCAGAAGTTCTTTGTTTAATTCACAAGCTATAACAGAGCAGCGTGTTTACTGCATCGAAGTCTAGCAAAAAGCTTTAGAAAGCTAAGCCCTGCAAATAGTTCAGTTTACATCACTGGAGTTTCTCCTTTTTAGAGGTTAATCACACAGGGTGGAGTTCTTTGTTTCATTTTTTTGTACATTTTTTCATTTCAGGAGGGTTCTTTTTGCTGCAGGAGTCTGTACACATATATGTGTATTTATGGTTTCTCTCCAGCCTTTGGACAGGGCAATGCAGATAATGTATCCTCTAGGAATGTGCTAAAAGCATCATTATTAATGTTATGTTCAGATTGGCACAACATTTTTACACCAAACTTTGACATCTTTTGGCCGGAATTCACTTAGGTTGATCAAATTAACTAAAGGTTATAGACTTTGCAGTCCTTTAAATGAGTTTTTAGTACTCATGTACTAAAATGTAATGACATTACATCAAGTAAATGCCCTCAAAGGCAGTGGAACATTATCAAGAAGAGAATGCTAGTTGATCCTGAAAAATTAAGTGATTTCTCTTGCTGATCACTCTTAACATTTGAAAGGGGGTGTGTGTGTGTTTCTTTGTTTGAAATGCCTTTTCTTCTGTGACTTAGCCTTTACCTAAAGGTAATGACAGGGAAATATATATTTTATATCATCAAAGAATCTCAATTTTACAGGAAAAACTCCGGAATTTTAAAGACACAAAGGAAATCTATTCATAACAGATGCAGCTAGTCTAGACAAAATGTCTGGAACTCGTACTCGAGGAAGGGTTAAATAGCCCATTACACTGAGCTGCTGAACACTAACAGGCAGAAACAGCCCAAAGGCACTCAGGGAAGGGATTTGACTGCCTAGGACGTTTCTCACAGAGACAAAATGCACTTGTTTGCTTTGATCAAAGTTTCTTTGGTCTTCAACTGCCGGGCTCTGCATAACCAACACAAAACCAGTTGCACACTAATGCTAGAAAAGAAATCACCTCCTTTGCCCAAGTCTAGACAACCCAGGCAAAACCAGCATCTAAAATATCAATCTACTCTGAGGAATCTAATTCCACAGTGCCACACAGCTCAGTGAGTGACAGAGTTTTAGTTGTGGTACCTGTGGCAATGCAGCACAGGTCACTTTGCAACTTTTCTCAGGTAAAACAGTGCAAGCTGCAGTAAATGCTGCTGTAAGGGACAGCTGAATTCTGAAAGGTCCCTCCAGAGCACACAAAACTCAGCACAAACAGCATCTACAGTGCGCTCTGAGTAATAGATAATGACCTAGCAAACGTAAGGATGATACCAATTCTGTCCAACTAGGAAATCCTATCTGAACGCTGGAGAACAACTACTTGAACAAAACTTGCTTCTGGTTCAGTGACAGAACAATGTGAGGAACCAGAAAAACATTTTTAAGCAATAGTAATACAGGATACAAAAGGACCTAGTCTTGGTTTGTTCCACTTCTGCCCACGCTTCTTTTCACAATTATTACCAAAAGTCATAATGTGGATAGAGCCTTCCCAAATCTTCGTTCGCGAAGCCTAGCCATGACCAAAAGTCATAGAATTTTTTTCGTTTTCTTTGTTAACTGAAAAATTATAAAGCAAGTTTCGTAAAATGGTGTCCATGTCTTAGTTCAGTAATTAAAAAAGACTTACTGAAGAATGTATTCTTTACCAGCACTTTGAGGATTTCACCCTAAGAACCAAAAAAGTTTTAACTACACTTGTTGCTACTTATCAAATATCCACAAAATACTTTTACATACTGTCTATTAATTTCGTAATGCTTTAAAGAGCACATTTTCCCTTTTTTGCTTGTGCAGTTGCAATTCTCCTCCAAGCCTCTGAAACCAGTGCCCTTAAAATATATCCCCTTTCATTCCACAAAAATCAGATGTTAGTGATGAAAGCAGTGCAACTGAATTCAAACTTGTTTCCAGCAACATTCAGGTCACAGGTCTAGGAATAAGGTTGTAACTTGCTTAATTTGTCTCAGATTGCACAACAGACTGAAAAGACTGCTAATCTTTACAAACTGTCACTTATGCTTTTCTCTGTAAAACAGAAAAAGTTGATAGAGGTAACATATTCCCATAAAGAACCCACCCAGTGACAATTTTGCCTATTAATTGATTAGAATCCTAACACAATTGCAGGTCATCAGAAAAATATTTTCTTTCAAAGTATTCACACACTTCTCACAATATTTACATGATGATTTCTCTTCACCAATACAGATACGAAGAGTTTTCTTCTTTAATCTCACCAAAGCATTATGAAAAGAGTATTTAATCTTCCTTCTTTACTATCCACTGATGAGCAAGAAACAAAAAATACCTAGAGTTCTTACTTAGCAAAAGCTGACTTTGGTCATCTAATTCAATCTGTGAATTTGGGAGATTATATCAGAAATTATCATGGAAACAGAACATCTGCATGGCCTTTTTAAAATAAGTTCTGAGGGAACTTTCCACTGCCCCTGAACTTCCAGGTGATGCTACGGCAACAATCACACAGTAATACACAAAAATTTCCTTCACTGTCACAGGGTATTTTGAGGGACTGACATGGATCTATAAAACCTTGTAGTAACCAGCTGGGGATAATGGATTGCTCCTCCTGTTAGACACGGCAAAGATTATTTAAGTACTTACACTCATAGTATGTAATGTAAAACACTGATCTCAAATGGAACGAACTTTTTGAAGGTGTTAAAAGGTTTGGTACAATTTTTTTTCCAACAACTAACTTGTACTATCTCACTCCTGCTCACTTGGCATGAGATCTACTTACTTTCATTGGTGTCCAAATCTGAAATGATGATCAATTAGAATAAGAATAAAACTTTATAAATTCTGCCCATTTTTTTTTGCTCAAAAGTGTAAGAGCAACAATAAGCTTGCATATATATGAAATTATCAAAGCATACATCCACTAGTGATAATAATTTGCATCCTCTCTGCAAAACAGCTTTATAAGAGCACTGTAAGGAAGAGTTAATAGGGTTCTTTCGTTAAAAGAATCCCAAATTTCCTTTCCTCACAAGTAAAATATTTGTCTAGGATAAAGAACGTAACTGATATGATGGAGTACATGGAAATGTAAAATGTAACACATCAGTCAGCTGAGTTAAGAGAGTCCTGACCGATTCCCCAGATTCTTTAGACCACCTTTCCTGTCAGCACAACAAAAATCAGAGCTCTCTCTTTACATGACAACATGGCTCTCAGGCTGAATGCAGCATTGTCTGCATCCCGAAAATGATCTGAAGCTCAGTGAGTTGCACAAGATGTTCTCCCCACCCTTTCTTGAAGAAGGAAGCAAATCCTACTTCTGCCTCTGACATCCCTCCCCTCACAAACAACTTTTGGTGAAAGAACCTGATCAGTGTGTCTCATGCTGCACAACCAGTTCTTATTTGTCCAGAATACTGCAGACGAGGAACTGAGGCAGGGAGGGGTGTACATGCCACTGTAGAGAGGGGATGAATTATGAACCTGTGGCTTTGACATAAAAAGTCAAATTTGCAAATCCATGAGATGTTTATGCAGGTTGAATATGTATCTGCAACAGTATTAGAAGTCTGCTCAGGTCTAGCAGAATTTATTAGCTTAAATGCAGTATATGCATAACAGCTATGCTGCTTCAGGGCAGATGATACAGTATAGTCTCTGCCAGTCAATACCTGGATTAATAAGCCATGATGGACTTGACTTGGCTCCATGTAAGATCACCTGAAAGTCAGAGGGACCCTGATCTTGAGGGTTTATTAGCTCAGCTAGACACAAGCCATGGATATGCTAATACACACTCCCAGAAATGGAGTGCCAGGAAAACAGGGCTGATACTCTCCAAAGGGTCAGTTCTGGACTGGTGCTAAGCTAGAGCTCACTAGCCTTGACAGATAATCAAAGCACACTGTACATATTTGGATTTGTACACCCACATGCTTTTAAAATGTACCTGTATTATTGCACCTATTTTTTCTTATTAGCTGCAGTACCTCAGTCTCCATTTACATGGAGAAGTAACACTTGGCTGCTTAAATCATCCTGTTGCATAAATCTTCATTTATGAAGAACTAATTAGGGAAATAAAATGGCCTCAGAGCACAGAGAAATTCATATAGTTTATATATATCCTATTCTTTACACATATTACAGTCAGTCTGAAAAGCCTATTTGTAATTCCTAGATAAGTAAGATTTAAAAACAGAGTAAACTGCATCATAACATTCATTAACTGAAAAAAGAAAAATTAAAGCTCAATGCATTTTTTACAACTTTGAACCTTTAGCAATGAACCTCAGCCTAAAGCTTTGAACTATTCAGCACTCTTGAAAATTTATTAAATTAAATTAAACCATCTTTCCTCTTTTGTTTTCCAAATGCCACAGAAAAATCACAAAACTGGAATCCATTCCAACCTTTTGTTACTCCAAACAATATTACTCAAGTGATTTGTGCCAACTTAAGAACAATCATAGACACAAAAGTGCTGTGAGCATCTGTCATAAACCATTTTTAAGAGTTTTTGAAAAAAATACATGTACTAAAAGTGTAAGAAGCTATACACCAAATTAAACTTTGAGGACAGTTACAAAGGCCCGTGGATTTTAATGAAATCATTGTCTGAACTTTAACTAACTGTATGCAAGTACATATTTGACTGCAGAAATGTAACAACCATTTCTCCTACAGACTATTTTCTTTGTTTTGCCATTTTTAAACTGCAAATTTATCCTCACGTTTCCAAAATACTAATAAAATCACATAATAAAAATTACATAAAACCTGTACCCTGCTAATAGCAATGAAATCTGATTCATTGTCTCTAGTTTGGAAAAGGATTTTAAAATACAAATCTGTTATTTACACATAGTATAATTAATAAGCATAAAAATGGCAAGAAAATTTACAAAAGCTTCAATTCTTTAATTTTAAAAGTTCTAAAATTTTCTTCCTCTCCTAGTATACAAATATCCCTCATTACTGTAACACATTTTCACTAAAATTACCCGACACTGCAAGTTACAAAACCTTTAGCAGTAACTGATCTTTGAGTTGAACTTTGATCACTCTTTGAGAAGGTAAAATCTGTTGGAGAATGGACTTGGACATTGAAATAATGTATCTGCACAGTATTGGATGAAAAGGAAAAGAAATTCACTTTCTATCATCTTTCAAGATCTAAAGAGTCACAGAGTTGCAACAGGATCCAACAGAGACCTGCCCAGACAACAAGGCTTAAGCAAGGCCTAGAACAGAGCTTGCTTGTTTAAACAAGCTTTCCTGAGCCCTGATACCTGGGACACGTCCTCCTTTTCAGAAACAGTTCAGGTTGATAGAATGAACCCAATTGCTGTAACAACCACAGCAAACCACCCGACCTCAGACCACTTTTCTGGGTCAGCCTTTGTGCAAAAGCCTCCAGACCAAATGAAAATGACAATTTACATCTCAATAGTGGTGGAACAACATAAGTTACTCTATGCAAACAAAACAGCTCCTCTGTCCTCCCTGTGCCACTTGAGAGAACTGACAGCTACCAAGATCACCAGTTACACAAACAAGTAACAACACATAACCAGACTGCAAAGAAAATTGTTATGTAATCATAGTCCTTGAAATCTCTAAACTATGTTGGGAATTGGGTCCTTCAGTTGGTTCAACTTTTCCTATAAGAAAACATCAAAGTGAACACCAATTAACTTTACTACTAACATAACAAGACTGCCTGCTGCCAGGCAGGGTCCATCCAACTAGGAAAGGAACAAAATTCCTTAAGCTCTCACAGCCCCAGACAACTGCAGTGGAAAGTTCAATCTGTAGGAATACAAAGTTAGAATCTAGTCCACTTGGCAAGGTAAGGAACTCCTACTCTCCCCTCATTAGTTACAGAAAGGGCAAAACAAAACTGTGCAGAAGTACCACCAAGCATCTACAAAACATAAGTGGGGCAAGTATGGGGTGATGCACAACTCAGAAATTTTGTGGCAACTCATCCAGAAGGAGGACAGAATCTTCTGAGACATACGAAGCAAATCTTGAAATCAGCATTATCCCAATAAAACCAATGCCCTCATATTTATCAGCTCCAGTTTATGGTTACAGTGATTTCAGAACTAAACTAATTTTAATTAATTTCTGGTTTGGGCCAGCGGATCATGAACACAGCCCTTGTACTGCAGAAACAAAGCATGTACTGGAACTGAAGGTCCAAGGCTTCTTACTCAGAAAAGTAATCACAAATTCAGAAAAACAGAATCCTCTTCACCTGACACGATATTCTGGATTGATTCTTCAAGAGGAGCTACATCTCTTGGGCAAATGCAGCAATCAGTTTGCAAGAGGCAGAAGTGATAGTGAAGAGCAGGGCTGGGAGCAAGGGGAAATGAAGTTACTGCAATGTCACACGAGGATACAGATTTGATTCAGGATATGAACCTGCCTTCCTATCAGCAAACAAACTGTCTCCACAGCATGACCAGCTCTAAAGCTCTGTTCTACGACAAAACATTTCTAAACACTAACCCAGAAGGTACCCAATTTTATAAAGAGACCATCTCTCCCCATGAGGTTTTATAACATTTAAAACCCCCAATTTTTCCTTTAGTACATGGGAGAGCGAAAAACGTTTCAAAATGTAAAATATTTTTATTAAAAAATCCCAGAATAGATACTAAAAGGTATTTTTTCCTCCAAAGATCATTGCATATCTTGGCACATGTAAATGCCCTCAGTCCTCAGACCAGCATTTGCAACTCAGATGAGCATGCCCTGAAGCTGTGAATAGCTTTGTCTGTTAGTGTACAGCCCATAATTCCTCGAAAATTACTAAATATAACAGAACCAAGGGAGAGGTTTCTCTTGTGCTGTAAGACACAGGGATAAGCAATGAACAAACCAGTGCCCTGCACCGAATTCCAGATATATTTCCCATGCAATCCATTTACCCAACATTACCTGACATCAGCAAATAACCAAGTCTTCACACAGGAACGAAAAAGCGAGACTGGCAAAGACCAAAATGAGAAAGAAGAG
Source organism: Manacus vitellinus (assembly GCF_001715985.3). Lineage (NCBI taxonomy): Eukaryota > Metazoa > Chordata > Aves > Passeriformes > Pipridae > Manacus > Manacus vitellinus. The sequence goes on along the minus strand of NW_021940813.1, from coordinate 3,718,825 downwards.
TAAATTCATACAAATTCATAAGAGAGTGGTGGTGTGTGTGTGTGTGTGTGTGGGGTGTATTAGGTATAACTGGCAAGGTGTTATTCCCCACGTAGCAAGGGGCTGCAGGGTGCCCTCAGTGGGAATAGATGAGGAGGTTCCCTGTGCCAGACACAGCTGTCTCTGGAATGGACCCAGCCCAGGACACAGCCGAGACCCATCAGCCACATGTGTGGTGCCACTCAGGTAGAGGACTTCAGAGAGTCTCAGTGAAAACATATTTAAAGAGGGCAGTAAACAGAAAAAAAAAACCACAAAAAACACAGAAGAAAATAAAAGGAACAAGGCCAGAAGAGTGAAGAGCCAGAAGGAAAAAAGGAGCAGGCTGGAGCAGGAGGAAAGGACAGAGGCTGGAACAGAGCAGCAGCACCAGCAGGGAACAGGTACAGCTCCAGAGGGGCTGCTACTAACTCAGAATGTGCCAACTCTATCTCCTGTCTGCCCATGGCCTTCCCAAAGGTACCAAGTGCTACACGTGGCCAGTGGGATGGAGACCAGGAAGGGGGAGGTAAGAGATGTTTTGCCTTTGTTAACAGATGATAAATTAAATTGATTGGAATTCCCCCCAGATAAGTAAACTCTTCTTTTGTCTATGTGATGGGGGAGGGAAGGGATGATTACACAAAAGGAGCAGATCCCAGCTGAAAGAGCACCCTCAGTAAAGCACACACTACCCTTAAGAGGAGTTAGTCATACAGGCAGACCACTCCAACAAAATAAGACATACCAAAACCAGGAAATTGGGGGCAAAAAGCCTGGTAAGTCCAGAAAAATTCTAGAATGGAATGCATATTTTTAATCTTTAAATCATATTTAGTTGCTCCCCAGTCCTACCAAATAGACAGGAACACAGATAAGGATAGAAGCTTTGATAAGATTTGAGGCTTTCTCCTCTCACTCCATTGTCAATGTTACCTTGTGTGTGCCCTTTCTCCAGTTAGCTTGCTTGTTATTTAAGGAAAAAGAAAAACAGAACAATGCCTATGAGCTATTTAGGAAAGAATTGAGATAGCATTCACAGCTATCCTCCTACAGTTCCTACTCTAACCCCAGACTGCATTTCTGTGTTAAACAGAGTCATTGGTAGCCCTTATAAGAAGTGAAAATCTCTTTTCCTTGCTAAGCATTCCACACTGGATTATCTCAGATTCTAGAATAACACACAGCATACAGATATTCCTCTAAAGAAAATATCAAAATTCCCAACTGAATAGATTCAAACTATGCTTGTTTGCACTTTCCCCTTAACAAGTCACCCTAGCAGGTTTCTAAATAAGGTGCATTTAAAAAAGGAAGCAAGCCAATCAACAAGACAGCAAAGCAGGAGACTTATGGTGTAAGTCCTCTGTTCACCTTTTTTCCCAACTTCAGTTAAATCAAATCTGTCCAAAGGTAAAAAAAACCCACCAAACCCAACGCAAATGAAGGAACAGGACTGCAGAATAAGTAACTTGGAATGAAGAACCAGGGCTTTCCCACTCCCTTCAGCAGCCAGGAGCTGTTCAATCATCTCAGCCCTACTGAGGGGGAAGGGGGAGGAGATGCAAAGCTGTGATACTCACCCACACACTGCACAGATGGTAAATGGTATCTATTAGTCCTAGATGTTAGCATCCTACAATTCCAGGGAACACTAGTTTCTTTACTGGTTTTCCCCCCAAACAGATAAGCTTTTGAGAGGTGATGGTGGGTGCCCTATCACTCTGCTGCACAAGAAGAATATTGGTTCTTGTAAAACTACAACACCTGAGATGAAAAGCTTCTTTCCAAACACGTCAGCCCCACTTGTCCAGCCCTGTGCTGGAAACACAGGCTCCAGTCTGGCACAGTTTTTCAAACAGAACTACGAGGACAAGAGAGGATACAGCAAAGATAACCTGTACAGACCTGAAAACAGTGATGTGTAACACATACATGGTGTAATAAACATTTTTGTGGTTGCAGCTTGGATTCAAATACTAATTTGATCTGGCATAGGAAAAAGTCTACCTCACTCAGGCAAAGTAGGTATTCATAAGTCATTTTCCCTATCTGTAATGCTATAAACTGAGGCAATATTTTTACTGAGATCTGCAATTGTTCATTGTCACTACATCACAGGCAATGTGAAAAGTGACAGACATTAGGAAATCAACAATAACTGGTCCTGTCACAGTAGATAAAACAATATATATTTTTAATCTATCTTTATTTAGTTAGTCTTCCGAGAAACCAAAGGAAATCAAGAAGCTTTATATTGCTGACTCTGCTACTAACTTTCTGGGGAACTTGGAATTTATCTTTGAAGTAATTTCTCAATTATGTAAGGCATTAAAAATAAACCCTCATCTAAGTGCCTTAACAAATGCTAAGACATTCTGAAACAACAAAACATTACTTTTTAGCACCAGTCTCATTTGCAATTGGGCTTTTCCTTCTACAGCAACTTCAAAAACAGAAAAAAAAATTGACCACTGAATATTTTAAGCAAAACAAATACACAGAACAAACCCCACACCCCAATTGAGAAGCACACCATAAATCTTACTCATATACAAAGTGATCTTAAAAAACAACCTCCAATAAAAATCTCTGTCATGGATTTTAAGTTAACCAACCAAACCAACCATAGATCACAGAATTTTTATTTACATTGCCAATTTACTTACTGTCACTGTGTTTATTTGTTGGTTGGATTCCTATTAGGAAACCAAGTACATACAATATATTCAGTGTGAGTAGACTGTCCCTGATAAGTGTCATCATGAAAATAAATGACTTGTAGCTGGAAAATGCCCTGCCATAAAGTGCTGTTTCAGAGTGCTCAGACTGCAGTTACACATAGAGCTGTTTAAAACAGGTCTCTCTCCTAAAGCCTTTGGCACTTTAAAACCTCCAAATTGCTAGGCTACAACCCTAAGAAAATTCAAGTATCTTGCACTGCTTAGTTAAATATGATACAATATTCTCATCCTTCTAACACTTAACTATGTAGTTAAGTGTTAGAAGTGTTTTAAAGCCATACATCTTCCATTCCATTACTCTGAAGTGGGGAAAATTACAGTTGTTTCAGTCAAATACTTAAAGTTACTGGTTATGCATGTAGTAGTTTTAAAACATAGAATTAGGAGGAAATTCAATGCAGTATTAAAGATAAAATTTAATTAACATAAAACATGTTCATTCAAGTTTCTATTGAGTGGATTTTTACCTTAAATGTAATTGTATAGACAATAATTTATTGCTTGTACTCAACTTCTTTCATTCTATTAAAGTAAGTAATATACTAGAAGACAACTGATGGTAGAGATGGTAGAACTCGAACAACAGATAAAATGTGGAAAGTCTTTAAGAAACAGAATTGAGTTCATAGGTCTCCTCAGGACTTTCAGGTCTTTGACTTATTTAAATTTAAATACTTCTCTTTACTGGGAAGCTAAAAAGCTCCAATATTCTACTGTGTATGTTAGCCATGATATATTTTACAAGATAGCTTCCAAACACAAGTATTTCCACCTGCCTTCATATCAAATAGACCCAATTGTTTCTCTTAACATTTCTTCTTTTTTTCTCCAAAGATTTTCTTTACTTGAAAAGATTACAAATCTTTACGTATTTTTCCTCTTCTGAAGCCATCCTTACCCTGGAAAACAGCCATTGCCTGGCTGTGTGTACAGCTGGACCAAACCCACTGACTTGCACTCAAGCAAGGCACATACCTTTTCATCTGAACAAGTTAATATGTGCTAACACGACGTAAACTGTTTAATTCTCATGAGCAATTGACATACTGACATACATTTTAAACTTCCTTCTCAAAGTAATTCTATTCTCCCACACTCTCCCACATAATGACATACTGTGGAGATCTCTCAACTTCTACATACTTAATGTATTATTCAAAAGTATTTGCTGATGCAGATGTTAGAATGAAAATTTCCATGGAGATCAGTTTTTGGTTTCTACAACTGTAGTAAAGATTGTGGTAGTTTGTCACTGGTCTTCAGCTTTAGCATTTTTTCCATACTTAGTTTTCCAGTTTGAAGACCAGTTAGGTGGTAGGAGGATTGTAATATGTATGTTGATTTTATTGAACTGTCCTTACAATCACCAGAGTGTAACTGATGGAGGTAAGACCTTCTAGGTACAAAGACTGATACAACTTGAAGCAACTGGTATCATCCCTTGGGCAGTTATTTTGTATTTTCTTAAGCAATTGATTATGAAGCAGCCTAGATCAAAACCGATTTTGATTACAGGTATACATTCTTGTTTATCTCATGTAATTTTCATAGAAGCACAGAATGGGTCACATTGGAAGGGACCACAGTGGGTGTTCTGGTCCAACCTCCCTGCTCAAGCAGGATCATCCCAGAGCACATGGCACAGGATTGTGTCCAGATGGTTCTGGAATATCTCCAGTGAGGGAGAGTGTATATCCTCTCTGGGCAACCTCTTCCAGCACTCGGTCACTGCACAGGAAAGTAGTTTTTCCTCATATTCAGGTGGAACTTCCTGGGCATCAGTTTCTACCTGTTCCTCTTGTCCTATTCCTGGGCGCCACCAAGGCAGAGCCTGGTCCATCCTCTGACACCTCCCCTCAGATTCTTACAGACGTGAATGAGGTCCCCTCGCAGCCATCTCTTCTCAAATCTGAACAGGCCCAAATCCCTCAGCCTTTCCTCATTACTGAGGTGCTCCAGTCCCTTGATCATCATTGTCACCCTCCACTGGACCTGCTCCAGGATCTCCAGGTCTCTCTTGTGCTGAGGAGCCCAGAACTGGACACAACACTCCAGGTGATCCTCACCAGAGTTGAGTAGAGGGGCAGGATCACCTCCCTGACCTGCTGGCAATGCTCTTCCTAATGCAGCCCAGGATCCCATTGGCTTTCTTGGTCCCCAGGACACTCTGCTGGCTCCTGGACAGCTCTTTGTCCACCAGGACCCCCAGGTCCTTCTCCACAGAGCTGCTTCCCAGCAGGTCAGCCCTCAGCCTGTCCTGGTACTTGGGGCTGTTCTTTCCCAGGTGCAGGGCCCTGCACTTGCCTTTGTTGAATTTCAGAGAGTTCTTCTCTGCCCATCTCTCCAGCCTGTCGAGGTCCTTCTGAAGGGCTGCGCAGCCCTCTGGGGTATCGGCCACTCCTCCACCTTTGTGTTGTCAATTAACTGATTGTGTCATCAATTTAACTGATTTATGAGGAAGTATTTTTACTTTTGAACTGCAAAAGATATTGGACTTTTTGATGTAGAAGGGGTTTATTCCGTGCCTGTATGGAAATTATTAGGAAAATATATATATATATATTATATATTAAAAACATGCCCCCCTTTAAAACACTATAATTTTTTCCCATCCTATTATTTAGGGGGTGCATCAAGGTTTTCTAACACATCTTAACTTTTGCAAATTTCCATTGCCTATAGCTCAAACCCATGTTCATCTACAATTTAATAAAAATATCAATACATGCAGAAAAGCTCCAAGAGAAATGTCTGAAGCTGATTTGTGGGAAGACTGCCCAAGATCATGATGTACCTAACTCAGCAGAAGACTGGAAAGTACAGAAGGAATAGGAATCTATGGATCACAAACCACGAATCTCACTTTTGAAAATGAAATATTTTAGACAAGATTTGCACAGCACACAGACTGTCCCAACCAAAAACCACACAACCAAAAGACGGGGGTTTTGTCACTGTTCTACTGCTATGGGAGGACACAAGTTTGTCATCCTAAAAACGAAAAGCGGTATAGAAGGTTGATATTGCACCAGGATTATTTATCATATCACCGTGACATACATTTCTAGATTCACAAAACAACAAACCCACCATTTAAGAGTCAAAGAAGGTTCTCTTTGGATCAGTGAATTAATAGAAATTGCAGCTCAGCTGCAATTAATCTTGGGTTTTGTTGATTGCACAAACCAGGACAGAATACAGGCTCCCATGCAAACAGAAAATATTTGAAAATACAGCTGATGCTTATTATATTCCCTGTGTAACCAGCCTGAATTACGGTAGACACAGTTAGAGCCTATTTCTGGACTATTGGCAGGATGTTAGATGAGTACAGACTGTGTACAGAGACAGAACTGTTTTGGAAAGCATTTTCATTTTTCAGAACAGAAGTTGGACATACCTCATGAATTTTGCAAAGAGACTACAGACAACAACGTTTAAGAATGAAGACTTGAGAGCATTGTTAAAAAAAATGTTTTTAGAAGCACATTTCCAGATTTTTTGCATAAATTGAATTATGACTTTGCTTGTTCTGTGATTTATGCTGAACCACAAGCACTATCTGAAGATGTTTTTCCTAAATTCAAAAATTCTACCAAGAATTTAAAATATTTAAAGTATTTTAAGCCTAATTTTCAGTGAAACTTGCATTCTAAATGTCTGTAAGCTCTCAAGTACAGATGGGATTCAAACAAGATTTAAAGGACTGATCAATTTTTGTATAGATTAAGTAGAAGTGCTGTGTGAGAACAAGTCTGTATAGAAGTTTTTCTGAATTAGCAAATATCATTAATGACTTGAGATGACTAAAATGTGCATAAATTACATGTATTTCTTTGGAAAAACGATTTGATATTATGTATTACACCCAAATAGATTCACTAATTATTTCAGTAAATATTTTAATAAAATGGTTCCTAAGCCTTATTTTATATATACAAAGAGGAATTAACTTTTAAGGGACAAACTATATTCACTGATTTAAATTACATGAAGTTTAAAGAAACTTTTCATAATAAGATTCATTTGTATTGGTCTTATTTTCCTGTTCACAGATGTGAACATATTTTCTTGTTCCACATACATGGAAGTGTGATACAGAATCACAGGATGGTTAAAAAGACCAAAAACATCATCTGGTTACAACTCCCCTGCCATGGGCAGGGTCACCTCCCACTAGACCAGGTAGCTCAGAGCCCCATCCAACCTGGTCTTGAACACTTCCAGGGATGAAGCACCCACAACTTCTCTGGGCAACCTGTGCCAGTGCCTCTCATATGAAGTGAGAGAAAAGATTACAGCACTGTTACTACAGGAGCACTTTTCAATCAACTATGATTACTTAAAAAAACACCAGGTCAACTGGGTACTCATTTATATAATAAAAATAACAGTTAAATTATCTATTATCTGCTGCATGAATTCTGTTTAGTGTTAATTACGTAATTATTTCATTATTATATGCACTCTAAGAATTTCAAGACACAGCATTTTTTTAATTAACACTCTAATATGTTATTCTTAGAATGAATAATTATTAAAATGACAGTAAAATACACTTGATATATCTGCATTTTGAAACCTACAAAGGCTACAATTTCTGTTTATAAAACAGAGATCTGTTGACTAAACTTGCTGCTTCCTCAAAAGCAGTTTCATGACAATTCTACATAAAGACCTGATCTGGCAGTGAGCAACGAGTCCACAGTGGTTTCAGCCACTGAATACAATAGTCATTTTTACAGTGTTGGCACCACAGTGAAACCAAGAACAGATGAACAAAGCTATCAGAGCAGTGTGTAGCCAAGTAGTAAAGATTAAAAAAGAGGAAGAGGTGTGCTCCTGCAAAGCCATTGTGCATTCAGTGCTGTAGTAAATCCAGCAAAACCAGATACATATTAAAGGCAAGGGACTGAAGTCATACAGCAAACAAAGCTGTCCTTGTTTTGGAGACTGATTAGGGGGAATAAAGAACCAATTGCCTGCAACGCATAAAAACTTAACGATTTGCCTTCTATTTAAGCAACAGTGCTTAAATTAGGTAAATATTCTTATGTGCTTTAAAGTGGGTGTAATAAATTCACAAGCTACGCTTTCCCTGATGAAGATGGAAAAGGAAAGCATTACATCAACACTGCTGTGAATATGCTTCCATCAATATTTCCAGAAATTTTATGTTCTTGAGGTAAAATAATACCATATAGATCATCTTTGTAACTCTTTGCTTATGATCTGGATGAAAAGTCGTATTTCCCTACAGAACATCATATTTGCTTCCCTGGACCGATCAAATCTGTATGTGTGACTCCAAAAGAGGTCAAAACAACATTAACTTGACCAGTGACACTTAAGTATCCCACTCCTGGAAGCCTGTAACTGGGCACATGCTAGAAAATGCTCAAAAAAAAATACACATATCCCTCATATATAATGCTGTATTTTACACTTAGAAAAAAAATTACATTACGTGAAGTGTTGCCCAAGACTGAATTCTTTATTTCCAGCCAGAAAAACATGTGCACCATTTCTGCCATGAACTGACTTCCAGTAGCAAGAAAAAAAAGGAGTCCTGAAAAGGAACCCCTTGTTATGTTCTCATGCATTCCTGTGATTCATTGTCTCTATTCTATGGTTAACCTGCTAACACACCTACAAAAATGTCTTCCAGGAAAAAAAGCCTGGTTCCATCCCTTATGTTACATTTCTGTACAGAAGTATTTAATTCTAATGACACTTCATTTATGAAAGCTATAGCAGAACTATAAAAGTTAGACACTTATGAAATTTGTACATACAAATGAGTAGAACTGAACTTATAACTGAACCAGCCTATGGCTTCTCCAGAAAAAGAAAAGAAGAAAAAACTCAAATCCTTCATTAAGTTAAACAAGCAAGCCCCTCAGAAAGGCTTAGGTAACATTCTCTGTACCAAAACAGGAACAGTTCTGCCCCTGTGGGAAAGAAGTAGAACCAAGATAGGAACTACACATTCCCCAGAAAGGCAGATTCCTGAAATGACAAACATCAAAAGTGGCTTCCAGCATCAGTCTTCAAGTCCTGCTGATAGTCACAAACTCTACTAACAGGTCCCTTCCATCGTGACCTCGACACTCTTTAAAAAAAAAAAAATTTCCAAAAAAGTGTTGTTATTTTTACATTTAATTTTGTATTACCACAGGTACATGGTTAATTCAAATGCTTCCTACCTTTTTACCGCTACATGCTTTGTTGTTTGTACAGTACACACAGAAACTATAGCGGTATTTAAAACACCAGCAACACAAACTCCATGACAGGCAGTTACCTACATTTTAAACACTTTCTTTCCAAAATTCCCTATTTGTGCATTTTCTTACAAACACACGTGTCACTAATACCATGTGATTTCTGCAGTCTATAAAGAGGTGCCTCAATCTCTTCAGTACCAAGACATACACACTCAATGAACCCTCAAGAAAGTTCCTATAGAATAGTTACACCTGCAATATTACTATCACTAAATACTTTGATTATGATTATGATTCCTCATAGGGTTAAAATGATAATAGAAGTAAAAGCAAAATCAAGCTGATGCAGCTTTTCATTTTCTGAAATAGCCTCACATTTTCTACCTTCAATGAAATAAAACCTATAATGGTGCCTTCTTCATAATTTCACTAGATCACAGGAAAGCTGGTGGAAAATGACCTCTGATGGACAGACTCAAAGTGAGGTTCCTGCTAACACTAGGTCAGGACAGCTGTGCCTTCATCGAGCAAAGTCTTGAAAACCTTCAGGGACAGAGGTCCTGTGACTTCTCTGGGATACCTGTACCTGCTGCACTACCCTCCCAGTGGACACGTTTTCCCTCACGTTCGACCTGAGACTTCCAAGCCACAATTCCTGGTCTCACTCTTTGTTCCAACAGCTGTCACTCAAAGACAGCTTGGCCCTGCCATTTCTGCAGTTCTTCAAGTAGTTGTAGACTTCATTATAATACCCTCTTAGCCTTCTCTTCACCAGACTGAACAATCCCAGCACTCAACCTCTCTTTGCCCATCATGTGCTGCAGGGTCCTTTATTATCCTGACAGTCCTTTGCTGGGACCTTTCCAATTCTTTAGCACCCCTCAAATTGTGAAGCCCCAAACTGGGTGCAGTAGCTCAGGTGTGGGCCCAATAATGCCACACAAATGGAAATCACTTCCCTTGATCTGTGAAATATGGTAGAACACAGAACTGACAACTACCAGAAATTCCAGATTAGTTGGTATTTCCAAATCAAAGGCAATGAGTCACTCACTCTTTCTTCAAATCCCGCCTATATATGGTATAGTATCATAAAATTTGATGACATATGATTTGTAGTATTTTTTACTCAAAAGAGATGAGCTCAACACTGACATCAATTTTTTTGCTGAAACCCTTGAAAAAACAGGGAGGGATGTGCAGAATCTTACACACAGATACTTTTGCAAAAAATAACTTGTGATTCACCACAGTCTTCCAATATCAAAAGTTAAAGATACTGTGTCGTGCAGCTTTACTCAGAACTAAATAAAGCCTTTCAAAAGAACTGCCCTGGTAAAATGATTTTAAAAATGCAAGTCTAAATTAAGTAAATAATAAAAAAACCCTAAACCAACAAGGGTAAACTATGTAAGGAAATAACCAGAACAAGAGTAAGGTTTCAATTGGAAGAAAATCACCCACAATCTGAAAATATGTTGGGATCTGTGAGCCCTTTGCAGAAAACAAACAAAACACCCCAACAAAAACATGATGCCAACTTTCACATTTTCCCCCGGCAGTAAAATAATTTTGGAATTCTTCTCCTAAAGTGGATGATCCATAGCAATGCCAGTATTTATTCAATATTCTTGCCCCTTTCAGTGCCAGAAGTAGGCCAAGAACTATATTCAAAACACTTCTTTATTGGCTACAATTTTTACTCATTGTCACAGACAAAAGTATTTTGCAGATGATCTTTACAGCTTTCTTCCAGAAGAACAGGTTGGGGTTCTAAAGGAAACTGCAATCCTTCCTTATCAGCTTATCTATTCAGCTTCACAGTGGCTTGGATGCATACAAACCTGTGTATCAACACATATATAAACCTAGTAAGTAAGGTGTAGCCTATTAGAAGGCTGTAGAAATCCTGGTAATCACTTTCTTTGTGAGGGCATTTCTATAGAAATGAACTACAAGTAAGTGAATACAATATATGTTGAATGAAATCTTGAAAAGCAACTTCAAAGAGACATGCACTGTAAGCACAAAGCACTGTCCTTTAAATTGTTTTAAAAAACACTCAGTACGTTACAGGAAAGCAATCTGGCTTTAAGAAAAGTCAGATGAATAACATGTATTGGTTTTTACTGTGTAGTAAAAAACTGATCACTGTTCTCTTCCTGAGAAATGGAGCACTTAGAGATATTTGGTGAGAGCAGCTAACTAAAAATCAGATATTCAAGCCATGCAAAGAAAAATAAAAGAAAGAAAGAAAATGCATGGGATGCAAAGAGAGCAGCAGAGGAAATGGACAGTCAAACTAACTATGGTGTGAACTGTAACAAATTAAGAAAAAAGGAACAGGTTTTTTACCCTTTCCTCTACCAAAAGCTCTGAGTATAACAACTAAGGGTTGTATTTGAAAATAAGTCTATTTACAGTGATATATTTTTTAGACCTCAGTGAGTCTACTACTACTACTATCTTCTGAGAGCATCAAGTACTCTTCCACATGGATTCTCTAAAATGTACAAAATAAACCCTTTTATGTCTAAAGATTTTCAGCCTTCACCTTTTTCGTATCTCTGCGATATGAAAGCCAAGTGAACTGTAGTAGAATCTGTCAACATGTAAAATATCCACCATTAATCCAGTAGATCACGTGGCCACTTGAACAGTGACAAGGTGTCAATATACTTCATTAATATGGTTGAATTACAACACTGCAGAGATTGATGACACACAGTATGCAAGTCCATGAATACTAATACATAAATCCAATAGAATTTAGCCTAGATTAGATTTGCTAGCTGTCAGGCATCGTTACCTAGCATTAATTTTTCCCCCTATTATCAAACCACTGCAGAGATGCACACAGACATAAAAAGCACTCGAGATGTCCCTGCCTATACATGCTATGAGTATTGAGTAGCCTTACGGAAAGAAAGCTATGCCAGATAAAAGTTTGTCTTCTGAGCTGGTGGCTGCTCCATCATATACCACAAATGCTCACAACAGCATCAATTGATAAACACATTAGCCTAGGGAAGCTTTCAAGCTTGATTGTTTTTGTTGCTGTGGTAAAGCAGATACCATTACTGTAAGACATTAGTATATATTTTTTTAAATTATTTGTTCAGACAAATAGTCCTTTAAAAACATATTTGGTGCCCAAAGGGCTCACAAGTTAAAAGAATAAAAACTTTAGATCAAACCGAGTGTTAAATTAACTCTTTTTAAGCATGGTACTGTTATGCCTAAGTTTTCTTCCTACATAGTATTCAAACTGTACTGCCCCACAGATTACATGCAGACTGTTGCTACTAACACCACAGAATCATGTGGGTTGGAAAGACCCTCTGGAGGTCACCTAGTCCAAACTCTTGGTCCAAGCAGGTCAAAACAGATCTGGCAGTTCAGTGCCTCATGCAGTCCAGTACTGAGTATCTCTTAAGATGTTCTCCATACTCTCTCTGTGCAATCAGCAGCAGATTTTTCTTTTCTTGTCTGTTATTGGCTTTTTCTCATGTTGCATCTTATCCATGTGCCCTCTTGTCTTTTCACTGTGTGCCTAGATGGAAGAGCTTGGCTCCATCTGCCCTATACACTTCCATTAAGTAGCTGAAGACAGCACTAAATCTCACCTTGGCTTCTCTTCTCAAGGCTGGACAAACCCAGTTCTCTCAGTCCACCTCTGCTGGACTCATGCCAGCGCATCACTGTTTTTCTTGTACTGGAGACACCGAGAGTGCACACAGTGCTCCAGGTACAGTCTCACAAGGGATGAACAGAGAGAACACTCACTTCCTTTGGCTTGCTGGCTACACTTTTTCAGTGCTCTACCATGCAGTTGGTTGTCTTTGCCACTCCTGACAAACAAAGTTCTTACCCATAAACAGGCCATCCCACAGAGGTACCTGTGCAAAAGCACTCAAGGACAGAGACTTTTTAGATTTAATCATAAGCGTGGAGACATGATGGGCCCTTTACCTCTCAGCACTGATGTATGTGACATTAATGGAAGATGCTGACATCAGCTTCCTCACATACAGCATCCTGTGCTCACACTCCTGTGCCTCAGAGAAAGACAGGATGTGGAAAGTTGGACAAAGATAACTTTCAAGACCAAACTGGTCTCGCAGAAGGCAAAACTTCAAGGTAAAAAGTGTTTCCAAGGATTAATCTTACTATTCCATTACAGCTCATACTTTAATACAATTTACAAATGCAGCTTCCTCCCAGGTAAGTTATCTAATATTTACTTTATACATCATGGCTGCCCCCCAATGTTTAAGGAATGCAATACCAGAAATAAACAAACAAATTAGAAAAAAAATATCGTTAAAATCCCCATAAACCTGGATAGAGGAGAGGTGCAAAAAAACCCCAAAAAACCAAGTCAAACAAAAAGCACAAAGGAAAAATAAAATAAAGAGTACAGAAGATGGAAAGAGTTTGTGAAAAACAGGTTTAGATTCTTATGCAGAGATAAGAACTTGCTCCACATTCACTTACACATCTGCATCTTTGTGTCTTAATATTACAAATCTAACACAGAACAACTCAAAACCTTTAAAAAAACCCCCAAAACTACAAGAAAATTCACAACAACAATCCACAACCAAAACCACAAAACAAAACAACACTAAACCCAGAAAACGTTTATGATCTCTTAACTCAGTGACCTGCTACCTTGAATTGTAACTATAACAATATAACACAAGTGCAATTGAAAAACAACCAAAATTTCTCAATATCCTGCCAAGCCTTTTCTTTAGACCCAGACAGCTAATGCAAACCCTCAATTATCCTTTTTTCAATCAATCTATTATTCCTGTTGGCTCCTATTTTCTTCCTGATGAGCCCCTACTCTCTTGTTTGCTACTTCTCCCTTTCAGAAGTTCCTTCACAGCTTCAAAAGGTTGAATTTTACTCTTGGAGCAAGGAAGCAATACTCCACTAAAGGTAGAAATGTGTCCTAGCATCAGTAGTCAAAATGAGGCTCAGAAAAAGACTAGAATACTGACAGAACTTCTTAAAAAGATACAAAATCATTTCAGTGAAAATTCACTAGATCAAAATGCAGTGGTTGTGGTACAACCTGACAAAACCATAATGCAGCTAATCACAAGCTAAATATTATGGAAAACATGGTTTGTATTCTATTGGAGGTCGAGAAACAAGAAACTAGCAATGGCATTATCAGATTTAAATTATAATCTTCAGTAAAGTCTGAAGCAAGACCTGTGATTTACCTTGTAAACCAAACTAGTCATTAAGGCTTAAGACCCTGCTTGTTGTAACTACCAGCAAGTCACTGACCCTTTTTGGTTGCTGAATTTGGGTTTATAAGGACTTAGTTGGCACAAGTGGAATTCCCCAAACATATTACTGTACAAAAGAATATGATCTCCAGCACACAGATGCACACAGCAATTGTCATTCAGTTTACAATGCTCTTCTCCACGTGGTGTAAAAGAAGAACTTTATGCACACACAGGTTGCATACTCATACATAGTTTTACCCTGAAATAGGAGAGGCTAGAGTTACAACATTTTATTTACATTGTGACACTTCTGCAGCATTGTTTTAAAATCATGACTATATAAAAACTTACTTTTTAAACATAATTTCACAAACTTTAATCACAAGTTTTCACCCATTTATAGCAAAGTACTTGCTAAACCTAGATTAGTAAAAACAAAACCGTGTTCTTACTTTAATTCCTTTGTATGCTTTTTTTGACTCAGAACTATTTTTTGTATGAAATTCTCATTCTTAAAAGAAAAATCCAAACAAAAATAGAAATGGCTTAGACCTAATTACATTTCTAATATTTGTTATCACCACAGAATAGCTGTAGGAACCACTAAAGATTAGAAATGCATGCCCTAAGTTACATTTGAGATACGAGACCTCATTTTAAAACTTCCACAAACTATAAAGCAGAAAGGATCTTAAAGAGAGCAAACACAGAAAAGGTTGACAAATTGAAAACCCTGTCTGCTGGGGATTCACTTTAATTATTAGTTCTTACCTTCTGTGCTTAATCCAGGACTTGAAGTGAATTTTGCTACATCGACGATCTTCACAGCGAACTGTTGCCCTGTTTCCCTGTTGATGCATCTCCGCACGACGCTGAACGGACCCCTGGAACACACACCCAGAAAACAGGGATAAATAAATCATTCTCTTACTTGCTGAGCTACAGTTCTGTTATTTCTCGACAAAATTTCAACATTCAAGTGTAGTATTTGCACAGAATACACCCCTTGTCCTTGCTGCCCATTAAATGTAAAATTAATAGCTTTAATTACAGACCAGTGTAAAGAACACCAAAGGCGTTTTGTATTTGCATATATTAAAGACATTCTCCTACCCTTCCACTTTAGAAAGGCTATGCTCTTAAAAACCTTATGTAATATACTGACATTATAATTAAATTTTAAAAGGATTTTATTTTGATGCTTAATCCAACTAGGGGGAAAAAACAGAGGCGAGAAACACATTCCTGCTTTCAGTCCTAAGCTACAGTTTAGAAATTACTATTTGAAACAACAGAAGGGATAATGGACAGCAATAAGAGTAACAGAATTGTTGAGTCATGCTGTGTGGGTTTATTTGTCTGTTTGTTTTACATAAACTAGGTTTATTTCAAGTTTATTTGACATCATTGGATATAAACAACCTGCATAACAATACTTCCCAATCCCACAAAAGCTTTTGATTTTCTCTCACCCATGGCACTTAGAGAATCCCCACAGAAGTTACAGATAAAGAGATTAAAATTAGTTCAGAGAGATGTTAGTATTGCACTCAACTAATAAAAAGCTAGTTGTTTTTTAAAAACTGAAATTACATTTGCCAAAACACGAGTTACAACAATGGCAACCCTTTAAAAACCCCATCACCAATATGTATTTTTGGAAGCAGCTTTTAGTAGATGGTCTAAGGTCTAGGTGCCTTGACTCAAAATATGGAATCTTTGTCCAGTGTTAACAACAAACAGTTCAACTGGATAATTACAGTAGGTCAAGCTTTTAAACATGAAAAAGTAATAGGTTATGAAAACAGAATAGGATAGTTTCATGACTGCACTAGCTGTGGCAAATCAATCCTTTTTAACTGCTGCTTATTTATTGAATGACACGTGAGTTCTAAAGAAATCTATTCCAAAGTCTTTTCAAAAAGACGTGAGGGAAGATTTGAGGATTGAAAGAAGTTTGTTCAGAAGTTCATCTATTGAGTGAACATTCACCTGCTGAGTGAAATAATAAATGCTATAATACAGCTGAAAAGACAAATTCTTCCATTCAAACAGTGAAACGGAAGTTAGTGGACACATTTCTGAGCAATGAGATTTCAAAGCAACACAATTCTCAAAATAAAAGGTACCCCGAGGAGGCAGAAGTGTCCCTCTGAGGGCACTTACAAACCTTTATAACTGGCTTTTGGTATTCCTTTACATACCAGATGATTCAAAGTGTGTAATTCATCACACAACCAAACCTGTACTCACATAGCTAAAATCCAGTTTTTGCACTCTTTCAACAACATACTTGCGGGTATTTCTTGAAATAGGATCATTTCTGACACAGAAGATTAATATCAAAACATCAAAAATGTATCCCAATGTAAATATTCACAACCGAGGAAAATATTTATTAGCCAACTATGTATATGTGAATTATGTTGATGTACTCAGACAGAACTAACTATACAAGAAAATGCATGTTTTTTCTTTTTCCTTTCCTTGCTCCCAACAAACAGTGAAATCCCCCATACTGATGGCTATTTTCTTTTCTGAATCCATGCCCCACAATTATTCAGTATCTGGTCATTTACCAAGAGGTTACCACAGATATTTTTAAAAAGATGTTCAATTAAGCCTCTGATACATAGAATTCCACTTTCATCATTAAATGAAAAGGGCTCAGTTGGCTTCATTTGGCATTGGATGGATACAGCCATTGATTCAGAATCCACCCCCCTCCACATTTCACAAAGTAATCTTCTATGGAAAAGTTACACTTTATATAGATCTGTGTCACCTTCTTATCCCAAGTTTCTCCTTACACTTTTAGCATCTGTCAAAGTAAAATCGCTTTAGAATAGTATAAATACATTTAAATTATGGTAATTTAAAACATTGTAAAACCTAAATCACAGCTTTCAAATAACTGTGGCAACAGTTGTTTTAATTTATAATTGCTATAAATTATGAGAAGCTAAATGTATTTAATTAAAATGATCCCTTTTTTTTCCCATTCCCATTCCCCCCCCCCCCAAAAGCCTTTCTGGAGACATTAAATAATGCTTTTAACGTATTCTGATACAGACTGGGAGATCACTAGAGTATAGAGATGCCTGACAAGACCATATCCTTATTTGTAGGTAGATCCCCAATTTCTGTTCATTCACACAAACTCTATGAATATAAGTATTTCTTGCTGTTGGTTGAGCTACTTTTAGATTTCCTGGTTTTGCCAAGTCTGGGCTGGAGAGTTTGCCCAGCCACCAGAGTTTGTGTACATGCTTTGAGCAGAGAAGAAGAGAGAGCTGGAGGAATCACAAATCCAAATTAGCCTACAAACTACAACTCCAAAGGATCAGATCTGAGTTCACCCCAGCTTTCTCTCTTGCAACCACGCCTTGATTTCCTTTTTCATTATCTATTAACATTTGTAAAACCCTGACTTCAATGATTTGCTTCTTGCACATTTAGTCTGGGACAAAAAAAAGGTGTTTTATTCTAGTTCTGTAACAGAGAGGGCAGAGAGACATCCCTGTAGTCTCAGCTTTTATGGCCATATTGAAACTTCACTGTGGTTTTAACTTCTCTACTTAGAATGAGGAATGTCAAAGACTTAAGTAAGTGAATGGGGCCACAACGCACAGAAAACAAGAACTGAGGTTTGAACTAGATGATCTTTAAGGTCCCTTCCAAACCAAACCATTCTGTGATTCTATGAATTCAGTGATGCCCACAATTAACGTATTCTATTCAAACACCACCCCAATTTAGAGTTTCACATAGAATAGAAAAGTTTTTAAACACAATCTGAACATTCAGCTATTTACAAACCTCATATTTATGACTTTTTCAAAACTCTCTCATACTCAAGCTACAGACAGCCTCAAAATAGTGTGAGTTACACAATACATTAGATGAATACAATCCATGATGATGGTAGCACAATAAAAGCCTGAATTTTCCAATTTTAGGTAATTTTAAAACACTCATAAGAGGTGCCTTCATCAATTAAGCAGACACCACCACTTCCACATGCCAAGTAACACAAAGGAACTTTTAAATAAATTACAGTTGCAGTTAACTTTCTAACTTGTTCCTCAGCTGCAATGGCACACAGCAAGTTTACAAATTAAGTCATAACAGCCCACGGTGATGCCGTATAACCTGAGTCAGAAAACAAAACTCCGTGTGCTTCCTAACACAGTAGTTTCAAACCTTATTTGGAAGTAACAAAAATCTTTCAGGTCACCCTCAGTCTCAGCACTGAAATCACACTCTTTCCAGCGAGGAAAGGGACTACAATAGTTCATGTCTCAGATGAGACAAGGAGCTGTTCAACAGTTGTGACTGTAACGGGGAAATGTGTATCACATCCTCACTAAATGACAGTTTCTAAAGCTCATTTTACCAACCCTGCAGCTCAAATTCTACAGATCTAAAGCACAAAGGTGACACAGATTGGGGAAGGAACAACTGTAACCCCAGACACACATCATCAAAGCTGTTACAGATTGGTAAGACTACTTATTTATTTATTGAAACAGAGAAACTGAGTTGTTGTGTAATAAGACTTCATCTTCTAAGTCATACAAACTGTAATTATAATGTCATGCGCTTTATATTTCATTTCTCTCTGTGCTACCCCTAACAGACATACCCGCTGACATACAGGAATATTTGGTTTCAGATCCATCCTCTCCCCACTACGTGCTTGCAAAAATCTTTCTCTGCAGTCAACATGCACACCACAGACTACAGTAACTCAAACTATGAGGCTCATTAAAAGACATAAGTAGTAAGGACAGATGATTTTTTTCACTGATATTTTGTCAACATTGGCAGCAGCACATTCCAACATCTGGAACACTGGGAGCTTTACCTGCAATATATGCCAAAAAACAAAATGTATTTTCTTAAATTGAAGCTGGGATGCATGATGGATTTTGCTGTCTACTGCAGATGGAAATCGAAGTGATACAAAACATTATTGATGAGGTTCGCAAGTACATACAGGCCATAAAAAGTGGATAGGAATGCTGAAGAGGAGTCTCATAACCAATTTTTTTCATGCTTCCAAAATTTTGAGTAAGCAGGGCAGGGCCTGATGTAACCTTAACCCTTGTGAAACTATTTTCTGGTGATAACTTCCCTGACTAGCACAGAACAGTTAATCACAGGTAGACACAAATTTGAAGAAAATCAATTATTAATTACTTTATCCTTCAGGAGTACAACACTTGAATTAGAATAAAATCCCAACAATATGAGACCACCAAAGCCTTTTTTATCATCTCCTTCACTTTAAATTATTTTACTTAGTTTATGTTATTGGTACTTCAAGGACATAGATTACAAACCAATATGTTGCAAACTATCCTTTTATACTAAAATCTTGTTGGTTTATCTGACTGCTTTGCTTCTTTTCTCCTTTCCTCCAATCCCTGTTGCTGTGCAAGAATGTGTGGTTGTGATACAAATATGCCTTGTTGATTCTTAACAAGCACAAACACTTGGAACTGTTCCCTTCCCATGTCCCTCAATGAACAGAGCTGACCTGTGGGAATGAACTTCCTATAAAGACACTTTCTGAACCCTTATGCTTCTGAGCCATAAAACTTGAGATTTGAGGTCATTTACATATCAGATCACCAAGAATTTTGCTCAACATCCCAAACGAATCTCAATTTTTATGAAGTGAGGAACTGGATACAAAACAATGCATTTTGGCTCTCTAATTCAGTTTCATTAATTTAAGTTTAAAAAAAAAAGGTAAGAAACACAAGTTAAACATTTTGCCAGAAAAAAAAAAAACCCAAATAGCAAACAACATCTCTTCCAATGAACAGTGCTCCTTTAAAAATGAGCTTCCATTTGAAAGTAAGAGGGCCTAGATTCCTTTTCCTTCTTTAACAGGGCTTAACTATTAAGAACTTGAAACATGCAACAAAGGTCTTTAAGTTACCTTTATTCAACATTTTAAATGAAAGATGAATGTTTCCTTAAAGGGGCTATGTCAGTTTGTTGCAATAAGATATATGCAACTATAAATGTGAAGACACATATACCCAGATTTTTTTATTTATTTTTATTTAAAGGCTATGCATTTGCTTACCTAAGCAGCAGACAACAGTGCTTTGTGCTAATGTGGTTAATACTTTCAAAACAACTGTATTCAAATTGATGGAAATTACTGGAAAGAAAGCAATTTGCAACCACATTTTAAAGAGATAGATCTCTTTCCCTCTTCATTCATCCACATAATTTATAATACATACTTGTTGTCTAAGTTTGCCTTTAATTGAAGTGAACCTCTTTTGAAAATTAAGTATTCCCAAAATTAATTAAACCTCCAATTAGCACTATATCAGCTCATTTGTACATGGAACTGCAGCTTAAGATAGTGACAGAACCTTTCTGTAAACTAGCACTTTGGATTAGAGGGCACTCACATTTAAAAAGCCATTACTGGCAATGTTGGGTAGACATTTTTTGGTTTATTCTCAAAGGCAAATTTAAAATAATGCATTATGACGACTGTGGCACAGAAGAACATTTGGGCTGAAGATCTGATACTTCTTTAGAAAATTCTATATCCCAGGACAAGCCACAAAACTGAGTTCCCAGGCAGCAATATTTCTACCACGAGTACTTTTCAACAGCTCACATCTTTGAAACCAAGTCTGTGTTTTAACTCAGCTTTAGGATGAAACCTACAAAGAACAAAGCACAAGACACTGGATCTCACCCCAATATGAATACATACTTTCTAATATCAATCCAACATAAAAAGAAAGAATATAGACCACTGAATCTTAACCGTTTCTTTTTGTCCACAAGAAAACTACAGAAAGAGTAGCCACTCCAGTGCCTGTGAAGTGGAAACACTCCCCAAGAAAACCTTAGGTTATGCTTAGAATTCATGTTGCAATCTGAAAAAAAAAATTACTTTCTATTTTCAGATGTTCTGGTATAATTCATAGGTTTGCTTACATGGTTTTGTCACTATAACAGCAAAATACAGGCAGAAAGAGATTTCTGCTTTCCTGTCTTTCCTATCTCCAAGCTGCAAGGAGGATAAGCCATCCTTAACTAATCTGTACAAACAGAAATGGTAGGCTTGTGGCCTGATTTTTCTTCTTATCAAGTAAAAAAGTAAGAATGATTTTATCAGTCATTCTATATATCTGTCAAATCTCTTTGGCATACATTCACTATAAACAGATGCTGATATGTAAAAATATCTTTAATGTATCTATAGTTTGTAAACAACTCTTCTTTTACACTGACTGGCTGGGATGCTGAGGGGATGGAAAAGGAAGAACATTAAGATAAGATGCTCACTAAATTCGCTATTCTATTACTATGAAGTAAATATTTCAGCACCAGTCACGAACACCATTCTTCACATGCAAGTGATTTAGAAAATATTTTTATGTTCACATATAGAACAACAATCCTTCATTTCCTGAATTCCATAATTATCTGTTAACATTGACCTTATACTTGTAAATTTTCCCATTTTATTCACAGACTCATAGAAGAGTCTCAGCTGGAGGGTACCTCTGAAGGAACATGCTTAACAAATTTTATCAGAACATCTGATACTGTGTTAATTTTTTTAATAAGAAAACAGAAGAAACTACCTCACTGTCTGAAAACAACCATTTGCAAATAATCTCAGCACGCAGACAGGCAAACTCTGTTTTCAATAATTATTGTAGTAATAGGTTCATGGTCTTAAAAGAATCGGTCTAAAAGCTGCAGCCGCAGCAGGTACAATAAGAGTAACTACTTTGTCAAGACCTACTGGAATAAGATCCAACATTACCTGTCAGGTGGCTTTCCAAGGGCCACACTTCCACAGGAAGGGCCATGTGACACACAAGATCACAGCACATCATTTCAAGCTCGTGTTTGGATGACACTGAAGCAGAAGCAATAGCTATTGACACAGAACGGTTCCTCCAGGAGACTGTCCTCTGATCTCCCTTGATTTTGTATTTTTCAACTCTTTAAAGGTCACTTCCTAGAGAATGGTCGAGACCTCAAGGACAAGTAACTCCTAGATACACTTCTTAAGGAGTTCCGGTTCTTGGCTCTACTGATTCCTTTTTTAACTCATTTCTTCCTTGATAATGTGTTTTCAATGATTCACTACTAATTTGCTTTTGCTGCTTTTGGACACTGTTTTCACCTTCCTAAATCAGCACATAGGTCAAAATACTGTGACAGCAGCATCAGTCTTCAAGAAAGTGACTGATTATTTGTGCAGGTTCCAGACAAATGAAAGAAGGAGCAAAAAAATATTTTTTAGGTATGTATGTACGAAGCATACATGGGTAAGTTATGAGACATTCCCCTAAATGAGAGACAAACAATTCTAAGGATCTCAGAAAATGGTACTTTCTCAACAACACTTTCTGGAACAGTTTTTTAACTGCTGGTGACAAAGAAGAACAAAAATTGGTTCATTAAGCTAAAGCATCCTGCCCCCTCAGCAGTAAAGAACTCAGGAAGCTGATTACAAATATAACTCTTTCCTGTCCCTCGGGTTCACCTTGAGGGACATGAGAATCTACATCTCATGCAAGAAGTGATTTTGGGCAGGTGCAGATTGGTCATCAAAGCACAGATACTATTTCTTGAACTGGGGAGGGGAGAAATAAGGAGAGTTTTGTGTAGTAAAAAATTCCCACTGTAAGTACTGGAATAAAGCATGGAATCAAAATCCCCCAAATTTTATTTTTACATTCAAATATTCTGTAATACTTCACAGAAAGAACCCCACCCCAGCAGCTGTATCAAAAGCATCAGTTCAAGAGTGTTCAAAAAAACTGATGCCATTCTCTTAACAGACTTCTTTAACAACTGACCAAATCTTTTGCCTGTTTCCCTTCTTTGTGAAGAAAGACCTAGTGCTCAAGATCACGAGGCAGTGAAGGGAATCTGGAAAAAAAATTATAAAACTACTTTAAGTATGAAATCATTCAACAGTGAGAAGGAACACAGCAAGAATGAACAAATGTATTAAAAAAAGCACTTTTATCACAGTGACAAAGGGGAATATATTAAAAATAATAGCTCTGCCGCCAAAAGAAAAGAGAGAGGTTGTAGAGCATCTTCAGGCTCATCAGCTACAGATGATGATCATTACTTTTCTCTTTTACTATTCACAGAACTTTTTTTATCCTATTCATGTACTAACATAGCCTTGTTCCACTGCAGGCTGTGTCTTCATGGTATTTTTTACATGAGAGTTCAGGCAACTCCCCGAGCTACTGTGCTGTCCTTGGGCAAATCAAAGGAGAAACAAAAACTACTCAAAAAGGAGAAACAAAAACTACTCAAAAAGGAGAAACAAAAACTACTCAAAACACTTAAGATAAACCAACTCTCCCTTTTTTTTTCCCCTTAGTGTTACATCCAGAGCAGGTGCTTGGTTTGGTTTAAAGCACAGCTACACCAAGAGCAGTGTCCAGACAGTCAAACCCAGGAACAACCTGTCAGGAAATGAGGTGCCTCAGCAGTGCTGCTGCTAAAACCAAACCTTGTCTGAGGACACAATGACTTCTCATATGGTCCTACAGCCACCTGTGGGACCTCCACTAATACATCTCACCTGAACTCATGCAATGAGGCAAAGGAACTCATCTAACCGAGGAAGTCTTAGGTAAATCCACATACAGCTGGCTCATGGCTCCAACTGTGCATTTGCCATGCAACTACAAATGCTTTCAATAACACAAAGCACACAGAGCAAGCTGAGAAAGAATGGGAATATGTCAGCCACCACTGCTGCCAAAAACTCCTTCATGAGATTACACCCTCAGGTGAAGGTTGATGCATTAACCGCTCCCTACGTCATCTCTCCCTCCTGCACTGTGGTTCTACTTTAAATTTCCACTTTAAGCTTATTAATGTCCACTTTATATCTATCAGTCCTGCTAACAAAACTGAGTTCACACACTATTCCCTCTACTCTCTCTCACTCACAGATTTAGCCAAGCCTAACAAAATGCAATTATTTTTTTCTTTTTATGATGGGCTGGCTCTCTCATTTCAGAATCTCTTTTCCTGCATCGGTTCCAGTTTTAATTTTTCTTAACAAAAGCAACCAGAACTGTGAGTAGAACTCCAGATGAGGTCTTAGTAAAAGTCTGCACAATGTTAATAATTCTTTCTTCTCTGCTGGAAATATTGTACCTGGTACAATCCCGTACTTGCCTTCTCCACACGCACATCATAGAGCCCCTACTACAGCTGCATTCTTCTGCTCAGTTGTTCCAACCAACTTGCCTTAGTCTACTCCAAAGGTTGTTACTAGTTTTTCTATTCTCAAGTGGTGGATTTTTTTTTAGAAGTTCATAATTTCCACTACTAAAGTCCTTTTTGGATGATATCCAGGTCCTCCTCTGCCTTATCTTCAAATGATGCACCAAAAAACCCAACAGCTTAACCAGTGCAGTTCAATTTAGCACTTTTATTTTATTTTAAAATAACCTGACAGACAACTAATCCAAAACTGGCCAATGTCAAACCTTCATTTTTTCACTACTTCCTCTCTGAATGCCCCATTTTAATTTCTTCTTTAGTCAATATGGAATACTTACATTTATCATCTTGTTATCTTTTTGTTTGTTTTAAAGAAACAAGCAACCCAAACAAGAGAGTAGTCAGAGGGAAGCACTGGAAGACCTGACTCATAGAAGGGGTTTTCTCATTGCTTGAAACACACTACCACTAATTCAACTGCCCCAGCACTACTGCCTTACAAAACTCAGAAGCTTCCTACAGGTTCATGACAATGCAGAAAGGTACATTTTACTTGCATTGGCCACTACAGAAATAGAGAAGAAACTTAACATTTTTAATGGAAATAACATCATTTAAATATTGCTATTATGTCTGTGGTAATATACGACAGTTTCTCAAAATTGGAAATGTATCATCTTTATTAATAGATGCAAGAGGTTCCCCATATCTGACTGACAACAGAACTCCCATTAATTTGCTGACACTACAGTTCCACTGCAGTAGTTAAGTCTCAAACTTGAAAGAGAGCAAACACACACATATACTAGAAATAGATACCTCCCACAAAGCCAATACCGGAATCTGAACTGGTTATCAATTCAATCAAAACCATGTCCTGTATAGCTCAATATTTAATTTTTGCTTTAAAAACAATAAACAGAAAAACAACTCGGTTCAGTTTGGGTGTCACTTACAATCATTGCCTCAAGGATATTTCTGTGTGCATGCTCTTTGGAACCAATAAACAGAAGTTCCTGAGGCAAAGAGAGAGACCAAATTTCCACGTGAGAAAGTTCTCCAGTGCAGCACTGATCAGTAAACTTAAATTATCCAAAGAATCTTGATCCAGACAGCTTCCTGTACTTCTTACAGGAGTGTGGCCTCTGAACTGCCCGACTTTAATGTGTTACGAAAATGAAAAGTATCCTGAAAAGAAAGTCTGTCCTGTTTCCAAAGTATGCAGATTAGTTTAACTTTTATAAGTTGTCATCAAAACCATTTATGAAATGAAGAAGAACATAAATACTTGAGGGTTTTTTTAAAGGTGTTGGAGGACTTCCAATATTTCAGAAATTGAATTTATGACCCACATCATCAGCCTTTAGGGTCATTCATAACACTTTAAATTACAGCAGGATTATGGGACTTATTAAGAACATTCAGCTGAATATGGGTAAAAAGTTTCTGGTTATGATATTTATAGAAGGTTGTTGAATTCACTTTCCAGGGCAGAAATGAATGAATTCTGACCTTTTGGAACCTGAAGCTTTCAACAATGTACTGAAATGAAAAATCTATCACAGGCAAGAAAATTTAGTTTCTCTTCTATCTGTATCTGTTAGGGTTCTGAACAGTAGTTTCTTGTATTTT
The DNA here is from genome assembly GCF_001715985.3 of Manacus vitellinus. NCBI lineage: Eukaryota > Metazoa > Chordata > Aves > Passeriformes > Pipridae > Manacus > Manacus vitellinus. Next base: position 3,692,695 of record NW_021940813.1, on the reverse strand, counting down.
TATATGTTTAATGCATATGAACGACTGATCAAAGTCAGGGTATATTTTTTTTCTACTTTTTAAGTACAGATTGCATTTCAACAGTCTAGATATCTCTATGAAAGGAATATTAGTCTTTATCATTTGTACTAGTTCAGCCTTTCTCTACACTTGAAACAAGTTAATTTTTTGTAGTTTATTTAGAAATATCATCTCTCTTGCTAATTTCAAAAATTAAACTAAAACTATTCTACAGTTCCACAGTTCTTGGAAAAAGCTAATGCAGCTACCAGAAAAGCCTTTAAAGCTAAAAAGAACTATTCACCTATCTGGACAGTATATATCTGGACAGTTCTATAACTACAGTAGGAAAATTACTCACTGTTTTATGTAAAAGTAACAAATACCTCCAAGTATTTAAACCAGCTTCCTATAAAACAACTGTTCAAGAATTTTAAACTCAGTTCTTCTCTTCAAGTGTTAATGTAAAGTTTAAGGTCTCTCCTTCACAAGATCTTGTCTTTAAAAAGACTCAACCATATAAAATATATCATATTAACGGCAGGACAATTATATATGAACTATAACCTCCTACATGACAATTATTAATGCACATGCAGCATAATGATAATTTCACAATTTCTCTATTGAAATAAACCACAATGTTTTCTAAAGAATAACCATTTAATTGAACTGTTAATAACATGAAACTAAATGTAAAGCTTTTACTTAAAAGCCACATATATTATTTTTCCTGGGTTTTTTTTCATTACAAAAGGAAAAGCTGCCTGGATCCATTTCCCAGTGAGCTCCAAGACACAGTTGTACTGAAGTTTGTGCCAGTACCACTGTGAGGATGGCACAGGGGTGCCAGCAACCTGCCAGGAGAGGACAAGGGTTTTAGTACTGCTTTTTAAAAAAGACCAAACAACAAATTACTCCTGGAAAATGAAATTAGCAGGACTCAAAGCATTAACTGTGTACGACCACATAAGGTGCAAACACTGAAAGATCCCACACTTCTGCAAGTGATGATCTGACCTTTGGGACATGGACGAAAATAGGAAGCTGAATCCATGGCCCAGATCAGGAACAGCATCTGACATTTCACCAGTTTCCAGTTGCCCTTTATTTACTTTCTTCAAGGTCTGACCAGTGAAATAAGGCAGCCAAACAACACCTTGGGTCCAAGAGTAGATTTCAGTTTGTTTCCTTACATATTCTCACACCAACCAGCAAAAAGTGCAAGTATTCTTTCAGTCACGTCAGGTCAAATTCAAATCAAACTAAAAGTGATTTCACCTGAAGTGGTAAATGCTGCAGTTCCTCATTTGGACCATAAAATCAAATTCCTCTCCTAAATTACTGTCTCAAAGCACCAAACCACCTGTGCACTTATGTCCTTAAAATAAAATAAAAAAAATAAATATCCAGTGACAGTGGCAGAAGTCCTAAAGAAGAATTAGGAGACTGTTCAATAAAGAAACTTGCTGCTGCATATTTAAGTCGTTCCCAAGTGTAGCTCGTTTGGCTGCCACAAGCAGCTGGTGGCAGCTGGTGCTGCTGCTGTCCCTAGAAAGGAGCCCAGCAGCAGAAACACAGCTTCCAGCTTTATCCTAGGCTATACACACCTGAATAAGCACAGCTCCACACCAACTTCCCTGGCAATACAAAGGCAACAACAGAGAATTCATTTACTCCTCTGGTTTGAATGATGGCACGTTCTCACAGCTATGAAGAATCCCAAGTATTCAAACAATAAGGTTACAAATTTGAACAAAACTAGGATTTAAAACTGCTAATTGCTTTAGGACTAAATGTATGTACACGTGAAACTCTACCATAGCACCCTCCTGCTTTATGATAGAAATTTCATTGTAAATTCAAGTCTAACCATATTTTTAGATGAATTGAAGGCTATACAAAACAGAACCAGAAGTTAACTGCTAACAAAGGCAACACGTACAAAAAAAGTGAATGAGGAGAAAGGAACTGGCAGTTGAAGATGGAGGAGAGGGAAATGGGAAGAAGAAATCAAATTATCATACTATTTTTTCTTTATTATGCTTCCTTAGTCAAAACAATTTACAGACAGAGAAAATGAGAAAGACAAGTACTACAGCCTGCAGAGAATACAGAATACTGCTCAACCACAGAATGCAACTGCCTGTTGACAGGGTTTTCAAACAGCTGTACAACACTACTTGTAAAGATATAAAAATATAAATACCCAACACCCAATCCTTTGGGTGAAACATCTATAAGTGAAAACCAAAACCCAGCCAAACCCAACCTCTAATGCAAGCTTATGGTGGTATTTATTCCCTTCAAACACCCATCCAGCGCTTTTTTGAGTCATACTAACCAGGCAACTGGTTATGCAGCTGAAGTTGGCAGCAAAGATTTATTTCCTTTTCTCTGGGCATCCAGTTTTATGTCTACGAGTATCCCCAAGTCCTTCCCGGCAGGGCAGCTCTCAATCCATTAATCTCCCAGCCTGTATTGCTGCTGAGGATAACCCTGACTTGGGTGCAGGACACTGCACTTGGCCTGGTTGAATGTCACATGGGTGGCACAGGTCCACTCCCAGACCTGTCAAGGTCCCTCTGGATGGTGTGTCTTTCCCTCCAATGAATCAACTGCCCCGCTCAGCTCAGTGCCACCTCCAAACCTGAGGCTGAACTCAGTCCCACCGTCCATGTAACCGATGGCAATAATAAATATTACTGTCCTGCAGAGGGACACCACTGCTTACTGGTTTTCACTTCAGACGTGGAAACCATTGGCTGTAACTCTTTGGATAAAGCCATCCAGCCAATTTCTGATCCATCTAACAGTCCATCTGTCAAAACCACATCTCTCCAATTTCAAGGCAAGAATGTTGTGGGAGACTGTACCAAAGGTGTTACAGTAGTCCAGGCAGATCCCTCGGGTAGCTCTTCCTTTGTCTGCTGATGCAGCCACTCCACCAGGAAGGCCACAGGCAGGAACAACTTGCCCTTGGGAAAGCCATGTTGGCTCTTTCCTATCATCTCCCTGCCTTCCATATGATGTGACATGTCCTCCAGGAGGTCCTACTCCATGAAGCAGGTGAGGTCTTTCTCAAAGAAGTGGAAGAACGCTCATGTTCACAGGTCCTGCTCCTTGTGGTGGTCTTTAAACACCCCAATACCTGCTGGAGGGACTAATCCAGGAGGCTTCTGGGGTGTATTGATGGTAAATTCCCAGCATGTGGTTGAGGAACAAATGAGGAGAGGTGGTCTGTTGAAACCTCACACTTACGAACGAGAAAGAACTCCAAGATCAGGGGCAGCACCGGCTGCAGGACCATGAGATGGTGGAATTCAGGATCCCAAAAGGAAGGAGTAAGGCAAAAAGTGGTATCACAACCCTAGACTTTAGCACAGAAAAGCACAGAAATGAGAGCAGGAGAGATACCTCTTGTAGTTTACTGGCACAGCTGGCTAGGCATTAAAAAAAAATTTAAAAAAAATAAAAAAAAAATCAAAGAATGATTGCAAATGCAGAGCAGCAAAAGAAAAAACTGATGTCAGAATTAAAAAACTGATGGCCAGAATTAAAAGGGAATTTTAATCAGGCTGCTTTGTATTTAGTCTTTTAGATACAAAATCTACTTATTCAGATAACTGTCAGAATGTTCTGCTTGTAACTCATAACTGTATTTTAGGTTCCAACTTGACTTCAGTATCTGTGTCATCCCCATTATAAACTCCCCTAACAAATTACAGCTTTACTAGAAGCTTGGCAATACCCTTGAAGACGGAAACTTTATTGGCTGATAGGACTAAAGTAAGTTTCTCAGTAAAATGAACATGTGGCAATATATTTAAAACAGTGATTACTGCATACCATGAGAAATTCCTTTACTAAATTCCCTGGCAAAACTCACTCAAAATAACAGGAATTTCAAGGAGATAGCCAAGCTATATCAAGCTTTTCCAGGGAATTTCAGTTGAGGTAGTTGAATGAGTACATTATTAATAATAGATATTGGCACACATACATGTGGTGCATCCACATACACCAAACCTCCCCCCAATATATGTTATATATATATATATATATGTATGTTATATATATGTTAACACACACAGTTAAAATGTGGTATGCCAAGGCAAATGCAATATATGTTCAAGTCAAATCTTTTGCAAACATTTTTGAAAGCTATTTCTCTGAAAATTAAGTGCCTCTGAGGCTGCATTACTGAGCCATCATTAAATAGCTCACATCATTCTTCTATATTTAATTCTACTGGAGTATTTATTCTGCAAAGCTCAAGTATGCAAGTCAGCTCATGGTCATAACAAAGTTACCATTTCATTCTGAAAAAAAAAAAAAGCCTTATAAAAGCATAATTATAATTCTTCGGTTTGATTCACTCTTGCATAAAATGCACACAAAATGTCTGAGGTATTGATTTTCATTACCTTAAAGTTACATATTTTAATTATTGTAGCACAAAAACATCTTATGTAATGGGTCAACAATGAGGCAAAACCCCAATAATTAAAGACCTGATATTAAATTTTATAGTGTTTGGAAGCATTTATCAACAATTCAGTTGCTGATCAGACAACGAATTAAGCCATCCTGTAAAAGTTATAGATGAGCAAAATTTATCAGAGACAGACTGTAGTTTGCTAAAAGACAGAGAAGTGCTCATGTGTATGAAGCACTTCAAGATTTAACTTCACAGAACAGCAAAAAACCAGTTTAGCACCAATGACTTTGATACCTCTTGTCAGCTGATAAAACCTCTTTCATTAGCTGTCCTATGTTCTTACTCTTTTCACCCATTAGCTAAAATCTGCACATTAGTACAAACAGAAAATACAAGGATAGACTTTTTTTTCTGTTTCTTGAATTTTTGGTTAGAATGCACAGTTATGTCCCATCTCCTCTGTTTCCCTATCCATCTTTCCCATCTATTGACAAAGGTTTAACTTCAGATCACAATCTTACAACAGACAGTCCTACACAAATATTTTGATCAATATTTTTATGTTATGCATCAGATCTTTATCTGGGAACATCAGGCTCTGAATTTAAGTTAGAAGAAAATTCCTCTACAGAGAGCAGAAGTGAAACAGCAGAACACATTTAGAATACAGACTATTTCCAACAGCTGAGTTACTTAAATCTATAGGCACAATTTAACCAAAATAAAGAAAAAAAAAGAAAATTATCAGAGTACCACAGAAGTCTCAGTTCCAATGTTCTTACAGAAAAGACGTGCTACAGGCTTTGAAAATTAGTTGAAATACATCGAAAGACTGTATGTTCACAAGAGCACACTGCAGGTGTGCAGTGCTCTGGTATTCATGTCCCCTCTCCCCTGATATCAAACCCTTGGTATCAGCTACAGAAGGAAATCACAGGGCACATCACTCCTTCACTACTCAGTTCTTTGGGAGATGTGAGTGAAATGCAGAGCCATAGGACCTTGCCATCTACCAACATGATACAGGAAAAATGCCCCCCCCTTTTTTTTTTTATATTTCTCTAAAAGACCCCAAACATTTTAAAAGCCACATCATAATCTGCCTAAATTAAGTTTCCAGTTGCTCTGTTGAGAGCAAAATAAGACCAGTTTGGGGGGAAGAAAAGAGCAGTTTATGGAGTTTTCATTGAGAATTTAAGTAGTCCTCTGATACCAGAGAAAAAGTTCCTGTGCTTTCATGTACACTGGGAATGAAACAAGGATATCACAAATTTACCAAGCGAGCAAATACAAATGGATGATCCTCTTCTCAAATGGTTGATCCTTTTCTCAAAGCATTCAGCTATGTGCAAAAAGTTATGCTGAAAGTTATGAAAACAAATAGAGCTGCCAGTACAGAACAAGTTAGAAGCTGCTCAGACCCCCTTCATATTAGAACTTCGTAGCAAGCTCTTAAGATTATTCTTCTCTCTGTGGTCATAAAGCTGGACAGAAACATGACACTTCTTCTGTTATCCCCCTTGCAGCACTCAAAACTACCATATTCTCTAGAAATCTTCAGAAAAAAGCTCCTTCAGTTAATGACTGATGATGCCTTATTAATGAAGGCACTTCCTATTACAAGAGCTACAGTTTCAGTATATGCTCTTTCCCACCTTTTTTCCTACACCTTCGTAACACAATAAAAGAGTTATCCATAAAAGCTAAAACACTAAAAAAAGTGAAAATTGGAAAAAAAACCAGTCACAGGTTATGAAGTACAGTTCCTGGAAATGCATTATTTTCCAATTAATTTTAAACTGCCTTACATGGAGCATCTTTCTTTGCACCTTATGATCAACACAGGCCAAAGTGTCTGACCAGTACAACTGTGGCTGAATGACAAAGCTAAATAGTCTTCACCATTCAGTAAAAGGCACATAAACAGTCACACTGCATCTGAACAGAAGTCTTTCAAGACTGGCTGCTTTCCCAGCAACCTTCCTTCCCAAGAGCAGCCAGAGAGCAGGTTTGCATCAACATAACAAACGGAAAACAAACTTACAAAAAAAAAAAAAAAAGTATAACCATTTTAACACATGCCTTACAGTAATTTAAAAGTAATCTAGATACCATATTGATTCTTGCAGCACAAGAAGACAGCTTTCCATGCTAGACAAGTATGCACCTCCTTTACACACAAACAGATTATTCTGGCCAGACTTCAACAACTCTTCCCTGTGCTCTGCTGCACCTCTGGAACTTTTACAAGAGCAGAAAAGCTGGGGAGATGCCAAAAGTGACTCCAGCTGCCACCTGGACTAGGGCCTGATGCTTGCCTTAAGATGAACTATTACACAGGTAGTCACCAAATGAGGAAATCCTGCCCTTCCAGGCACACACCTCTGCCAGGTTCTTCCCATTAGCATTGGCACTTGTGTGGCCACAGGAGTGAGACAGGCAAGAAATGGAACTAGTGAAAAAAAAACCATCATCACAAAGAACTGGGCTTAGATGAGTTAGTTCTCTTCTGCTCACTGGAAGGATGACCTCTTTCAGAAACAGATGTTACTTCAATCAGCTTGAAACAAAGAAAGGAGAGCACAATTTGAGTGCTTGCCAATGTTAAAGGACAAAAGATTGTTAGCAGAATCAGAAAGGTCTTAAAAACATTTCAAGAGTCTTATTTACAAAGCATGTTTGGCTTCTCTTTTATCCTGATACTGTTCTATTTTATACAAATTAAAATTACACTAAGATTACTCCAGTCAGAAACTTAATTATGAAAGTAAAGCTAAGATCTTACTCATATGAAAGCAAAATTCATGTTCCATGACTTTTCTGTCAAAAGCTAATTCACTTTTGCATAAAGTTTAGATGCAAAGAATTACCCCATCATTCAAAAATGCTTAAATTAGTTGAGAATCACACAATAGAAAATGCTGAAACAAAACCTTTTTGCTCTTCCTACAAACAGCTATTAAAATAGTCATGAAATGTTAATGCTTTAGTAAGCAATCAGATGATCATTAAAAAAAGTTCTCCAAAACATGTTTTTCATTCTCAAATAGATCACCTGCACTGCACTTCTGTAATTATGGAAGTTCAGAGGTTATTTTAGGCATAACACCTACCTGAAAAAAATCTTGCAAGTCACAGGCCAAACAGAAAATAATTTAAAGAGAGCAGTATTTGGCAAATCTTCCAATATGTACTCTCATTTATATACGTTCCTAAATGTTGTGCAGAAGAACCTTCTTTTAGAACAGAAGCAACTATTTAAAACAATCTGGTGTTACTTCCAACAAATTTCAAACCACCTGCATTTTCTACATTTGTTTCCACATTTGTTTTTAACCATAAAGTGCATTTCACAAGTTGGAAGGGACCTCTGGAGGTCATCTGGCCTAAGCCCCTGCTTCAGCAGGGTCACCTAGAGCCAGATGCCCAGGACCACGTCCAGGTTGCTTTTGAATATCTCTAACAAACAAGAATCCACCATCTCCCTGGGTAACGTGCCAATCTTGGGAACCCTCACAGTTAAAAAGTGTTTCCTGGTGTTCCAGTTTGTCTCCACAGCCTTTGGTCCTGCCACTGGGCATCACTGAGAAGCGCCTGGCTCTGTCCTCTTCGTACCCTCCCTTCAGGTATCTGTAAACATCAATGAGATCACTCCTGAGCCTTTCCTTCTCCAGGATAAACAGTCCAGCAGTTACAGTAACACCACAATATTTATACAATATAATGCACCATACATTAAACCACAGTGTTTTGTTCTGCTACTACAGGACAACCCAACCACGCACTAAGTTACCTCTTCACATCTCTGTTGATATCACTCAGTCAGGTTTGTGTGAGTCTTGATACACAGCCAACATCTGGGATGACACAAATCAAAAGCTGTTTGTCAAAAATCTTTTCCAGATGGGAAAACTCCTTTGTAAAAGTCACCATATTTATGCCCATCAGGATAAAAATGTGGTAAAAAGAACAAAATTCTGTAGTCTTTTTTGGACATCCAGCCTGGCTGCACAGGATGGTGCACTGAGCTAACGGTGCGAAGTCCAACACTCCAGCAAAAAGAGAGTCAGTTTGAAAGTTCTTCCTTGAAATGATAAAAGCACACAAGAGTAGTTTCAAAGGTGTTTATATAAGAGATAACAAATTTCTGCATTCTCAGGTGTCACTTGCATTCCCAGTTGGGTGTAACAACCCATCCCATGCGGTGCCTGATAAACCAGAAGTACAAGGCACTGCAGCTGAGCCAATAACTATCACCAGACCAACCTGTAAGGCACCAGCAACGCCTCTGACTTTGGGATGCACGGTCCCACTGTTTCCCATAGCCAAATAAAGCTCTCTTAACGTCAGACATGGCCCTCAGTACATCAGTTCGCTTACTCTGGCTTAAATGCTGTCTGTTTGCTGCCTGACTTTTGTCCACATTACACTTCAGAAGTCAGAGGCAGCCAACCCACAGAGCAGCACAGCCCTGCAACCTGCCCACTGCCACACAGAGGACCTGGAGCACAGGGGCACTGCCTTTAAGCCACCCTGTGTATGTTGAATGCCCCCCAAAGCAAACACAACCCCCAAAACCAGTTTCACTTCGATAAGAAATCACACTCTGGTAGTGCAAGACAGTGCAGAGGTTTGTCTTCAAGTGAAGAGCAAACTCTCTACAAACAAAGCATTAATAATTAAAGTTTTACCTTTGTTTTTTCTGGTTTGAAACATGACCAAACTGATAAGGTTTAAATCTGTCTGAGCTAACCAGTCAAACCCATGTGCTTTCCCTCTCTGGAAGACAGAGCTACAGTGAAGGTCATCCTGAAAGAAATTGGTTATCCCTTCCCTTTCCTACAAACTTTGGAGTAGCAATAGCTTCCTGTCTTTAAATGGCAGTAGTCAGATACCTAAAGCAATACAACCACTACCCATTCCAATATTTCTCCTAGTTTATTACCACTGCAAACACATGCTCTAAAATGTTTCAGTAAATCAATTTCTATCAAAACTTCAGTACTATATGTATCTGGAAAGAAAGACAACCTCAAGGACAATACCACTTGCCAAATTCACTAGGACACCTGAAGATGGAACAGAGAATCATTCAGATTGGAAAAGACTGCTAAAACCATCAAGTCCAACTGTTAACCCAGCACTGCCAAGTTCACCACTAAACCATGTCCCCAAGTGCCAAAACTACACATCTTTTAAATATCTCCAGGGATGGTGACTCCAACACTTCCCTGGGCAGCCTGTTCCAATGCTTGACAACCCTTTGGGTGAAGAAATGTTTCCTAACAATCCAATCTAACCCTTCCTTGGCACACCTTGAGGTCATTTCTTCTTGTCCTGTCACTTGTTATCTCGGGAGAAGAGACCAACCCCCACCTGGCTACACTCTCCTTTTGGGCAGCTGTAGAGAGCAGTCAGGTCTCCCCTGAGCCTCCTTTTCTCCTTCGGCTGTTCCTCACAAAACTTGTGCTCCAGACCCTTCACCAGCTCCACTGCCCTTCTCTGAACATGCTCCAGCACCTCAATGTCTTTCTTGTAGTGAGGGGCCCAAAACTGAACACAGGATTTGAGGTCTGGCCTCACCAGTGCCAAGTATAGAGTGACAATTACTGCCCTGGTCCTGCTGGTCACACACTACTGCTGATACAGGTCAGGATCAAACCAACCTTCGTGGCCACCTGGGCACACTGATGGCTCTTCCCCACCCCCATGGAGCAGCTTCCCAGCCACTCTGCCCCAAACCTGGAGTGTTGCCTGGGGTTGTTGTGACCCAAATGCAGGACCTGGCACTTGCCTTGTTGAACCTCAGAGCCCTGTCCTCGGCCCATCACTCCAGCCTGTGCAGACCCCTCTGCAGAGCCTTCCTACCTTCCAGCAGAACAACACTCCCACTCATCTTGGTGTCGCTTGTAAACTTTCTGCAACACCTCTCTAGTCAAAAAATCACTTCAAATTCTGTACCAGAGCACAAGTCTACATTAACAAGAGGTGCAGTGCAACAGGAATAGGTTGGCAGAACAAAAGAGTACTGAGAACCCAAATGTCTTGTTCAGGTCTTTCTCTGAACTAGAGCATTTCCCATGAACTAGTCCATTTCCCATGGACTGAATACCCATTAGTAGTTGGAGAGCATTATGTTCACTTTCAGAGTGCATTATTCAGTTTGGTTTAATACAAAACTAATTCAGTTCACACACACTGAGATCACTCTGCCATATGAAACTCAGCAAAGCACATTAAGGTTGGACTATCAAGAGACTTAATTCAAAAGAGCATTGAAGAAAAACCACCAATGGAGACACACCCATATTGCAGGTCTGCTGATTTAAAAAATATCTTTCTGTTACAAAGAAATCCAAAACTCATATTAGTAATACTGAAAAATACATCACATGCTTCAAAACAACCTACACTGCAAACAGAAAGGGATTAAGAGTGTTATATCTTCCCTGCACATTAGTTCTTGGGGAAAGGTATGCTCATTTTCAAGCAGTAGATTAGTAAATTCTGAAGTGTTTAAAAATGTTTTGACCAAGTCCAGAGAAGCAGTATGGCTTTCACAGTTCTGATAAATCCCCTTGTTAATACCCATCCTCTTCTTTCAAATACCATTAAGAGTTAAATTATGATATATATTGATGTCATTTAGAAACATGAAGTCATACTATTGTGAGGCAGACATCTTGAAAAAAACACTAACAAAAAAAAAATTAGACAAATGAAGAATTTTAACAAATAATAAACACTTAAATATTTCCCTTTGAAGAATTATTGTGAGAGTTCAATAAGCTCTTTCTCAAATTTATTTACACTGCCTAATTCATCTCTTGATTTTTTTTTTCCACAAAATTCACAAGGGGAACACTAAATTAACTTTACTGTTTAAGTGCTCTGGCAGCAATCTTCTAAAGATACTCCATTAGGAGATGCACCATGTAATCTATGGGCAGAAATAGTTACACTCTTTTTCAGATCTCCACTGTTAGACCTCAAGAGACCATATCTGGTTTTCTGTACTCCAACTTTTGTACAGTACTTCAGTTCTTCTACTGTTTGACTTTTTTTTTTTTTAATTGACTCTGGCTGGCTCTTCACTTCCTCTCCCTGTAATCACACCAACTGCAGTTTACACGAGTTGGGAAAACAATACTTATATTGCTTTTGGAAACATAATAATTTTGTACATTCAAATGTAACAAGTTAGAAATTGAACTCTGAACTTGCTGAACAGCCAAGTAAGAGGAAAGCAAAGCCCCATTCCCTGACTTTTTGTCAAGTAACACCACCTGGCTTACATATGCATTGCTCACAGATAGGCAGCTCTACACAGGTTTGGGTTTTTTCAGAGAGGCAGGGGGAGCAATCAAAAACTAAGCCGTGAACAGAGTTAACAACTATGCAGTTTAAACATGTGGATTTTGTATTTGAACTTATCTACTGGCTTTTTTTTAGGATCACAGGTATATGCTCTGACGCATAACACATACAGCTGCAGCATCTAGAGAGTAAGATGCATGCAACCTGTATGAAATCTATTCCCATTTACTGTAGCAGTATTTAAAAAAAAAAAAAAAGATATTTTAAGAAAATTACTTTTACTGGTTCACATTCTCACTGCTAATTAATATGGCACTATGTTGATAACTGTCATGGGTTAACCCAGCAAGTAGCTAAACACCACAAAGCCACTCACTCACTTCCCACCCTGCAGTGGGTGAAGGAGAGAACTGGGGGGAAAACAGTGAAGTTGTGGGTTGAGATAAAGACATTTTAATAGGAGAGAAACTAAAGAGAATAAATAAATAACAATATCCAAAACAAGTGATGCACAATGCAATTGCTCACCACCCTACTGAGTGATGTCCAACCGGTCCCCAGGCAGTGGCCCCTGGCCAGCTTCTCCCCTACTTTATACACTGATCATGACACCATATGGGCTGGGATATCCCTGTGCTCAGGAGGGCTCAGCTGTCCCAGCTGTGTCCCCTCCCAGCTCCTTGTGCACCCTCAGCCTCCTCGCTGGTAGTGGAGGGTGAGGAGTCGAAAAGGGCTTGACTTTGTGGAAGTGCTGCTCAGCAACAACTAAAAACACCAGCGTGTGATCAACATTCTAAATTCAAATCACTGCACTAGAAAGAAAGTACCAGCTACTAGGAAGAAAATTAACTCTATCCCAGGTGAAACCAGACAGCAACCTATACAGAAAAAGGTTTTCAAAAAATGAAAACTGGTCAAAAAATGACACATTAAAAAGTTAGTGGAATTTGTTTACCTGGGCACTACATGAGTTTGCAGAAGTTTTGGTCCCAGGAATTACTGTTCAAGTTACAGAGTTAATCTGCTTTTTTTCCCCCCTCAGTCCACATCAGTACTGATGTAAGAATGTAAGATATTTCAGCTAGGATGTAACTTCAATACATTGTGCAAAACCAACAAAAGCAGCATATAACTCATTCTGTTCTTCAGTTTGAAAAGTCAGACTCAGAAGCAAACAGCAAGCTGCTGTAACCAGGGCTCGGAATGAAGCCAAGGTATTGCACTGAATGCCTGATCAGCTTTGAACTGCAGAGCTGTGTACAGATAATACTAGTAAGAGAATAATGGTAGGTGTTGGAAATTAAAAACACAGTCTTGTTTTGCTAATAAAATCAATAAGCCAAGTCTGCCAAATATAACATTTTCTCAACTTATTAATAAACACAAGTACCAGCAGGGCACAGTTTTTATTTAAAAAAATGTAATTCACTGAAAAAAATTTTTATAATGAAAATGTCAACCCTAAGTTATCTTCAAACAGCCTTGAGAGACATGATATTTACTTCTTTGTATTTAGAAAAGACAATACAGAATTCTATTTGAACAAGGTATAACTCAATTTACCCAAAGAATTTGGACTGCAAGAGTATAGTAACCCATAATCCAGAAACAGTGAAATCTATTAAATGCCTATATATATGAATTATACTCTTACTGCTTATCTGAGTGACAAACTTAGTGTTACAAATGTTACAGAAATTAAGCAAATAGTTCCAGCAATAGTGTAACATGCCTAGGCCATAACAGCTATGGAAGAATAGTGTCTGCAGGAAGAAGTTACTGAGTTCTACTCGTACAGGTTTAAAAAGCATCCAGACAATACTTCCTCTAATGAGTCCTGACAGCAGAGTTTAATGCAACTCTAATCCCATAACAACTAGCATTTTACTGATTGCATTCCAATTTTGTTAGAATATTTTAGCATGAACAAGCAGTTGTTTTAACAATATTCAATTCCCAAGACACACACAAAGTCTAAGGCCAAAACGCTTGTTCCAACTAGTAAAAATTCTAGGCAACCAGTTGTTTTGTCTCAGGAACAGAATTAAGTAGCTCTCATTGACTCCCAAAATTTCACAGACAGGAATGATTACATTAAACAACACAAAGAGGGGCACTCTCTCTTCTGGTCCAGTTTGAACCATCTGTCAGTGACACGGACGTGCTAAAAAAGCTACACACAAAAGAGGAGTTTAGATAACCACAGTCTGAGTATCTAACAAAGAAAAAAAGATGCTACACTCAACAGTCACAACAAAATAAAGCCCCTTGCAGAGCAATGTATTTTATTTTGAGACACATTCAAACCTAAATACATAGAACTAAGTTCTACACATATTCCTTATGGTCACCTAATTCAATTAATGTTATTTCATTATTTGAATCACTGTGGAGCTTCTCTACACAAGGATTGAGGCTCTTCAACACAAAATGTGGACTAGTTTGTTGAGGTTGTATGTTGTGTTCGTGAGGTTTTGTTTTGTTGTGGGATTTTTTGTTAAATGTTTTGGGTTTTATGGGTTGTTTTTGTTTTGTTTTATGGTGTTTTTTAGATTGGTTTTGTTTGATTGTTTTTAAACAGACTAATATTTAGGTCACAGTTTCTGCACAGGAGTATTATAAAAAGCACTTTTAATTGTGCTTTTAGAAAAGCCTTTTAGTATTACTTTGAGGTATATTTTAGCCATTAAAGATGATGTATGGAGATCAGTTTATGATAATATACAGTATTAGCAAAGCAATTTTTACAGCATGCAATAAGGTTACCTGGAAAATGTACAGGAATTCCACAGGCACTTTAATGACTGTTATCTGGTACATACATCTACTTTTATGCAGTAAAAGTATCACAAACTATGCTTTGGTTTGGAACAGAAAGATTAACAGATCCATAAGGAATATAAGTAAAACAGTTACAGAAAAAGCTACAAAGAAGAAAAATTGAGAGTTAAGAAAGTCGTTAAGAAAGTTGTCATTGTGTCTAACTTACACCATTGTGCTTGCAATCAAAAGCAGTAGCACTGTTGGTTTATATTAAAGAATCACTGCTCACTGGTGGCTGAATTGGGAACTATTTCTTTTCTGTGTTCACTTAATTGAAAATGGTCTCGTCATTCATAAGCAGCATCTGCTCAGGCCGCAACCTTGGGTTTAGAGAACCTTAAACACAAGAAACAAAACCACTAAAATTACTGTTCAAGGACTGTGTTATAAAGCATTACCACACGCAGGATACACCCACTTAAACAATGCCCATATTAATAAGTCACACCATTTCCCAAACAACAATGCCTGATTAATTATAAAACTAATTTGCCTCTGCTAGTGATGCTCCTTGTCATGAATATCTTACATACTGTTCAACTGTAAGTACACAGAGCTCCCAAGACCATGCAAGAAAGCAATGGAAAGTGTTATTTTTTTCTCCATCATGTTTTAAGATCAACCTTCTGACAAATTTGTGTTTGACATTTTTCAAAGAGACAGATTAGATACCCTGTAAGTTATGTTTACATGCATACAGAGTACACACTACAGAACACAGGTCTAGAATACTGTGCTCAGAGATATCAATGTGGAGCCTGAGAATAATGTAACTTTTTTATTTCTCACTTATACTAAAAGAAAATCAGAATTCTAAGTAAAATGCCCAAATAACATATTCTTGACTATTAGCGAAATTAATTTCTTTTTTACTCTGTATTTGCCAAAGCTCAGGATTGACAGGAGGAATGTACTCATGAAATTAATTGTCTTTATGTACCGAATTAAAAGTATTTGCCACAATTATGTTACAAAACAGTTTTGCTACAGAGTAATAGAATTTTCTGTATCATGGCTGGCATTAAGGCTATAGCCGTGTCCTTAAAGCCCAAACAAATTACGCTCAGAGGAAATGCATGCATTAATAACACAAAGCACAGATTAAAAAAACCCCAATTTTTCCCAAGTTGTTATTTGCTGCCATGCTATTTTTCAGCTCACAGACATGAGATATTATTAGTTTCCCAGCTGTTAGTTTCAGTAATTTTGTTTGAAAATTAAATTCCGTGCGAACAGGTTGCAAACCAGAATCTGCCTTAATCTCCTAAGCAGTCAATACTTCCAAGCATGAGGCTACTACAGCTAATTCCACTATTCAGTACAAAAGCAAAACCAGCTTAGAGACAGCACTAACTGACAGGTTTCAATACTACAGACACCTAAACACAAAATTTTGGCCCTGGTAATGAAGGAAGTGCTTTGTCTCTCATAAAGTTCCTCCCTCCGTTTGTCACTGTGCTGTACAGAACACAAGACATGCTGCTTTGCATAAAACAATTACAGTGTACAGCACATCACTGCAAATACATTTTTTAATGGATAATATTCTGATGCACTTCAGTCAATTCTATACATGTATGTACACACATTTTAAGTAGATTCAGAAATCTAGAATCTAAACAGTCATTCCTCAAAGACCTAACTATTCACCAAACGCCTACAAAGTCATGTAAATGAGAGAAAAAGCATCATACGTCCCTGAAAAAGACTTTTAAATTCTGTCTCTCAGTAAGAAAACCATTTCTATCTGACCCCGCTCATGACCCTAATATTTCTCTAAAAATTTAAATTATAGATCTGAAACAGTTCAGGTGATCTCTGGTGTCCCATTCTAGTGTAGCAAATTTCGAGGACATTCTTTCCAACTACCACACCAGTTCAAGTGTAATTTAAGTATGGGAAAGGTATTTTACGTTCACTCTTCCTGAGTGGCACATTTGGGGCAGGTGATGCTTTATTTATTCTCTTTTACATATCAATTTTTACTTACGTCTTTTTTAATCACTGAGGAAATGATAAATTATATCAATTGTGATGTATTAAGTGTGGAATACTCAGAGAAGAACAGAACACTCCCTGGATATCTGGCGATGAATTTATGCATCTAATTACTGAGGCATGCTGCTAACTCTTCAAGATTTTAGAAGAGCTAAATCAATCAGATGGATCCATCCTCCTCCTCCCCCTTTTCCCATGACTAAACATTTTACTTCTTTTATTATTTACTTTCACCACTGAAAAAAGGTCTGTTTAAAAAGTGAGCTTACTCACCAGGTGGGTCTCCCAGACACACACAGCTCAGGCTGCAAAGCACTCGGAAGCCTGTTAAGGGACCTGCTGCCAAGGACTGGCTTTAGATCTATTTATAGCATAAACATAGTGAAGGCCAGATAAGTCTCATTAGCCTATTTAACAGTTATCTGAAGATTTGTTTATTTAAGATGCAATAACTTGAAAATAACTGCAAAAGCCTGGGTTTCTCCAAAACATTTCAAAGCTTAAGAGACACCCTGTTAAGTTTGTTACCAACATTACTCCTGAAAGCCCTTCACACCTTTAATAAGTGCAGAGTATTTCTGCATTTAAGGACCTCATGAACTCCAATAAACTGAATAATCACAGCAAATAAGCCTTTCATTGCATCACCTCCAAGTAAAAGCCCTATAAATGCATACTAAATCAGAAAGACAAATTCAAGAACTAATACCTTTTTGTAACTGGATTTAAATAAGCTAATTTTGGTCTTTGGCACTGGCTCTCAGTAACAGGAGAGAGGCTTAAAATCACAGACCCACATGGCTGAAACAGAGAAGAGTACACACCTACTGCTGCCCAGATGCCACTGAAGGTAGAAAGATCCAACTCAGAAAGAGAGCATAACGTGATAAAAAGATTTTTAAAAAGAAAGACAAATAATCTGAACTCAGTTTATGTAATGGAGTGAAAAAGAAGGTGCTTGAAGTACATACCAAAAAGGCAAAGAAAGCTCTAAGAATCATTCATAGCCACATAAGTGTAAATCAAAGTCCTAAGAAACAACTTCCTCTCAGGAAACACAACTTCTTGAGTCACAATTAAGGCTGAGAAAAAAGCAAGAATTAAAAAAAAAGAAAAAAAAAAAGAACAAGCAGAACTGATGACTATGAACTGCAAGCAGCTGGGCACATTTTGTTACACAAACTAAAACAATTAACCACGACCCCAGTTTACTATGCCTGACTTTCAATGTGAGGTCTATCTCAGTATAACATCCCACTGGTTTAGCATTTCTTAAATTTCACTATCATTTGAAGGGGAGGGAAGGGGAGATCAACTCCACAATAAATCAAAATTAAATAATGATTTTAAGTTAAGCCCATTTTTTTCCACTCCTGTGCAGAAAGATATTCTGGTTTAGTAAAGATGATCCAATGACCTAGTCCAATGTCTACATTAATTTAGCAGATACAGAAGTGGAAAAATTACCTTATACCCAGGTGTTTCACCTACTGTTATCTCCCTTCTCTATACAAGTCAACATGGAAAACATATGAGGAACATGCATGTTCTGTGATGAATGCAGTGAAAGACCGCCTGTAAAAAACATTCCACTTGTCACTTCTGTTTACAAAGCAAAATGAAAGGAGGCTGTGAAGCCACTAAAACTTTAATGACAATTAGGTGTACTAGAACATAACTCCATGCAAGCCTTGTCCATGCTCACAGCTTCTATTGTAAGAAATGCTGACTGGAGTGTGGTGTTCAAAAGGAGGAAAACATTAGGATCTCTGTTAGCTGTAGCTCTATTGTCTTGTACCTTTTAAAGAATGATTTATTTCAGTTGTTACCAGCTGTACTGAGCTAAACACAATAGCACCACACTGTGGGAGAAAGCATTGTCATATATACATGGTGAATGAGGCAGCAATTAGGAATTGAGGCATCATAAGAAATGTTTCCAAGCGTTTTGGAAGTTGTGTACACCCCTCAGGTTTAGAAGGGTATGAGGTCTGGATTGCTGTCTGATAACTTTAGTACTAAATGAAAGATCCAACTTAAGATGACAAAGGTATATTACAGCCAGATTTTGAACATATTTCTGATCTCAGCAAACCTGAGCATCCCATTCCCACTATTTTTATAAACTGCAAGACATTGAATATAGTATCAGAGGCCATCCCACTCTCAGAAACATCAAAAGCAGCTGTCACGTGCAAACTCTGGCTGAATCTAATTAGAAATTCAATTTTTCAGCCTCCTGCTGAAGAATCTTGTCACAGAGCTTATAAAAACCATGAGATACATTTCTCTAAAACATATACACAGAATAAGAGAATGGATGAAGTTAGAGAGAAGCTCTGGAGGTCATCTCCACCCTTCCTGATCAAGCAGGACCACCTACAGTGAGCTGCATAGAGCCATCCACTTTTAACTACCTCCACAGATGGAGACTCAAGAACCTCTCTGAGCCATCTATGCCAGTGCTCAGCCATCCTCACAGTAAAAAACCACCAATGTTCAGTCAGTCCTGCTTTTCAGCTTGTGCCCATTGCCTCTCTCACCTCCCTCAACCTCCTGGTAACACTCCTCCCGAGCCAGCCCAGGATACCATTAGCTCTTCTTTACCACAAGGACACATGGTTGGCTCACGTTCATCTTGGTGCCCCACCAGGACCATCACAGGCCTTTCCCACAAACACGCTTGCCAGCTGGGCAGCCTCCAGCATGTGCTGCTGCTTGGGGTTGTTCCTCCCCAGGTGCAGGACTTTCCACACTTCTCCTTATTGAATGCCATAAGGTTCCTGCCAGCTCATTGCTCTCTGGACAGGAGCACAACCCCCTGGGGTACCAGCAACTCCCAGTTTGGTGTCACCAGCAAACCTGCTGACATCACAGACTGTCCCATCACCCAGATCACTAATGATGTTGAAGAGGACTGGACCCAGTATTGACCCCTGGGGTACAACAGTAGTTCCTGGCCTCCAACTAGACTTCGTGTCACTGGTGAGCACCCTCTTCAATCCACCTGAGTGCTCAACCAGCCCATACTCCTGCACTGTCTCTATGAGGATCTTGTGGGAGACATTTTCAAAGGCCTTTCTGAAGGCTACACAGAAAATATCCACTGTTTTCATTCATCTGCCATGATTTTTTCTCACTAAAAGAAAAAAAAAAAAAGGAGTTGTGCCAGCTGCAAGTAGGGATCAAAGATCCTTGAAAACAATTGACAATTCCAGCATCTGATAAAATTTCAAACATTCATTCTATGAGGACAAGCTGAGGAAAATGCACTTGGTAAAGAAATAAAAAAGACTAGCTGACAGTAGTCTTTCAACACCTGAAAGGTTATCAAGCAAACACAGCCAAGCTCTTTGCTCTGGCCTAACACCACACATGTAGTGATCATACACAGCACAGCTCATTCATTTCCAAAACCTCATTCACTTATCTGAGTCCTCAAGGTTTTTTCTTTGTTTTGCCAAAGGAACAATGCAAAACAAATCTTATTTATCCTGTCTACTGCCTCTGAACTGATGGGTCACCACACAGGAGAGAAAACTGCCCCCAGCAACAAAAAGGCTTAAAGGGATATTCATCATTTTTTTACCCATAAATTTTCAGACATTCAAACAGACCAGGAGCAAGAGAGTTTGTACTACATTCATACTATACAAAACATTAAGCATCTCCAGTTTCATTAGTCTGAGGCAGAGGTGACAATAACCTGCTTCTTTCCAGCAGCATAAAAGACAGAAAACATCCACAGAGAGGAGGGACAAAGCACAATTTTCTATTTTTGACTGAATATAAATAACTGTCTGATTGACACAAAAACCCATCCTCTGACTACATCCATACACTGGAATCTTCTTTTTTCAGTGACAGATAAGACCAATTCTACAGAGACACAGAAAGCTGAATGGAATCACAGTATCTTGCATATTTCTAAGAAGGAACTGTAAAATTACAATGCCCAATTTCTGCTAAGCCTGTATACGAAAATACTACATGAGCAATGGCTGAATTTTTTATTATATCTACTCAGAAGGTTCTTTCACAGAAAAGCAGCACTTTAGGAGGTAATTTTCAGGTTTATGTTTGTAAAATGAGTATTTCTATATGGTAACATCCTTCCAAGAATGTTTAATCAAGTGCTTTCCCTGTAACGTGCCATCAACGACAGCAGCTGAAGCCAAATTCTCTCTGTTGGTGACCTTGTACAATCCCATCCTTGCTCAGGAAGACTGCAAGGACATGATATAGGAAATCACTGCCAGTTTAACAACCGTATGCAGATTTCTGTGCAACTCATTCAAGTCTAGACAGTCGATTTAAAAAGCCAGTCTGGCTACAGTATTCACACTGCACATCACAGGAAAGGTGGAAATTGTCACACTTGCTAATTTTAAGAGTCACAGTTACTAAATACTCTTGCTAATTTTTAAGTTTGCAATGCTAACAGGGTTATTTTCTTTTTTCTTTTTTTTTTTTCCTTAAACCAATGACTTACATGCATCATATGGAAATGTTAATAAAGAACAAAATACAAAGAATTTCAAGAAGTGGAGAAACTTCTAACTCTTTCAGAAGAAAAACAGTAGAAGTATCAGTATGTAGCTTAAAGACATCCACAGAACTCAGAATCACGATGGTAACATAGAATACATTTATTATTCAGCTTTAAGAGTCTAAAAAAACCCATAAAAAAACCCCATAGCATAAAAAAAAATAAAAATTCAAACCAACCAAACAAAACCCCAAAGAAAATGTCTGCTCTCACAGCAAGATTTAAAAAAAGTCTATAAAAATGTACAAAATTCTTCTATATTTTCTGCATTGTCTGAAAATAGCAGGTTTGTGAACTGGAAGTGAGTCACCAAATTTTGTCCAGCAAACGTCTTCACGCTCAGTTGTACCAACAGACAAATATATTAATAATATTTCAACATATTAAAAATCTGCATAACATTACCATAATGTTGGCAAGTTTGTAAAGCCTAAATAACTGTTACTAAATTGAGAGTTTATATGAATTCACAAGATAGCTGCAGCACGATGCACATAAACAGGATCAGATAATCCAAGCTGGCAGAGAGCTGTCAAACCAAGCTGTAACCAAGTGATGTTTCCTCTGTCAGAGCTTCCATTCCTCACCTTGGGATTCCTGCAATTGTTCCCTAACCTGCTTTAGTCTAAATGAGCTACGTTTGCAAGACAGAATATTTGAAACATATAAATTAACCCAGTTCATTTAAAATGAAGGGAGCTGTGCCACAAGCACCGGGGATGAGGGGAGAGCAAGAATGAAGACTCAGGAGGAGTAATTTAATCAGTTAAAATATTGGATTGAGAAAGAGGGAAAATATAACTTGAGATGGCTGACAACAATCAACTGTTACCACCCACGATTCTCCACTGTGATTCAGCTCAGTACAGTTTCTGAAGTCAACATTTTTGTTCATACCTTATTTTAACACACTAATAACCTCTACTCTGTTTGCTTTTCTGGCTAAATGGCACACAAATAAAGAAATAAATTAACCATTCAACTTCAAAGCCCCTGAATACTGGCGGAAGAACTGATGGCAATAACCTTGTCAAACATTCCATCCCTACTCACAGATCAATCTTTACACCCTTCTCCTTACTCCGCTTCTTTACACCCTTCTCCTTACTCCGCTTCTTTACACCCTTCTCCTTACTCCGCTTTGCTAAAATGGTCTCTCTCGTGTTTGATTATCACCTCACTAATCCTGCCCTTCATCATTCTCATCTTGCTTCCATCCCTCTTCCCCCTTCTCAGGCACCAGCTGCTTCTTTTCCACAACCTTTAGCTCAGCTGGGATGTTTTTCCTCTCACCTTTACAAACATCCTGTTATTAACCAGTAAATTAGTTTCTACTTGCTGCTCCTTTTCCCTCCCTCAACCCATTTGGTCTGCCCTTGCAGGCTGGCAATCACAAATCC
This sequence comes from Manacus vitellinus, assembly GCF_001715985.3. Taxonomy (NCBI): domain Eukaryota; kingdom Metazoa; phylum Chordata; class Aves; order Passeriformes; family Pipridae; genus Manacus; species Manacus vitellinus. Next base: position 3,670,167 of record NW_021940813.1, on the reverse strand, counting down.
TCCTCCTCTGTCTGGCTGATTGATTTCATGTTTCAAACTCTGTTCCTTACTCCCTCCTTCCCCTCAACCTACTCATCATTTTTCCTTCCTCTTCCTGCCACATTCACCCCAGGTAGGAATCTTTCCCCCAGCAGCTTCCTATTCCAATTTTTGTTCCCCTCCTTTCTCATCCTGCAGCTTCTATAAATATACTCCTGAGTGGAACCAGGCTGGACCATGCTCCAATTAAAAACCACTTGGCCAGGATTTCAATGATTCCTGCTCCTTCTCATTCAGGAATAACAGGAAAAAAAAAAAAGGCATAGCAAGGAGAAGTTATGCATTTATTTTACACTAGGATTTAGTTTTTAAACAAAAGATTGAGATTTTTCAGAGATTGTTATATAAGCCCTAAAATTTGAAGTCCTTCACTTACCAAACACACATAAATAACGACTCAGTCATATATTTAAAAGCTTCTACAAGAACTCTTAGAATTATTATTTTCCAATTTGTTATATGTACCAATGACTGCTTTTTCATAGCATAGTGAGAAAATGCAGGGTTTTTTACACTTTAAATTACCCTGTATTCTCTAGAATATTTTTGCTTCTTCTTTTCTACAGTCTTCATTCTTTGTATTTATCCTGCTTACAGAAGTTCGTATCTTGAATCTAGATTGCAACTTCAACCAATTTCCCAGGATTCTAAGAACCGAGGAAGTTAGTTTCCTTTAAATATTGGCATCTAGTCTATATCTTCATTTTCCTAAGATTTCTTCTGAATTTGTTAAAGGTCTGTTTATGACCCTTAATGAAATTCTTCATTTTTACCTCTACTACTATACCTTACATCTTTTTATATGAGCTAAAGTGCTGTTTTCTATTATTGCATATAAGATGGTTCACCTGAAAAAACCAGACTGACTCTTCAAAGCAAAAAAATCCCAAACCACAAAACACCAAACCAAAAACCAGCATTCATGAGCTGACCTATACAAAACCAGCCAGGAGCAGCACATCATATCTTTATGGAATGAATTACTCATCCTTACAGCAGCACTGAACAAGATAAACAAACAGCATTAGAAGCCTCCAATCTGTACATTACAGGTCCCTTCACAGGCAAGAATTCAACCTGAATTCCCCACTGCCTGTAGCCCTCTAATAGTCTGTTCTTGGGTACAGAACCACCCAGCTAGAACAGCAGGATTGTAGAGCTCCACATCCAAGTGTGACTTCTAACTCAGGACACTTAGTCAAGGTTGGGTCTCCCACAGCCGGGCGGGTGCAGAAACCACGCACTGGACAAAAGGAAATTACTTCCCACTCTTCCTCCCTGGCCCCTCTTCCCCCTATTTTGATCACAACAATCTTCACGAGCCCTACACTGAGTTCAATATGTTCCTACATGGCCTGACCTGACTTGAGAATGCTTCTGTCAAAGCATTCAAAGGTTCAGACAAGTTTTGTACTGTTGCCTTCACTGCTGCAACACAACAGAGTTCAAACCAAACCTGAGCAACCACCTCAGCAGATCAGATCTGATCACAAGTTTATAGATGCTGCTGAAGCACACTGTTGATTTACTGCTCCAAAATGTAACTATCAAGCACTTTCAACACCATGTGAAATTAAATTACTTATGAAGCTTTAAATAAGTAAGTAATATTACAAGAATAATTAAAAAGTGAACCACAGCCTCCAACTGAGGCCCTTCCAGGCTTCTAGAAGTAGAATTTGGGCAAAACTCTTGGTCCAAATGTAGCCCTGAATTAATTCAATATAACACACAGATGTAGATTTTTCCTGAATAGTTGTATTCAAGCAGTGACTGGAACTGACCAATGACTTCAGAAAGTCCATTAAAAAAAAGCTGATTTTGGGAGGTGGGCAGGGATCAAAGTCATTATAGAAATATCAACCTTTTTTTTAATGTAGAAACCCTAGAAATTGCACATTTATTGATATCAGGAAAAAAAGCCACTAAACCACAGATAAGTATCCCTTTAGCTTGTCAACAATATAAAAGCTCAAACTTTTAATTTGCCTTTATGTGTAATAACCCATAAGAGATGTGAATATGTTTCAAAAACATCTGCAATGGGGATATTTGGAAAAACATAATAGTTTCGTTCATCTTAGAGCAGCAATGGCAAAATACTAATTAAAATAAAACTCAGCCACTCAGTACGAATGATAGATACCAAAAAAGCAAGAATTACACCCTTTGGCTGGACAGAACAGCAAGAAAGTATTTCAGCAGGTAGACTTCTCTGAATAAAGATGACTTCTTCTGCTGTAAGGTATCTGATACTGTTCAGTCCTTGCTGAGACCTTCAGACAAGTCAAGGGGGGGAAGTCCCAGAAATGGACTTAAAACAAATTCCCACAAAACTGAACACCCAGTTACATTTTAGATAAAAAAATAAGGTTTGCAGATACTACTGTAAGTGCATCTACCTGCCTCAAGTTTGGATGTAGAGATGGCTCAGTCTTGGCCATGACTGGCAAAAGAGAACTGAAAATGCTTCGTGAGTGGTGGTGAAAGCCTTCTGTAGACGTGGCAGCAGGTGATAAATCTGACGCAGCCTTTTGCAGAGATGCAACTTCAGTACAGGTACAACAATTAGAAAAAAGTTTCAAGGCTGTAGTGCATGAACATTCACAGCTGGAGTAAGGTTGAATGCTGAAAGGGAGGATTTAATGCCAAGCAGTTTGTACAAAACTGTTTTTTTCCTCAATACACTAAAAATTATGCTATGCATATGCTTTAAAAATAACCAAATGAACAAACCCTTTTTTGCCCCCACAGACAGTTATCAGCTTATTATAAAACCCTCTTGGGTAAGCTTAGGCCAGACTTCAGAAGTTTATGTACTAATTAAAATAAGGACTTGCAGCAGCTAAGCAAGGTTTGCTCTAATCAGTTTGTTCAAGCATTCATTTCAAATCTATTGTATCTTGCAAAAAACAAGTCTGATTTGCTTCTACCTGAAGATCCAGCAATATGTGAGTACAAACCAGGCAGCACAATGGTCACCATTTCCTGCTTTTTCTCTCCATATTCAAGTGAGAAGCAGCTGAACTGTCTAGAATGGAGATCCCATTCCTGAGTCTCAATGCAAACCAGAGACTGAACCAAAGCCCCCTTCCTCATATTTAGGTTTGAGTGCAACCGAAAGAACTAAAGCAACTATTTGCACACCTCTTGAGATTCAAAATCTTGCTTCCTTTCTTCCCACTGGGAATGCAGAATAAACATAATCCCCAGTATACCTTGGGTCTTTTCCCTCTCAATACAAAGAGGGTCCCACCTGCCCATTGTTATGACAACCTTACTCAACAGCAACTGCTATGGCCAAAATCAGATCACACTGTGACCAAACCCAGAACATATAATTCATGGAAACAGTGCTATAAGGTATCTAGAAATCATTTTAGATAGTTCACAGATGTCATAGTTCAACTGTATGGCCAGGGTAGCAGCATCTGGGTTTTTTAATGGTTGAGCCACACTTTCAAAATGGATTATTTCCAACTCACTGCTCATTTCCTATCTTAAGGAGAAAGGATTCCATTCATAAGGCTAGAAAATTCCATCTTTACAGGCTTGTACTTTTTGCAAGCATTTGTCCCGAACAAGTCTTTAAAATTATTACTTTATTATTGAGGGTCTAGTCCAAATGTGACTTCAAGTACAAACTGGAGAAAGATTATGTCAAAGAAGTTTTTTAAAATATGTATATTAAAATCTGCTAATGACCTCCTGGTCCTCCTCTACACAGGGTTTTTTTTGATCATTCAAGGAAGGTGTTGGCCTGGTTCTCAACAAAACAATTTCTACACATGGGACACTCAAGGGATAGATAAATCTGTTTACTATATGATACCCCTCTGCAACAAAGTGGATTCCAAGTATCACACATTCCATGCATCACTAAGGATCACTAAAAGGGAGCCAACACCAATAGCTCCTTCTCCCACTAATGTTTTCCAGCACATGACAATCACACATTGAGAAGCAGAAAATATTTGCCTGGGAGGTAAAAAAAAATTTTAAAAAAATTATATCATCTGGTCTTTCCTTCTAAAGATAAAGACATGTAATCTTTCTGATAAACTGGTTTCCTGGTGTAACTGTTTTCATGAAGACACATGGCTTCCATTGCTCCCTGATTCCTATCCAGGTGAAGATGAAAGTTTTAAGAGTAATTGCCCTGTAGTTGGAAAACTGGCCAAATGACTCAGTGGGAAACTCATGAAAGGGGTGGGAGGAGAAAGAGAGACTCTTTCTAATCCTGATTTTTTTTCTCAGTCTAGTTTAAGCCCCAAAACAGCAAGAACATGAACAAAAGTGACAAGGAGGGGGGAACACACCTGAAGGAACACAGCTTGATGGATTTGTTTTAGAACTTCATTATATACATTTCACTATGAAATGGAAAAACTTTGAAAGTGAACATTTGCACAGAAACTCTTTTCTGGACAAGACTAAAATTCATTTCATCTGCAATATTAATATTGTGAATATTTTCTACTATTTGCTGTCAACTTCCTCTCAAGGAAATAATTCCCACTCTACAGAGTTACCAATAGAAACCTGTAAGATTTTCACAGAGTACATAAATATTATAAACTGTTTATGTAAACAAACATGGACTAGAATTTAAATAAACTGTTTCTGTCACAATTATCTGACTATAGTTAGAATCTGCTACTATTAGACAGATTTTCTCAAGAACTTAAATCAAGAAAGCATTTTAACTGAAGAAAGAGCATACACACAATTTTAATTAGCAAGTCACCTCCAACATAACACTGAGAAGCTGATTTTTTCTGTCCATTCTGAATAGCACCAAACATTCATAAATACACTGAGAGATCTGGATACTGGATCATTCCAAACCATATCAGCATACTTACCTTGCTGATTGCTAGCTCACTAATACAGCCAACCTATTGTTAAAATACAGGAGATAACATATAACACGTGCTTCACCAAGAAACAGGACTAGGGAGGATTGAGAAAACTTCTGAAATAACTGGGGGGAAAAAACCCAACCAAAAACTAAAGAGTTTCACATTAGATCCATACTGTCCACTTTCCCAGTCCTACTGTGTGCAGTAAGCACATCAGGACCAAAAATTTGCTCCTGAGCAAGATACTGACTCCAACAACTCAGCTCCTGCCCATTAAAGCAGACAAAAATACAGGGCTTTTGCACACTTTGCAGGGTCTTAACTCTGAACAAGAAAAACACAACTAGCACTTAGTCAAATGTGAATTTGGACTTAGCACACCTCTGTGCATTTGAGCCTCTCCAAAGAATGCTGATCAAAAGATTTTTGCATGTCACTGAAGAACAGCATACTTTCTGAAGGTTTCTAAACAACAAATTTCAAAAAAACATTTCAGCTGATAGGATGGAAGATCATATTTACGCTTTCTAGAAGTAAAGGAAAAGGGGGTTAAAAAAAAAAAAGAATTTTAGCAGCCCATTTACATGTGGATAAATTTTAAAAGAACTTAACCCCCCCCAAAATACAGTGTTGATATCATCTCTCATTTACTAACAGGGCAGGATCCCACCCCTTCAAACAAGCTTACTGGCATAACTTTTTCCACAGAACACACACTACTGCACAAGACATGTTTCAGACTTCAGAGATACAACTTTCTCCTTTCTCTTGGAGATTTATATTTCCAGAAGTCCTTGAACATGGGCAGTAAGTATGTAAGTTTTAATTTCCTGAGATTTCAAGAGTTATCCTGTAAAACAGCGTCAGCTTAACAGAAGCAGCAAGGAAAAAAAAAAGGCAGAATTTTTTAATCATTTTTTGAGGGCCATCCCTACTTCCAGCAAAGTCACAGAGATTAGGTAAAGTAGAAAAATGTGAAAAATATAAAAGGTATTTTCTGCTAGTTACAGTATACAGGAAAGACTGGAGCAGGTTTGTTTTTATTAGGTATAAAACATACATGTGTGCTGAAAAACCCCTTCTTTTCCCAGAAACTGACTGAGTAGGGAAGCACAGTTGCTAAAACAAGACAACCAAGATCTTACTCTCCCCTGGTGAGAAAAGATCAGGTAAACTTCCTTCTTCCACATGTGCTCACAGGGACACAATTCAAGCACAGAGAACTACTTCTCTTCCTTGAATTCTGGCAGAAGCAGTGAAGCCACAAAACTTTTTCCATGCTGGAGAGGTGAAGTCAACCTGCTAGAAGAAAAGCTCTTTCCCCTACAGCTTTTACAGATTATTGGAAAAAAAAAAACCCAACCCAAAAAAATGTCACTTATTAAGTACCTGAACTGTCACTGGGACTTTGAGGAGATAATAACAACAGGTTACCATGTACCACTCCCTCCACAGCAAACAAACACAGGTCTCAACACTACAGTCTCAATTGACTACAAAGATAAAACTATGATGACTCTTTTTCAAAGGTTCTTGTAACTATGAGGAGAAACTTTTTGTAAGTTTAGGTTTCAGAAACTGCAACTGTAGTTCGATCCTGCAGCAAGTCAGTTTTCATGGGAGAAAAATTGTGATTGACAGACATCCTACAGTCTGCTGGGAGAACAGTGAGTCTGAAGAAAACTAAACTGAGATCTCAGTGTAAGCCAGAACATACAGTGTGGAACAACGAATAAAAGTACTGATGAGAAAAAAAACGGAAGGGAAAGCAGGGGAAAAAAATCCAGAATGAAGCTTTGACAGAGCTATCGAGAAGCTTCTTATTATGCAAGAAATGCTAAAAGAATGGAAACTGGCAAAGAAACTCTTAAAAAACATTAAGGAGTATTGTCACTCCAACTGGAAGTAAAAAGCTGGTACTGAAGAGACTGGCAAACCCCCAAATTGTTCTATGTTCATTAACCAACCAACACAATATACTGCCTTTTTCAGAGTAAACACAGTAACAGGAGTGTGACTTACAAATTTTTAACAACAAAATCGAGAGCGAGAAGTGTGGGAAGTTTGCTTATTAACTACAGCTGTATCTGAGGATGAAACAAGGAAGAATACAAGACACTTCTCCTTAGAGAAACTCCCTAACGTATTCTAAGAGAAATAAACACAGGACAAACACAGTTATTTTCTTCACTGATACAGCCTTCCCAAAACAAACTCTTCTAACAGCAGTCAGTCGTGAAATCCAGCCAAAGTTTGTCTTTTTAAGAGCACATGTGAAAATGCAGGATCAAATAGCAGCTCAGGATAAATTTCATCGAGAAACTAGAGATGGCAGCAAAGTCTCAAGCTAGCAACTGAGAGTAAGAGAAAAAGTTAAATGAAAAGGAAAGTTCTGAATAATTCTTACAATCCAAAGAGTAAACATTTCAAGTTTGGTTGGTTTTTTTTTCCTTTTCCTTTTTTAAACAGTGACCAAAAAAAAAAAAAAAAAAGGAAATCCATTAGTAAGAACAGGTATAGACCACAGTAAGGCTATATTTTTAAATGCAAGAATTTCACAGATCAATTTTTAGCACATATGAGAAAAAGCATTTTAAAACATTTTTAAACAAAACGTGCATGCTCAAAATCTAACATGCATCAATATTCTCAGAAGTCAACGATGATTTCTGAATGTTCCAGCCATGTATCTGAAACCACATTTCAGGAAAATATTTTTCTCAGGCTTTTCCTTGGCTTTGCAACTGTAACAAATACTGAAGAGCTGGGTATAGGCTCGGTTTTAGGAAGACAATTTCAGACTGTTAGTTTTCCGCAACACTTTAAAATTTTAAAAAATACATTATCAATACAGGAAACTAAATCGTATTCTGAAAAACAAGAAATATCCAGGGGAAGAATCCCATAAGTTCCACAAAGTGACCTCACCTTCCTGCTAAATTGCATCCCTGAGAGTAATCTAAAATTCTACACTTCCGAGTTTGCTGCTTAATTTTAAAACTAAAGAACCCTGGTGCACTGAAAGGCAACGAAATCTCAGTATCTCACAATTATGGAGAATACCCACAACAACAGTTCTGCTGTGTATTTTGCCTTGGTACTACCTGGGACATGTTCTCAGAACCAACCTGTCAGTCCATGCCCAGTGCAGCAACTGCTGCTACTCATCAGTGCTGGAATGAATCACTCCAAAATCAGGAGGCACATATTCAAATCCTTCCCTAACACACAATGCCTACAAAAGCCCTCACCAGGCTAGGAGACATGGGAAACAGAGGTATTCTTACCACTCTCAGCTCATGTTTTATGGAATCATTTAATATTCACCAGATCACTAAGAAGGGAAATGAAGCATCTGTGATGATTACATTCAATAAGCAAAAAGAAGAAATCCAATTCCCAGTCCCTGTACTGAGAAAACTTTAAGTATTTCATACACACAACATAAAGAAAACAACTCTACCATCAGCAATCTGTTTGAAAACATCCCTAACCAACACAGCACACAGAAAACTCGAACTTTTGAAAACTTCAAACAACGAAGAAACTAAGAATCTGAGAAAGAAGATTCATCTGCAAGAGTTGAGAAAGTATCCTGTCTCAATGGCAGCTATGAAGTTTTGAATACTTTACAATTGCAAGTGGCTGCAGCTGATAAAAAAAAAAAAAAGACACACTTGAGATCCAAGATTAGAGAAAGAACTTCTGATATTTTAAGCACCCTGTTTACATTATCCTTTTAAAGATAATTAAACCTTAAGGGCTGAACATCCGAGAAGCCCAGCCAACAGATAACCACGTTTTCCAAAGAGGAAAAAGTAAAAAGAAAAAAATAATCTAATAGCTCTAACTGAGCAAAACAGTTCTGTCTGACCTTCAGTTTTGAAAGCCCCTTTTGTTACTTCCATCTCTTCAGTGCTGAAGCTCTGAAATTAAGATGTTTGCAGGAACAGACTATGGAAGAGGTTACCTCTAGTTTGGGGGACTAGAAAGGAAAACAGTGTTTTCTGTATGCAGAAGTAGGTACTTTTCAATCTAAACTTGATCTAGATGCACTAACACAGAATTTTTCCTAAAAAAAAAAAAAATCAAAACAAAAACACCATCAAAAACCCCCAACAAAGCGAACAGACGAAAGGTAAATATTTTAATTGAAACAAGTTCTTGATCAATACAAAACATTTTACATTTAGGTGTAGAGCTAAACAAGATTGGAAAATAAGAAGTTCAGGAAAATTTTGCTTTCGAATTTCTTGAACGTTCCTAAGTGTACTATCAGAGCTTTTGCACACAACCACACCAGAACCAGAAGTAACAGATGTGGTTTCTATAAAATTAGAATTATTCACAAACATTAAGCATGCTTGCTGTTCAGAGTACATCCAACTGCTGGCTGGATGTACTCTGGATTTTTTTCTGAAGGACCCAACAAGACATATGCACATTTGAAGAGCATTTAATCATGCCATGAGCTAATACACTTCAAAAAGTTAATTCAATCCTGAATGAGGTGAGGTCCTGATGTAAAGTTAATGCTTGGTTTTAATTATGAGGAATGTCTATGTGTATAGGAAGAAGGAAGAAACAAATTATGAACATAAAAACAACTGTGCTTTGTGTGTGTGTGTGTAACTAATGGTATGTTAATTTAAAACTTTTTTTCCTCTAAAAAAAAAAAAACAAACCAACTCTTTCCTTTTTTTCTTGCCCTTTCCTCCTTTCCCTTACCATTGTCTGGATAATGGCAGAAAAGGGTTTGGAGGTTAACTCTTTGCTTATCAAAAAAGCCGAACATGCTTCAAAAAAAACCCAACTAACAACAAAGCATTTTATGACACGGCCTTAGTAATTCAGCTGTCAAAGGTGAGGAAAGGGAAGGGGTCCTTGCACACCTTATCTCTCTCCATCCCCAAGTCTTCTACCGGCAGCAAGCCCTGACTGCATCGTAAGTCTGGTCAAGCCAGTGGAAACAGCAGAATAACCCATCTAACAAGTGAATATTTTTTGTAGTGCACCAGGCTTCTACAGATCAGGTGAATGCTAGAGTTGGCACAGAGGAAGGGTGGATCACTTGGGCCATGGAAGCACATAAAGAGAGCAACAGCTCCTTCTTCCAGAAGCAGGAACTTAATTCAGCTCCCATCACAAAGCTGCCCTCACATACTCCTACTACCACATTTGCAGATGCTACAGACCAGCTACAACTTGACACAACTCTACTTCAGGAGTTATAATATACTTAAAGAGGCTGCAGGATTGTGGAGATGCAGGATTTCACCTCATTCCCAGCCTGGTTCCGTGCTCCACATGCAGCCAGACCAGCACTGACCAGATAGGTGTCTTCTCTGAACTCATCTGAACTCAACCTGCCTGGTCCTGATGGATTCAAGCTCAACCCAGGAAAACATCAAGAGCTCCACAAAGATCTGCTCTGTTCCAGAAAAAGTTACTAGTTCAGATCAATATTGATGCAAGAAAAATTCTATCCCTGAAAGATGCAATTCCATAATTTTTTGTAATCTTCACAGCCTACCCTCACCCCCACCTTCTATGCCATCTTTTCCTAACCAGTGAGAGGAATTTGGAGGGGTGAAGAAGGAAGACAAGATTATCTCACCTGCTTCTTCACTGTCCCTTCCACTTACAGGTGTATAGATCCCTCTAACTGAGAGTAAATTAGTCCTTTCCCACTGTTCAGAACTGTTCCTCTCTGTTCAGTATCAGGAACGTCTGGAGCAAAAAAAAAAAAAGGAGCTGACAACTCCATTTGCTGCAACAGCTGGAGGATTTCCCTGCAGCAGGGTGGAAGTAAAGCAATAGGAGACCCTTTTGGCCAGCAACTCTAAGCAAGAGCATCAAGAACCCAGCCAAAGGTTTTACTCGTAGATCCTCTCCCCAGAATGAAACTGGGAGAACAAAGATGGAGGAACATGCCTAAATTCTGCTCAGATGGTCAGAATGAGTTTAACTTTCTTTCAGGAGAAATACTAAGTTCTCTTTTGGGTTTGGTTTTTGTTGTTTGGGGTTTTTTTTAAGACAACACCTCTAATATTGAGATAATGAATACTTAAGGCACAAAAGTAAAATGTCTTCTTTACAGACCCACTTAGAGAAAGATTTCATGAAGTTCTGAATATCTTAAAGGCCACTGTACCTTGGAAGCCTCAACTTCACTACAGCTAAGATGTTTTTCTTTACCCCTAAAAATCTTTGGATCAAAAATTTCCAAATGTGAACTACTTTCCAAACTCTGGAAACTGAATTTAAATGAAGTCACGAGTGACTCAAGAATCATGTCTTCCCTAGGAAAGGCATACTTTAAAACTCTAAGGGTTTCTCAATCTCAACTGCAGCAGAACTGACACTTTAATGAGATAAAACTAGTTTTGCAACTTAGCTTAAAGTGCTTCCTAAACAGCTGAACTGAATGGAACACATTTTGAACCAGCGTAAATGCCTGTATAGGACTTACACTATTACTTCTAAAATTTTTTGTTCAGAAGCAAATTTTTTATTTTCTTAGTTCATATATCCTAGGAAATTTACTCAGTATTAAATACTAGAAATAACTGTTTATATCTGCACTACCCAGCAAAGAAAATGGGGGTGCTAGTTAAAAATTAAAAGCTATTACACGTGCCATTGGGAAGCCAAAGAAACAGGTGAACTATTCAAGTGAAAAATCTATTAAACCAAATGCTACTTAGAATCCCTAGTGGAAGGCAAATATTCACAATTTTAGTTCTTACAGACAACGAACTTTGTAAAGTTGGTAAGAACTACGTATGTCTTCAGGCAGTGAAGATATGTTTCAGCTACAGATTTCTGAAAAAGCTAAATCAATTCAGAAATGGACAGAATATTGACAACACAAGAATTCTGATAAACCCTGAGCCTGGAAGGAAAGTACAGCCCTACTGTACCTTGAATACTGCCATTAAAAGACAGAAGATTCATAGTTAACTTTCTGGCTACTCCTTCTTACCATATTCTAGTACAAAGGTACGAAAGTAAAAGAGCAAGGCACTTGTTAACCAAGGGACGTTTAGTTCTGTCCTTTGAGAATACATTAGGAAACAGCACTCAGGCCTTTTAGTCCTAAATTTATCCTGTAACAGTTTCCCAGTAATTTTTCTGAAAAGACACCTCTGCTTCTCATACAAACTTAAGTGAAAAAAGGAAACTCTTAGTATAACACAAAGGTCTTCTATGGTGTCGAGCTCCAAAAATCGTTTGCACCTTATTTCACTACCTTCAATTCAAAAAAGATACTGGTAAGAGGGGGCTTAAATACAGAGTAACACACTTGTAACAAGCTCCAAAGCTTGCTGTTTCTGACAAGGGGAGCGCTCCTTTTACCCACAGGCACCTCCCAAGGAACACTGTAACTCACTCTGAAAACAGCAGTTTATGAAGGGGAGTTACCAGCCTGACACACTAAAACACAGTTCAGTTTACAGCTGTGCTGAAGTCAAGGCGCTCTCTCCTCATGCTCTGGATGCCTTATCGAGGTATCCTCTTACATTCTTATCTGATGTACACAAAGAAAAGGGTTTCTTGGGGTTCTTTCTAATAGCTGATTGGTACGCTATCTTAAGAGACAAGTCTAATTTTTTTAACAAGTAGGGATGAAAATTCTGGCCATGTGTGTAATATATTCTGTATACACGTATTCATGTTGCATCTTAAAAAAAACCACAACATACTTCCCCCTGGAAAAGGAAGAATTTATGAGAGTTATTTTTATCAACTCCACAATTCGGCACAAAATACCCACTTATAACAACCAAGTCTCAGTTCTGGAGTCACCATTCTTTAGATGACATATTCAACATGACTGCAAGTTTCTGAAAAGCGATCTTTGGAAACATCATATTAGGGTTAATATTGCTTGACTGCCTTTCATTGTAATGACATTTGTATAAAAGATAATAAAAAAAGGCCATTGTACCAGACAGAAGGCTAAGCAGGTGAGTGGTTGCTGACATAAAATACGTACCACTTTTCTTTCCCTAATATTTCTTTATCCCAAAGCATTTAATCTTTAGCACTGCGTTTGAATTGAAAAGATTATCAGGGATCACTTGGATCCTGAAGCCTAGCCCCTATTCTTGAAGGCAACAAACTTTCATACTATTTCAATGAAAAGATCAAATTCCTAACTTAGCAAATCTTCAAGTAAAAGGCTGCTTTTTCTATCCCGCAACTTCTCACAGACAGGTGCTCCATTGGTCTAAAATCTTCTAATTTTCAGCCTGAAATTACACAGGACTGGACTGCTCACATTTGCTCATTTGCACTTACCTTCGAGGGCTTCCTTCTCTTGGGTGTTTAAGCACACAATCATATCTGCAAACCCCCTGCACGATCTTTCTCTGTATTTTCCTAAATCAAGTTCCTTTAAAACCCCCTCTGAAGTGAGCCTCAACTTCCCAATCCTTACAACTGTCTTCTTCATACCATAAGAATCACAGAATCATATAGGTTGGAAAAAAACTCCGAGATCATCAAGTCCAGCCTTTGACTGATCATCACCTTGTCAACTCGACCACAGCACTTAGTGCCACATCCAGTCATTTCATGAACAGCTCCAGGGATGGTGACTCCACCACCTCCCTGGGCAGTTCATCCAACACTTAACAACCTTTTCCATGAAGGAATTCTTCCTGAACAAGGATGTACATAAGAGAGCAGCTTCTTATCAAAACAACACTGAAAAAGCAACACTTTCTACAAATAGAGAGCTCTGATTAAACTGTTGTACTCTGCAACCAGGTATATTAACTCTACTCTGTGTTCAGCTACTTCTCTGAAGTAGGTAGAACCTCCTAAGTACAAACAGGTCATTACTACAGTTAAAATCCACAGCAGAATAACTTAGCTAAGGATATATTCTAGCAACTATACACTACAAATAATCTATTGCTATTTTCCTGAAGCAATGCACATTATGACCTCATGCTTAAATCAAATATTCATTATAATCTGTTACTCTTAAACACTGTTACAGAGAAAACAGCTGACAATGTTTTATTACTGTACTAGTATTTCAAACAGCACTAAAAAACTCAATAGCTAAACTAGACAAATTGCTTTCCATATCCCTCTCCCCACTTTACAAACAGTGAGTACACAGTACAGTTGTTTCACATTTTCATGTGGTTTGTCAGAATTATACCCATCAGTTATTTGCATTGGTTTTACAAGAAATGCAAAATTTCAACAGTGTACTAGAGAAAAGATATGTTTGAAAGTCAATAGCATTCTCACTCCTGTAAGTGAAGAAGGAGGAAATAATGCAAAACAATACCACTGAAACCATCAAAATACCTCTAGATAGTTTCATTGTCACAATACTTACAGTTATTAAGAGTTTTAAGTATTTCTTGGACAAGGAAGCCATGAACTCTGTCCTCCCTTTCCTGAACACTTCCAGCTGGGGAATAAATCTAAAGCACCTCCAACACCAGACTGTAGCTTAGGATGGAATTGCAACCACCATCCTCTTATCTGACTTCAATGGGACACAAGCCTTCATATTCTAATGCAGAATTCCCCTGTCCCACCTCCTGCTGCAAGGCCTTGCATCCTCCCCTCACATCTCCTGCAGTGTTCCAGCAGTGCTGACAGTCTGGAGGGAGAAGGGAGAGACACCTGCAGGCTCTAGGCCCTTTAACTACTCTTTCCTAGATGGAAGAGCCCAAAGCAGAGAGGTTCATCCCGACACAGAGGAGGAAGGGATGAAGACAAACTGAAAGCCTCACGTGTGCAGTGCAGAAGAGGATTAGCCTGAACCAAGCAGAGAACATCCTGAGAGCTATGATGGCATTAGCACCAAACATCACGTTATACTTTGGCACTAGAAAAGCCAAAAACTGCACTACTATGCACAATGATTGTACATATGGTGCACAAATGGGAGACAAAATTACAAAAACTTACACTTTAAGCAACTACTAATATCACAGACTCACTGAATGGGTCAGGCTGGAAGGGACCACAGTGGGTCATCAACCTCCCTGCTCAAGCGGGATCATCCCAGAGCACATGGGACAGGATTGTGTCCAGACGGGTCCCCAGTGAGAGAGACTCCACAGCCTCTCTGGGCAACCTGTTCCTGTACACAGTAAAGAAGTTCTTCCTTGTGTTCAGGTGGAACTTCCTGGGCATCAGTTTCTGCCTGTTTCTATTGTCCTATTGCTCAGCATCTTTGAGCAGAGCCTGGTCCAGGCTCTGGCCCCTCTCTGCAGACACTGACAGACACCGAGGAGGTCCCCTCTTAGTTGTCTCTCTTCCAGGCTCAAGAGGTGCAAATCCCTGAGCCTCTCCTCATTACTGAGGTGCTCCACTCTCTTCATCATCTTTGTCATCCTCCATTGGACCTGCTCTGGGAGCTCCATGTCTCTCTTGCGCTGAGGAGCCCAGAACTGGACACAGCACTCCAGGTGATCCTCAGCAGGGATGAGTAGAGGGGCAGGATCACCTCCCTGACCAGGACTAACGATTTCAGTTGTGACCAAAGCACTTTTAAACACAAATAAACTTTCATCAACTTTATCTCACTGTATTTACAACTTAAAAATCTGGAGAAATTTTTAAGCAACCTCCAATCCTACAGATAGAAAGCTCAGACAATCTTTCATGAATCTTAAAAGGTACAGAAACACAATGTAAAAAAAAGTCCTTGCAGAACAAGGACTCTGTGAGAAAAGCCTTGCTTCAGTTTTCTAGATTCAACACCCACCAAAAACAAGCATTCCCTCTTTGGCTTAAAGGAAACTACTGCTACGTGTATGTGGAGCTCCTGTGATAAACTCAGAACAGCTTTCACCTCACAGGAATACCAAAGATGTCCCAACTTTACACCTACTACGTTTGACAAACTACTCAACGCATTTTGAATGAAAATTTTAATAAAAAATAAAGAAGTACACTTAGCACAATTATCTGGGAGCTGTCAATCAAACACATGGCCTGATCCACATAATAACAGGCTTAAATATTTTAGCTTGTGTACTTTTGAACCAATACACAGGGAGAATCTCTTCAAAGGATCCTGGAAGCAAGTGATGAAAAAAATGGCACACCTGTATTTTTCATTACTTATTAGTTATCCAGAGATATGTCAACACATTTTTGAAGGTTAATATAGAAATCTCCAATTTACTTCTCACTTTAGGTATGTTTGTGCCAGCCAAGTGTGAAGACAAGACAGTAACCTAAAACAACACATCTGGTAAAGTAAAACTATGTGACTAAAGTTAGTGTCATAAATGCCATTTCAAAAGTTCAACACAAATTGGGATTATTATTCTAATTTATATCTCCATACAGCTTTCAGTGATGGAAAAGTACACTGGAAATACATGCAAAATAAGATTTCCCTTAACTTTTTTCTAAAGGAAACATGAACTAGAATTTCTCTCTATCTCTTGTCATCTTTCTTTCCACCTGTACCCATTCAAAATGTAAAATGCATACCTGCAGGACTTAAACGCATTAAACGTCGCAAAATAAACAGTTTATCACTGTCACTCCAATCAATTCTTTCATATACTATTGCCATGTAATTGTTCCACACTCCAGCTCACCAAAAGTTATTATTGCTGCGTTTACACTAAGTCAGTTTTATCAGTTTATTGTACTTAGAAGTGCTTAAAGTTTATCCTAAAGATCAGAATACGACTCAACAAATTGGACTGTATACTGTCCTATAAGAAACTGTCTCCTGATTTCTCTAGTAAATTGTTTTGGAACTTTGACTAAACACTCATTTCACAGGCAAAGATTTCTTTCCCACACCCTTCATGAAAATACCTTTTACTACCTTAAGTGACAGTGGTAACTACCTATATAGGAAAGATAAATTACATGTTTTAATATTTCATGTGTCCAAAATGCAAATCAGGGCCAGACGTGCTATTTGCAAGAACTAAATCACTGTACCAATCAATAACAGATCACAGGAGTGTGCAGGTATTTAGTGGGTGTTTCACTGAAAGACATTTGATAAGATGCACACGTAGCAATTCCAAGCAGATTTACAGCAGTTTTCCCCAAGTTTCTCACAGACAGGCAAGGTGGTACCCAAAATCTGTAAGCTAAACAAAGACGCCACATCCCTGGTTCCCTGGAATTCACCTGTGTAGTATTGCAAAGAAACAGGAACACTACTCATACAACTGTATATTTATTTTAAATGTTTTTTTTAAGAGGACTGACATAACATCTGTGTGGAAAAGCCTGAGCAATCACAACCAGCTATCAGCCCTTCACACTATCACTGATGCTATTTTCAGTGATCCACCCTGTTTTTGCTACAGTGCTCTTGGCATCATCACGCTGCTGTGATTCAATATTTATCTGTTAGATCTAGTTACATCACAACACTACCCATACTACCCAAATCTCACGTGGAACTTCTGCGGCTAATACCTAACCCACCGGTTTTCAGCTCCCTCTTCAAAATTCGCCAGCCACAAAAACAAAAAGTCGCTGGAGATGGGCAAACATCTGGACCCCTGTGAATCATCCACTCTCTGAAAGGGTGTGCGGTCATGCATAAGCACTGCACCTTCTTCCTAATGGCAATCGGGCATGAATAAAACCGTGTGTGAACTGCAGTGGTTAGCATAAAACCACTTGTGAAGGGAGTGTGCCAAAAATTGTCTTCAAAACACCTTTAATAACAGAGTTTTGCTTCCACAGGAGCTCCTCACCAGCATCAAGCTAAAGCAGTCGTTTACCATTTATGATGGCAAACAAGGCCCTTTAAGCTTAATATTTTTAAAAGTTGTGTTGACAGGAAGGTGGTAATGCCTTGTGAAACAAGAGAACTGAGTGCTGAAACTTCTGCTGACAACAAAGCCACCTGCTACGTCCAAGACTAGCATTTTAGTATAATCCTGAGGAAAGATTAATTCTAGAATATTTTTAGCCCTAGCTTTGAAAGTAGACAGCATTCCACATAAAACTGAAAAGTGGTGGAGAGCGGGCAAGAGAATGCATGCAGGAAAAATTCTTTGTTTATAATAAAAACACAGCGAACAATTATTCTTATAAAATCCATTGTCATGAAGAAAAACTCTGAGCACACTGAACAGTGTCACTGCTAAGGCTTCCACAGCAATCTCAGCTTCAGAATCAGAAGCACACAGAAGATTAGGCAGTTGCTACATCTTTCTGCAACATAGGCACAACTACAGAAAATACGTGAAAGATGGTGAATGAGTAAATAAAAAAAGGATTTCAAAACTGAGCAGTCACAAAAATAACGAGTGGGGGGGAGGGGGAAATGGAGTTCAGGTTTATTTCTTTATCACCATCTGATTTGGGGGAGTCTCTGCATTTTCTTGCTGACTTGAATTGTCATTTTTATCCAACAGCGATAACCCGAAAGAGGCAGCCGGGGAACGCCAGCCACTGCCTCAACTCCCAGGTTGGATACAAGCCTCGAGCATCGGTTTAACAGCAGTTGCATAATAAGACTCAAAAGGCCAAGCACTCCTGCCTCGTACATCTCCATTTCCACACGGATGAGAGTGATGGATCTGGACGAAAACCGAGCACTACCCGAGCGCCACTACCAAGCTGGTTATTATGCAGCAAAGAAGAGGCAGGACAAAACACCTGGCGCACAAATATGCAGACACCCTGCGAATAGGTGGATCTACCGCGAGCTATCTTCTCTCTCTCCCTTCCCCAATAGGCAAACCTTGATGGGTGTGCCAGGAATGGGATATCGGGGGGAGGGGGGGGGAGGAGAAGAAAAGGGGTGGGAAGTGGTTGCCGCTTGCTGCAGCCAGAGCGATGGCGAGGTGGTTAATCATGGTGGCTGAGGAAACATGGGGTCACTTCTCCCCCCTTCCGCCTCCCAGTGGGCACCGGCCGCGGGGGGAACCCGCGCCCCGCACGGCTCAGGTGGGTCCCGGGCGGAGCATCCCCGGTG